>NC_086254.1:5327523-5657544 GCF_021018805.1 Prinia subflava
GGGGATTAACCCCATTGTCACAGTGAGTCTGCAGCTTTTAAAGCTCTCCCACCCTTGGTGAGAGCCCACAGCGCAAACAACTCCCAGGGCTCTCTGTCACTTTGGTTTCAGGAGAAAGAAAGGACAGGGAGGAAGCTCCCAACAGCAACAATACCAAAGTCTGTCTCAGCTGAACACCTCTCCTGTTCCCGTGGCTTTCCTGCTCAAAGCACAGATACATCCAGAAGTGATGACACAGCCTGGATGGTGCACAGAAACTGAGCACCGACAGCAGGGTCTCCTCTGGAGCAGCCTACTGCCAAGCAGAGCCTCTCCCCTTCCTTCTCCTCCTGTTGCACAGGGAGGAGGCACCCACTCCACCCAGCTCTGGAGCTGGAAGGATCCCGCCAGCCCATCAGGCAGAGTAACTCACCTGGCCACGGCCGGCTCTTCCTGCGGGGCCGAGTACACACAGCCCATGGCAGGGCAGGGAGCAGGCAGACAAAGAGTCCAGGGCGGCCGTGTGTCTGCAAAGGGAGCTGTGGGGGGACGGACCTAACTTAGCTCTGGAGCCACAGGCACACAGGCCTCTCCATTCTGCTCCTCCTGGGCGTTAAAACCAAGCGTCAGCCTTTTGTTGAGGAGAAGAGAGCCGGCACAAAAGGTCCCGGCACGGGTCATAGCAGGAGCGGTCCCGTCCACTCCGATCCTCCTGGTGGGGCTTTGGAAGTTACTGAGTGGATCTGCGCAGTGCTGAGAAACTGCAACATCTGGCAGCAGTGGCAGAAAGGAATTAGGAGTGGAGAATGAAACCTCCCAGGATCCTCCGCAGCACACGTCCCTCTCCCATCCGCACGGAGCAGGGGACGGGACACAAAACCCTCCCCCAGCCTCGTTCCCTTGGAAACTGTTTATATCACAGCTGCTTTTATACATATTCTTCTATTAAAAAAAAAAAAAAAAGGGGGAAAAAAGCTTGATGCTGTAGCTGAATGAAACGATTCCAGACACTGCGTGAGCAGCGCTTCGGGTAACTATGGCAGTGCCATTACGGAGGCAGCTCAAAGGAGTTTGTTTTCCTCAGGATCCTATTAAATTAAATTAGAGATGGTCTCTCTCACACACACAGGCAGCAGAGAGCTAATCAGGCAAAGGACTTGGAGCAATTCCTGCCACAGGAAGCCCTAAAAGTACCAGGGAATGGATTTCTGCATAGCTGCAGAACAGAGATAAGCCAGTTTCTGTCCCAAACAATGTTAAAGAAGGGGGAGAAGGGAGAGGGTGATACTCAGCATACCAATGGCTGTCCCACCTGCATCTCCCCAGGATGACTGTCTGCAGAGTGGGGACAGAAGAAGGGAAAGAAATCTGTGATTGAGAAACTTGCAGAGGAGGAGCAGCCAAAGAACAAAAATTCCTGCATTCCCCAGCAATGGCCCTGTGTGGTGGCTGTGGCTGCGTGGTGATCCAGAGCTGCTCTCCCTAATGACATCTGCAGAGCAGGCTGCAGGGAGGGCTGCTCTGGTGGTTTTAATTAAGTCTGAAAATGGTCAAAACACAAGCAAAGCTCAGTCAGTGGGATCCCAGCCTGGCCCACATACACGTGTTACATGTCACAGGTACGGGACACCTCATATGCAGGAAACCACAGCGTGTGCTGGGTTCTGTCCCCTCTGTGGGCACTTTGGGCAGGAAAACAGCTCCACTTGGCTCAAGGGTGGAGATCAGCAGCTGATCCTTCTCTGAGCTGTGGCTGAACCTGGAGATGCATTGCTGGGGCAAGATCATGATGATTCCCAGGCCACGCAGAGAGACCCCAGCTCAGCTGCCATGCAGAACAGGGCATCTCAACCACGCATCTGCTCTCCCACCATCAAGGGCAGTAAACAACAATGGCATTTCCTTTGCAGACTCTGCTGAGCTGACATGGTTTTATGAAGGTGTGCTGTCCTCAAAAACCCCAGAAGGGCACAGAGGTGCTGCATGCTGTGTTTAGGTCAGAGACTCTGCTTGCACTCTTCAGCATTGCAAAGAAATTGCTAAAGCAGCAGCTGTTGTGATGTGCCTGAATTGTTACTGAGCACCTTCATCCTCCAGTAGTCTGAGGCTGGAGCTGGGGGGCCAAAGTGACACAACAGAAACCATCACCCAATGCCATCAGATAAAGCAGTTCAGGACACTTTGGCAAAGCTGCAGAGAATGAGCTGAAGAAATGCAACCCCTCTAAAGGTCAAGGCTCTCCACTCTAGCCAGAGAGAGCCCCACTGAAGCCTCTCTGCCTTCATGGGTCTGGGACAGCTTCCCTGCCTGCCCAGGGGCCCACCTGCCATATCCAGCCAGCCACAGGCAGAGATTGTCAGTGTGATCCTGATTTGCTCGTTTATCAGAAAGGAAACTCCACCCCAGACTCAAGGATTACAGGAGGGAAGGAAACCCAAGGCTGACCAAGCTTGTTTTCCCACTCATTTTCCTCCCAGTTCCAGGAGTCCCATAAAATCCCACTGCAAAAGCTGCAGGAGGTCATTGTCTCTGTCCTGAAGGACGGATGTGCCACCAGCCACAGCCTTGGCTTTTAGGGTCACACTGCCCTCAGACCAGCTTGATACAATGACCACAGCAGGGCTGCAGCAGGGTACAGGGGAAAAGCACTTCACAGCCCCTCTCACCCTGCACCTGCCTGGCTGACACTTTCCCAAAGTGCAGTTGAGTCAGACAACTTGCAGAACAACCTCACCTCTCTGGTTATCAGCACCAGGAGGTGCTGCTGTTCCACATCTCCCATCAGGAGCAGTTGCTCCCTCCAGCTGTCCCTCTCAGGGACAGAGAGGGCAGCACAGACCCCACAGAGGAAACAAAGTGCCTGTGAGGCAGCTCAGAGCCAGGGCCTGCAGCCAGGCTGGGATGGAAGCCCATGTGCAGCAGAACAAGGTGGTAACACACAACCAGAAGTCAAAGCTTCTCTGCAAGGTCACCACAGCCTCTGGAAGAGCTGCACATGATGGGCTGTAGGTGGATCAGTCACAAGGACGGGGAGCACGGGAGCCCAGGCTGTGCCATGCCAGGATCCAGTTTCAGGTGGATAGATGCCCTTTCCCCAGCCAGCTCAGCTCTCACTGCAGCACAGCCATTCTTACAATCTCCAGAGGAGACCACGTGCACTGACACACACAGCCCTGGCTGGCAGGCATGGAGGGAAAGCATCCCAGCAATCCAACAGAACACATTCCCAAAGTAAGGATGGGCAGGCACGGGCAGCTGGGCTGCTGCCAGCCATGTGTGCACCCATCTGCACAAGGGACCACTGCCAGGGACTCTGCTGCCCTTTAAAACCCTCCCAGCCAGAAAATACTTCCTGCAACACCAGAAACAAAGAATGAGCAAAAAAGTCCAGCAGAAAACTGATATTGAGTTTGGAATGTGACAGATGAAAGGAATGAAATGCACCCAGATCTCCACCTGTGAGGCTCGTCCCTGGTCCCAAGCCCTTTGCAGAAGACAGGGTGGAACAAAGCTCTCCCTCTCCCAATCCAGTCTCCCACTGCTGTGGTAGCTTAGCATCAAAAGCCAATCTAGTCTTACAGGAGCTGCCAAGCAGCTCATCCCAGGAACTATCTGCCAGCTTTCCAAGACTATTCCTTTCCTTCATAGCTAAGAGTAGATAAAATCTCCAACAGGAAACCTGTTTAGGAGCAAGTCCACCTATCTCCAGATTTACCTAAATGTGACTTCTATCAGAAAACACCGATAATTAAATGCTTAAGAGTTCTGAAGTACAGCCAGAGGCTTTCCTGCCTTGCTCTTGAAAGGCCAATTCCCAATCTGGGCCACACGGTGGGGTAAGGCAGAACTGCAGCCTGGCTCTTCCACCGGAATCTCTGCATTGTGAGCAGAACACACAGCAGAGAAACGCCCCCTCACCGACCTCCCACAGTCCAGCTGAGCCTCCCAGAACCCACCACAAGCAAGACAGAAAAGCCCCACTGGTGCCACGCAGGCTGGGAATTGTTACTTACACTGTCTGCACCTGCATTTTGGGGAGGTCAGGCACTTCCTCCTTTTTCTTGCGGAAGAAGAACCAGTAGGTAAAAAGTCCAGTGATGAGGGAGATGAGGAACACGTCCATCATGCTGAAGAGAGAGTCCTGCTGGGCAATGCTGTCGGCAGCTGGGTCCATGCTGGGCTCCCCCATGGCAGTCAGAGGCACTGTGAGCAAGGAAAAACAATGAGCATCAGCAGCCACACGGGACAGCATTAAAGGACATCCAGAAAATGCTTTTTGCTTTACATTTAGTCTTAGGAGCACAAGGCTGCCCAACAACTCTTTGGATAGAGGCCTTGCATCACAGCTCTGCAAGGCTCTTCTGTGCCCCAAGGTGTCGCACCAAGCTTTTCCCTTCCTCTTGGATCCATGCTGATCCAACTGAAGTATTTCTGCTCTCCCTCTGCCAGCAGCATCAGAGCAGCCCCACACTCCAGCCAAGGAGCCAAACCAGGCTCCTACTGACACCCCAGCAACATTCAACAGGGACTCCTGGCCAGCCTTTACTAAAGCCCTCACCACAGAGCCCCTGGGGTGTCCTGGAGGATGACTCCACTCTTCCAGTCACCACACAGATCTGGGGCTTTCTCCCTCCTTCCCACAAGGTGACAAGATGCCCTGGCCCCACTGCTGTGCTGATAAACCACAGAGTAGGACTGTGCCAACAGCTCCCATGAGCATCCCCACAACAGGTTGTTACAACACAAATTAGGAATACTTCTCATTTACTCCACTGCAGATTGGATTTACTATCCACCTCTTCCTGGGCCTCTGGCTTCCAGGATCCCCTCCATGACCTCCCCCAGTTTAACCCCATCTCCTTGAATTACTCCTGTCCACTTACCAAGGCAGAGTTCAGGTGATTTGGGCCTTCCCCACAACCATACCCAGAGTCTGTGGTGGCACAAGGGTGAACAGCCAGCCCTTAAATGCCCAAGCTGCCCTATGGCCCCTGTCCTTCCCCTGGGGAGCCACCCATCCCTCCCTCCCTCTGCTGTGCCAAAGCTCTGAACTCCTCCGACCCTAATCCAGATGGCAAGATTATCTTCCCTACATGCAAGGACACACTCTGTCCAAGTAAACAGATAATTAACTCAAAACTTGATTTGGAAGGGCAAAGTGACTCTCTCCTTGTACTTGGGCATCCTGCCAACCCGGAAGACCATGGACATTTGAACTTGCACCCAGAAAAGTGACTCAGAGCCGTGGTGTGCCACAGGAGGGAAAGGGTACGTGCCATGGCTGAGAAATAAAAGTGACTGAAGTTCAAGGCTATGCTAATAATTCAGGAGATGGGAAGAAAAGGAAAGGTGATGCTTAGGGAACACTAATGAGGGAGAAACCAGGTACAACCTTCAGCAAAGATCAACCCCTTGTTGTTACCCCCACAAGGGAAGTGCAGCTCCAGACAACACACAGCCCCGTGCCACAGGGCACCAGCTATAAAAGCACCCTGTGGAGCAGGGAGAAGTCCACAGCCACATGGCAGTGACCCTGGGTGGGTACTCTGGCAACCCAATGAGTGTTCAACCCATAAGAAGCTTCATTTGGTGGGGAATTTGGCAAGTAACTGCATTACAAAGGGCACTTAAACACCACTGCAAAGCTTCCCATTAGGTTTCCACAGAAGACACCAAGGCAGGGTGTTGGAAGAAAAGCAGGAGTGATGTGACTGCAGACAAGCAAATTGCACATTCCTCTCCATCAGACAGGTCACCCTGTCCTCCCTCCTTGCAAACAGGCTTTCCATCACCAGATCTTGGAGCCAAGCAAGAGCTGGATGTTACTTCTGTACAACTGTAGACTAAACTGTGAGTTAAAGCCTCCACAACTGGGGCTTAGTTGCCAAAAAGGCAAAGCTCCCAGGAGGATCCCTCTCCTCCTCCTTATCTGGTTTCAGTAAACCACCAAGGAGTGGGTCTGGCAACCAGCACCAGGGGAATGTGCTGGTGGGGGAAGAATGTTGCTGGTTTATTGCTTTTATTCCTGATGAAAGCTCAGAAATTTTAATTATAAGCTCTTCTCCTCTTCCCCTCTGTCACCAACCCATAGGAATTTCAGCCAATCTCAGCCAAAACCTGCCAGGTAACACTTCATTTTACAGAGTTTTGGGGTTTTGGTTCTTGCCATCTCACTTATCACTTGAATTGCCTGTTACATCTCAGGGCAAAAAAGCCCTGAGGGCAGTGGTCCATGACTCCTGGGGAGCCTCAACTGCTGCCTGTGCACAGCACAGCCCAACTCTGCAGAGAGATGGAGGAATCACAGGTATGAGTAAATATAAGGGAACTTTCTAAGGTGGGTCAGTTTTTTCAGTAGCAGCTTTATTGCCCAAATTACACAAGGGTGGACAATTCCCCTCATACAGGGCAGTGATGGCCATGTCAGGATAATTATCCTCAGAACAGCCTGTCTTTAACTCACTTTCCCTGAAAATCTCAAGGCACATAAGGCAATGACAAACCTTTGCTCAGAGGGAGCCACAAATAAAAACAAGGCTGATGGAGAGCAAGCTGAGCTGGTTTGGGGAAGGAGCTGCAGCTCTTTCCCTTCTGAGCACCAAACCCAGCAGCAGCTGAGCCCTGGGAAAGGCTCCTTGCAACAGGGGACAGCAGCCTGCCTTGTCACCAACTGCAGGTGGAGGAGAGTTCCAAACCAGACACGCCTGTGGTGAGCAGCACCCGGCCTGCAGCAATTCCCAGCTCCAGAGAGCTCAGACATGGATATTCATGGGCTGCCCTGGGTGAGAAAAGAACGAGCCTGTGCTCTCCTGAGCCAGGTGAGGGTGTTGTCTCCAGCCAAAACTCATCCCTGTGCTCAAAGCAGCAGAGCTGCAGCTCCCAGGGCAGAGGTTTGGCTTTCTCAAGCCTCCAGAGGTGGTCTGCTCTCCCAGGAACGCTGCCTGGGTGCATGTGGGGGTGGAAGCTGTGCTATCTCCTTGCCTTGACCACGCTGCAGCTCTCCATGGCTTCAAAGGGGAACCCTGCAGCTGCAGCCAGGCCACCCACTCACTGCCCACAGCCAGGGAAGGGAACATTCCGGGAGGTTCATGGCTCTGGCGCATGGAGCAGAGCCTGCTTTGCTCTCCTCTCTTCATTCACAACCTCCACAGCACAAAGGTTCCACACTGAGCTCTAACCCTGGGAGGAAACGTGGGCATGGCCTAGTGATGGAACAAAGCACAAGAGCTGCTTTAATTTTAATGCTGGGCTCCCTCTGGTCCTGGATGTTTGGTTATTCAAGCCTTATAACCAAGCTACAGATTCTTCTTTTTGCATTCCCTTCACCACCCCTACCCTCAGGAAAAGGTTTACTCAGCTATAGCAAGAGAAAGGCAAAGGATGTGAAATGAGGCCTCATTTCTCTTTTTTAAAGGGTTGTCATAACTCAGGAACTATTGAACTCACTTCACTCAGCACAGGAAGATTATTCCTCAATTTGTATCAGTCTCACCTAGCTGGCTGTAACAACTATTTTCCAGAAGTTCACAGCATCTCATTTTCAAACACATGTCCTTTATTAACTTCCAGTGAAAAGAAATCTCAGTCTTGAAATTTAGCTATCCTAGGAATCCTGCAGTCTCTGGAAGGGCCTTGATAGAATCAAACTAGGTTTTTAAAAGGAAAAGGAAATTTATGATGCAGAAGTAAAACTTTCCCTGACAACAGTTTCGAGGGTCATTTTATCCAGTGTTTATTGTATCTTCAATCGAGGTGTCCATATCCCTGGGGCTTTTTTTAATGGTGGCTCCAGTTCCTGGATCCCTGTGTGTGCACACAGCACAGCCATCAATCTCAGCAAGATGTGAGCATTTCCATCACACAGAAAAGTCACAACACTTTGAAAGATTGCAATCAAGCAGTGCTGTGTTTTAGCACAGCTTTTCAGCCCCTGAATGTGAGGATATGCTTGATACATGGCAGCTCACAATAATTCAAATCATCAGGGACCTTCTCTGCACATCTCTGTGCTGGCAAACAGATGTACCTCATCCTCATATTAAATGAAATATATTCCTCATTCTCATGCACACTTTGGAAAAAAAAGGACTGGAACCACTCTCAGTGCCAGGCATCCTCAAATTCTCCACGATTTCCATACAGACTGAACATGCTATAAGGTCACAGAGTTAAAAATACTTAAATATATACAGAAACAGTATTACAACAAACAAGGCAGGAGTGATGAAGGCCAAGTGGTCGGCAATCTGAATAGATTTATTCTCCCTCCTTGCAGCAGGAGATGGTGCATCAGACACCCCTAAAAGCAACCTGGGACACAGCACCATAATCACAAAACGTGGCTGGGAGGTTTCCCCTTCTGGAAGTCACATTGTGGCATCTCCTAGTGACCAAAGGCTCTGAGGCTGAATTGGCAATGCGGACAGAAAGCTGTCTCTATTGAGACTGAAATAGCCTTTTTTTGAATGTAATATCTGTGATGGGTTTCAAGTACCTCAGTTGGACTTCCCAGTTCCAGACCAGGACTGCAGCCTGTGACTCTTGCCCCAAAAATGAGTGACCAAGTTCTGTGCTTGACTCTGCCCTGTGCCACCATCAGCACACCCTGACCTGCAGCGTCAGCCTCGCCAAGAGGGGAAGGAGAAGGAGAACTGCTGAGCCAGCACAGCCCAAGGCTGCTCACTGCTCCAACCTCTGATAATCGATCCCCAGCACCAGCTGGAGCACCAAGGAGCCCCTGATTCCAGCCCAACACACCGGAGAGGGATCTCCACAATGCCCACACACCCTGCAGACACTGCCTGCCCTGGCACGGCTGGCACAGGGGCTGCATCCCCCAGAGCTGTCCCTGAGCTATCAAAACACCCAGAGTTTTCCCAAGCATCAGCACCTTTGGACACCTGCAGATAAGCACAGGAGCTGCAGGTAGAACCTCTGTCCTGTAACATGTGCAGGAAAAGACTCAGCGGTGACAGAGCCGAAGAGGAATTGCGTGACCAACGTGCAATGCCACCAGTCACCCTCTGCCCGACACTGGCACGGGTGCCAGGCTCCATTCAAAGGGAGCTCAGCAGGGTGCAGGCAGAGAAGCCTTCCCAGCCCACAGCAAGGTCCAGGCTGTCTCAGCTGAACACCAGCAGGGAGAGCCAAACCACCCCTGCAGCAACGAGAGCCCCTCATTTCTCTCAACACCATCACGGAGCCAACTCGAGCTCTGGAGCAGCCGTTCCCTCTCCAGCAGCCCACCCAACCCATCCAGCAACACTCACCAGAGAACTGCTCTCTTCATAAACAGGAACCCATGCAAGTCTAACAGCAAATATAACAGCAACACACACTCAAAAAGCTCACTCAGATCGACCTTCTGCAGTTCAGGCTCCCCGTGAAAGCCCTGCACAGCCACACAGGGCAGGGGACAAGGGGGCACTGCTGGTAGAGAGAGCACTCGTGCAGCCACGTGACAATGACCCTCGTGTCCCTGACTCAGCACAGGCACCGAGTTAGGGAGCAGACAGGAAGTGCAGCTGTCACAATTTCCAGTGTTGGGAGCTCTGCTTGGCTGGGGATGTCACCATTGCCACCAGGTCTGCCAGACCTCTCCTTCCAGCCAGGAAGGACCATCCTGAATTCCCAAGGCAGAGGCAGGTGTGTGTGACCAGACTTCCCTTCCCACCTTGTTTACCCCTTTCTCTCGTGCTGACCATGGCATAACACAGATTAGGGGCATGATCAGCCTTGAAAAGAAGCCTTTAAAAAGCCCAATTTTAAATCAGAGACCAATTTTTTCCACCAGCATCATGGCACAGCCCCAAAATTCAACCTTAGAACAGACACATAAACAATATGCAACCAAACCAAATGAAAACTCCAATTCTTTGTACAGCACTGACCTGCAGCCTGAGCTTTAGACACAACGGCAAAACAGGAAGATTGTAAACAGAAATTAAACAGATGAAACATCTGGGAGGAAAAATGAAAACCACTGCACAGCCCTCTCACAGGTGTGCAAAGTTTGTGGAGACCTCACAGAGACGGCAGCAGCAAAAGGAAGTTTCACTGAGACCCCATCACTCCTCACAGCAGCAGCAGTCAGGAGAAGGATGACACTTGCCCACAAACAGGAATGCAGTCTTGTGACCAGCCAAGGGCTTTCTTCTTTCACCCACTAATGACATCAGGCAGGGCACTGAGGGCTGTCAGGAAGAGGAGCCCACAGACACAAGCCCAGGAGGAAGGAGGAGAGGCAGCAGCAGCAGAGAGAGCAGGGCTGTGGTGGAGGTGGCATTCCTGCCCAGCATCCTGTGCCTGGTCTCCTCTGAACCCCACTGCAGCCAAGACTTCCTGCATGCTGTGTGATATTGGGCCAGGAGACCCTCGGGGCAAAACCAGATCTTCTCTTATTCCTCTTAGAAACGCAACCAATTAGACTAAGAAATTCTGTTTACATCAGCCTGTGCTAGCCTCAAATAAGCTCTTTTTACTTCCCTTTTAGTAAAAGGAGACCTGGCAGGAAAAGTTGGCCTTTTCAAAACAAAAGCAGTTCACGGAAGCAGGCGCTGAGATCCAGGTTATTTAACAATTGCCTTGGATCAGCCTTTTCTCCACAGCTCTGCCACATGGAGATTGCATTTCCCATCAACAAGAGGATGCTGATCTGGCCAGACAAGTGGCCCTGTCTGGCCTGCTCTGCACAGGCTCCCTGCTTTGGGTGGGAATCATCACACAGGTGATTCCCTGGGCTCGTGGGGAAGGAAGGCACAGTGAGAATCCTCACAGCTTTCCTTGCCCCTTCAGCCTCCGTTGGACCACATGTCCTGATGTGAAGGATGGCTACACCTAGAGCTTCCCTATCACTTTCTTCCCACATATTTCCCTCACCATCCCAGTAATCAGCTCAATAAAGAAGGATAGAAAGTAGCAAAGCCTCACACAAATCCGGGGAAGTGCTTCTGCACACTTCCACCAGCTCAGAAATCCCAATTCAAACTGAGGAGTTGGCTGCAGCAGCACTTCAAGCAAGGAAAGGAACACAAAAGCTGTTAGGTTTTTCCTGTGGAACAAAAGCTACCCTCATTGTGAAAGGTCTCTTCTACCCAGACCCTGACACACCGGCTCAGACATCAGCAAAACTTCTATTTTAGGCACAGGACAGATACAGAGTGTGCATCAGTCAGTCTGGATCTTGAAATACTGCATATTTGAGCTTCCACTGTGTCACACTTGCATGTTTTCTGGCCCCTGGGTCTTACTCAAGGACAGCAGAGCAGCTGCAAAAGCAAGGAAGAGAACAAGAACTGTTTTACTGAGGCAGCAAGGAAATCCATACTATGGGTAGGCTCAGGTGGGGCTGTGCAGACAGCCCAATGCATTGAACCAAAGGATTTAAGGCATTACCCAACACAAAAATGAATTCAGGCTTGCCAAGCTGCCTTAAAGCAAGCTAGAATTACTGAACTTGCACACTTCCTTTCACCAGATAAAGGCCTGACTCTGAACCTTTAAATATGGGGATCTCCCCAGCTTAGGCACTTGGACACCTTCCTTCACAGATTAATGTGAGCCAGCACAGAAAAACAGGAGTTCAGGGTTACAGGATAAACAAAACCTGGGAACGGCAGGTAACTGACCCCCTGTGAACCAACACTGTTCTCCAGCCCCCCCTCCCAGCAGGGACAAATCCAGAGCACCACGCTGCAGGAATTGCTTGGAAGAGGAACAGGGGTCTCGCCAGCACCAATATCCATGAGCAGGGACAAGTCTGCAGGTTTTGAACCACCCTATTGCCAACTCCATGGGCACCTCTCAGGCAAACAACTGCCCAGAGGGCTGCAAAACCTCAGGAGTAACCCATCCAGGCATGGACTTTGCATGGTTCAGGTCCTGCTGAAGATGTTTTTCTAAGATCAAGAGGGAAAATGATGTTTTTTCAGCAGCCTCTTCTGCTAGTGCTGTACTCTGTGCTGCCACAGCCACAGCTGGAAGTTCCTCTCCTCCCCACAGGCTGTTTGTTCACCCTGTGCCTGAGTTTCTGGAGGGTTGGTGTGACAGGCTGTGGCTTTGCCTTCAGCCAGCACTGGGAAAGGAGCCCTGTGGATGGGGTCAGTAGCCAGAGACTTTGACCTCTTCCACCAGGAAAAGTTTGAACAGCAAAACCCTCCAATGCTCTCTTTTGAGAAGTTTCCTTTGAAACCAACAGCTGAAGGAGCACCAGAGCGACAGGGTTAAACAGATCTTGCAAAGCTTTCAGAATTGTCATGACTTTTGATGGGAACTGTGTGTTTTGGGGATTGATTTATTTATTTCAAGAGAACCAAGCACAGTTTGTAAGGAGCCAGGACATTTTATATGTGTAAGCCCAGCTTCCTCTGAGAACACAAGAGCTTTTCAGATGTTACAAGCCCATCTCCTACGTTGCTATAGGGGATGGAGGTGTCACTGCATGATCCTTGCATCTCTTGGAGACTCAGCAGCAGAGCTGTCCTGCTCTGGCTGCCCTGTCAGGAGGGTGTGCAATCACCCTGCAAAACCTCCCTGCCTGCCATGGGTCAGCAATCTGACCTGGACTTCACCTCTTTGAAATGACTTGGGAAACACAGAGCACTCCTCAGCCCAGCCCCTTGCAATCACACACAGCCACAGCAGACCTCAGAACATCAATTCCATACCCAAAACACAACACAGGCCACACGACATCAGCCAGCTCAGGGGTCACAGGCTGAAAGGCTGGTCCCAAGCTGCAAAAACCACAGCTCTCCAACTCCCCAGCACAATCAACACAAAGAGAAGACACTTGACACAGGGGTTTTTTGTTCCTTCCTAACAGGAGCTACTCCTCTTACCTCCAGCAGTTATGCACTGAGTCCTGTTACACAACCAGGACTTGCACAATCCTTGCAGGTATTTTATCAACTTGCTCCTCCAAAGCTTGGAGTTAGAGAGGAGATGCAGCAATGACCCGTGAAAGAGAGTCAGTTGATGTGTTTCACAAACAACCACGCAGCAGGATCCAGTGTACTTGCCAGCACCACAATGCCAGGACTACCAACTCCCCAGGCTGGTTGCTAAACCTTCCCAGCAGACTTCCCCATGCACTGCCAGAGCTGGATTTTACCCAGGGGAAAAATCCAACCCCATCTCTAACTCCAAACCTCACCATCTACTCCACATAACAAGAAAGGAAGGTAAATATATCAGTACCTCCATTCTTTGCAAAGGAGTGACTGCAGCCACAGATGTGGCTGATTACTAAGCAAAAATACTACAACAATCTGCCACCGTGGGTCAAACTCAGCCACTCTTTGGACTTGTGGCTCTCCAGAAGCCACCAGAAATAGCTCCTGGTCTCTCTGGATTCCATGGGTGATAACAGCATGAAATTAATTTTGAATGATCACTTAGGGATAAACAGCAGGAGATAACCAGCAGCCTGTAATTATTGTTCTGACCTATGAAATTTCAAAGCCTATAAAAAAGCAATCTTGGCAGAGGTGCACCTGTCACTGCAGGGCTGGTGACTCACTCTCCACAATAGCATGCGCAAAGTAATCTCATCACTGGGATCAAATGATCACATTGGGAAAGCAAATTATGCAAGCTCTACAAATTGTGTTTTTAGAGGCAGGAGAGTCGACGTCAGGAAACAGAACAAAGTTCAGTGGCCACAGAGGTAACTGCGGGTGGTTTTCTGTTATACAAGGGGAGGAGATGGCAGAATCACAGACCTGAGCAGGGAAGCCTTTTCCCCAGTCCTTCAGAACGGAGCAAACACAAACTTTGTTGTATCACAACAGGCAAAGGAGAGAGCAAAGACCAAATGGGATTTCAGCCAGACAATTCCACACCTTGCTTTTGCTGTAGGTAAAGAAGCCACCACTCCCAGCACTCACTGCCAACCACCCTCCCTAAACCCAGCTGCACCCAGAGATGCTCCACAACCTGTGACACTCAAAAGAAAGGGGTTACCTTGCACCTATGGGTCTGCAAACAAGAGCTGGCGGGGCCTGTGAGCTCCAGCACGGAGGGTGGTGAGCAGCAGGGAAAGTCTCCCTTGAGACAGTTCCAAGAGTTTGGGCTGTGTGGCTCTGTCGAGCTCCTCCAGCTGCTCTGCAAGAAACAAAACAGAAGTTGCAAAAGGCACAAACCCAGAAATTACTGGCTGAACAGGAGGCAACTGGGAAGCAATGACAAGCAAGAGGTTCTTCCCTGTCACAATTAGAGCAGGACTAATTAACAGGGGGTTAAGCCAGATTTGTGACACTATGCCCTCCTTCCTGCCCACTCTTCACCTCACTCTCCAAGGCTTTCACAGTCAAAGATTAAAAGAAAGCACTCAATTGGCGTTTCTTCCTGTGGCTCTGTATCGTCCCTGCTCTGTTTTGCAAACACAGTTCTCATGCACCATCACATCCACGTGCAAAACTAAGACACGCTCCGAGCCATGCACACCCTGCTCCAGTGCTGTCACCCAGCCCAAGAAAAACCTGTATGAGACAATGCTGGGTTTTCCAGGAAGGGTCTGGCTCAGCAGCCCTCCCAGACAAAACACCGATTTCCTCATTGGCAGCAGATTAATCAGTGAGCTGCTTTGCATGTGTGCAACGGCTCCTCGGGATTTCTCAGAGAATTACAGAAATACTGGAAGGAAGCCCATTCCCTTCTATCCAGCAAAAGGGATGTATGCATCACTGCACCCCACTAAGGAAGAAAAAATTATAAACCCCCGTAGCTCCTCACGACAGCCCACACAAAGTGTAGAGTTCTGTTGTGGAGGGGATGTCCCCACCAACGCTATCACTGATTCACTTCCACAACTCAGAAACAGAGACCTGACTCCTTCCTTGCACTTTTCCAGCTTCTCAGCAGGATATATGTTTCTACTTTTTAAAAAGAGCTATAAAAGCACAAACCCATTTCACTTTTCCAGACTCACACTGGAGAGCCTCAGCGATCCCCCTTCTCTGCACACATTCCACTAAACATTCCCATTTCCTTTCATGCTCCAAAAGCTAACCCAAGGTCCAAGCACTGGCAGAGCAAAGCACACTCCAAGCTGTACCAGCAGTGCTTACTCCTGCAACTAAGAAAACTCCCCAAGAACCAACTCCACGCTGATGACTAAATATCCCAACACCATCATCCAGCTTCATCCCCTCCAGCCTCAACATTCCCAAAATGAGTGGGTTCCCATTATTTCCTTTGACAGGCACACTCCCTGGGTGAGTAATTTCACTCTTTCAAGAAACTCCGTCAGGAAGAGTCAGGAGCAAACAGCCTTCCCACACCCCAGCAGTTCGTAAAGTGAAATAGATGGAGCAACAGCGAAACTGCCCAGCCTGCAGCAAAAGTGTCAATTAAATGCTGGGAATAACGTTCTGCCAGAAAATTAAGCTTGTTAAAGGCTTTTAATCAGCAACAGCCTGGGATAGGGTAAGTCTGAGCAACACTTTAGTGCTGTAGAAGCCAGGCAGGGCAGCATCACCCCCAGTCCCAGGCTGCCCACCCTGCCAGGGGTGCTGGTCAGTCCCACAGCCCCCGGGGTGACAGGCGTGACAGGGGTACCCCCCAAATAACAGGGGAGCACTCATGCCAGCCCCCCACACATTATTCACCAGTCTCCCCAGTAATAAAGTGCCCAGCAACACCAGACATGCCCAAAATAGACAGGCTCTGGTCATGGAATTCCTACCAGATAACAGGGGACCAGTCACATCAGACTCTCCATATAACAGGGAGCTCTGATCACCCCGGTCCGCCCCAAATAACAGGGGGACGGTCACAGCACACTCCACAGATAACAGGGGTCATCCCAGTCCTCCCTGACCCGTCCAATAAGAAGGATCTCTAAACATCTCAATAACCCCCAGTAGCAGGATGCCCACTCACACCAGACCTCCCAGTGAACCGGGGGTTCTGGTCATCCCAGTGCCCCCCAAAAAAGAGGTCCATTCACATCGACCTCCCCGCCAGTAACAGTGGGGCCACTCACAGCAGCACCCCCATACAGGGGACCCCAGTCATCCCAGTAACAGGCAGCCAGTCACACCAGTCCCCCCCATATAATAAGAGCCCCCAACCATGCCAACCCCACTAGGGGATGCCGGACCGCCGCTCCCCAGCACAGAAGATCCCGGCAGCGGAGCTCAGCCCGAGCTCAGCCCCTCCTCAGCCCCACAGGCCCCCCAGTCCCGCTCCTCCTCAGCCACATGTCCCGGTCCCCGCACCCACCGCCGGCCCGGCCCGTCTGGCGCTGGCGGCTCCCGCGGCCCCGGCGCAGCCGGCACGTACGGCGGATCGCACCACCGGGGCACACGCGCGGGGGAACACGCTCCGCCCTCACCGCCCGCCAATAGGCGGCGAGCGCGACTGCCGGTGGAGATCCCCCCTCTGCGGCGGAGCATGGTACAGCCCCGGGACGGAGGTCTTAAAGGGACAGCAGCGCCCGGAGGGGCCGGGGGTAAAGGGGGGGGGGGTGTCAGGGTGGGCCAGAATTGAATCGTGGAGCGGTCAAGAGTGGGGTCAGGGTGCAGAAGAGCGGGGGCCAGAGGTCACAGTGGGTGCAAGAAGGGGGTCAGTGTGGGGGGCAGGCGTGGGTCTAGAGGGGAGGCAGGGTTCGGGTCAGCAGTGTAGTTCGGGGATGAGTATGGGGAAGAGCGTTGGGGTCATAGTGGGGTCAGAGTTGGGGTGACAGTGGGAGCAGGGCTTGGGTCACTGTGGAGTCATGTCTGGGGTCATGAGCGGGGGTCAGTTTTGGACACTAACTCTGGGCTGAGCCAGGACCCGCAGACCCAGGATCCCTGTCCGTGGCCACTCCTGGGTGCCCATGGTGCTGCTCTGGGACTCCCAGTTGCCCCCAAGGTCATTGCCCAGACCAGGACCCCGTGGGGAGTCGAGGGGACCCCACGGTGGAGGCTGGCACCCAGTCACTGCCACCCTCCGTGGGAGCCAGGGGGCTGCTCCACCCGGGCCAAGCACATGCTCCTGATTTAACCACAGCTCAGATGATTCGGATGTTTTGGGGTGGTCTTTCTCTTGCTGCCACATCGGGAAGTTGCACAAGCAGCTCTGGAAGCATCCCCAGCAGTCCCAGTGGAAGATTTTGCAACCGAGACCTCCAGACCCCGGGTCCCGCAGGGACCGCTGCTCTCCTCTCTTTTTTTTTTTTTTTTTTTTTTTTTTTTTGTGGGGTAAGCTGAGTTACAACTCTGCTGTTTCCAGCTTGGCCAAAGCCAGAGGCACAGCTTGCCCTGACCCCACTGAGCAGCCCCACGGGGTTGTGTGGGGTCACCCCGGGCTGGGTCCCCTCCCTTTGCCTGCTGCGCACTGCCAGATCCAAAGTCACCATCCTGACGCTATCGCTGTGTTGACACTTGCTCCAGAGTCAATAAAAGACTCAGGGAAGGTCCAGAGTTCGAGCTGGGCCTGGCAGGGACCAGGGGGTCCAGAAAAGTTGTGAGGAAGGGGCACAAACCTGAAGAACACCCTGTTTCCTGACAGCATTTGAGCAGAGGGTTGAGGGGTGTGAGGTCACCTGAGTACTGGTGCCACTCACCAGTTTTGGGATTGACCCCACGGAAGCTCCCTGGGGTGACTGGTCTGTGACCGTGCCTCGTGGGGTGAATGGACATGGGTAGAAGATCCCAGTGGTCCTGAGGACAGAGCAGGTCTATGGCTGGGGTCATCCCATCAGGCACCCGGACTGGGGACAGGCATTATGGCACAGCCTGTCCCATTCTGTCCCCACAGGGAAGGGGCTGGAGTCTCATCACACCCAGCCCAAACCCCCCAGGGAGAAGCAGCAGAGTCCTGCAGCCCACAGAGACCTGTGTCTCTGTACCTATTTCTCCCACCTCTCCTCTGTTCCCAGCACAGTTTGAGGGTGAACTTTTGGCCACAGAACCCTCCCAGTGCCAGGAAACAACGCAGGACCCCATGGGCCAGCCATGGGGGTGGTGTTTGGCAGTGTCCTGGCCCTGGCACAGGGAGCCTGGCCCCCAGTCAGGATGTCTGCATGGCTGTGCTTGGCCAAAAATTAATGACTGGAAAGCAAATAAACACAGACCCGCTTTCAATCCAGCATCAATGTCTCCTGCCAGGCGTCCCCACTCTGTGGTTCCCCTTTCACTCCTGGATGGGGCAGCAATGTAGGTCCAAGTCAGTTCTGCTTTCCTCCTGCATCCCTGACTCCTTTTCCCTTGCACCCTGGTGGGAGCTGAAGAGCAGAGGGGATGGACTTGGACTTCCAGAGCATCCTTCCCATGGCAGGACCACTACTGCAAGGACAGGGAACAGCTGGCACTGCTCCCGGGACTTGTCCCCAGACTGTCACTCTGCAGTGACCCTCTGAGGACACGGGGGCAACCCAAGGGGCTTTCTGGACTCTCTGCACAACCTGTGCACAGACCCAATCCTGGCATGGAATGAAGTGGCAGTTTTACTAGGAATGAGCCAGAGGCACAGAACAACAAACCTCCAGGGACAGCACGTTCCCAGGGGCAGCCACCCCAGGGCAGGCATCCCAGGCTGAGCTATTATTGATTTTTTTTTTTCTTTTCGTCTTCCTTTTTTTTTTTTTTTTTTTTTCCTGCTTTTGGAACTTCAATTCTCTGTCTCCCCGCCAAGGAAATGAGTGGGTATTGCAATGTGTGATGAGTAACATTACTGTGAGCTTAGTTAGGCAGATGCCAAAGCCCAGTGAGCTGATGACTTTTATCTCCGTCTCTTCCAAATTTAAATCCTCTTCTCAGCGTTAAGACAACATCTGCAAATGTCTCATCCCAACCTGTTTCCTCTCTCTTGCAGCTTCACTGCCCTGGGTGATGAGTTCTGAATTCAGTCCCAGCCCTGAGGAACTGGGACTTGTTGGACTCCACTGTCCCAGAGCATTTCACTGTGGAATGGATGTCCTCAAAAACGCAGGGAATAGAAAGGAAATCTCAAAAAAACATCCATTTGAAGGGCGCTGAAGACAGGTCCAACACATTGCACATGACCAGTAGGTGCAGCTGGACTCAGAACACTCCTGGGGACATAATGAAAGCTGTAGAAATCAAAGAGCCCAAGTGATCTTCCACGGTCACCAAGAAGCTCCCAAAAGATCTGGGAGCAGAAAGAAAAAAAATCAAACTGTGGTTTTGTGCTCATCCTGCATGTCCTGCCCTCAGGGTTCACCTGAAAGGCTGTGGCAGTTGTCTTGTCCTAGCACAGAAAGGTTCGTGGCTGGTACCTGCTCCTCCCCTCCTGGAGGGAGGTTTGCACCAGCCGGGACTGAGGCTGCTCCCGGTGCCGGTGGTGAATCTCCCAGGGCTTCCTCTCCCGCTGGAAGGCCAGGAAACTCCTCCCTGGAAACACCCATCCCTTTGACAGCTCTGCGGGGACAGCGAATCTCTCACCAGATCCACTGATAAAGAGCTGGACACAAAAACAAGCGCTTTCCAGCCTTTTCCAGCGTGCAGTACCGCATGTCCCCAGCGCTCGTCCTCAGTGCGCGTCCGAGGCCACCACCCTGACAGGCAGCTGCGCCCACCCCACCGACCCCACCCCACCCATCCCCGGAGGGGCACGCTCCAGCTCCCCCGCTTATAAACAAAGCCAGAGACGAACCAGTCCGTCTTTCAGATTCTATTTCGAGTTCACAGTTTGGAGATACACAACACTTGTGATTGCTATCGATCCTCATCATCCTTCTGGAAAAAAAATCAGTGATAAAATTCCTAAAGTTTACAGGCAAGGATTTCACAAGGCACTAATGGGAGTGGAGTATCAACATTTCAATGTTATCTCTAGCATTTCTTTCCTGGTATTACAAACATGCTTTTAAATTCCAAACAAACTCCTTATCCTGCTCTTGCTCCACACTAAAAATACAACAATGCAATTGCTGTCAGCAGGAAAAACATGAAATCGAGTCCATTTGTGATCCCACAGAGGAGTGAAATAATCAGGTATGAGACAGAGTTGTCCCCTAACTCCAAGCTGGTTCCCAAGTTGCTGCATCCTCCTGCTGAAAGCCCTGCCTGGGGTGCTCACATTCATGGGAACAGCTTCTTACTCGTGCCTTACTGATCTGAGGTGCAAGTTCTCAGCATTGCTTTGGTCTCCACCAAAAGGAAACCCCTGCATCCCACATGGGACCGTGGCATTCATTCCAGAGGGGCTGCTGGAGAAGTAAAGCAGCTGCATGACAACATGGCCTTCTTCAGACCCTGATGATGGAAAAATGAAAGAGGCAGGGACTTGTGCTGCTGCCAGAGCTGCCTCTGGCCAGGCTCACCCAGAGCAGGGAGGAGCCCCGAGGCTGTTGAATTTCTGAGGATGGGGTGAGGCACTGCAAGAACATCTCCAAGAGCAAAAATGGCACTTTGTGCTTCATGGAGCACTTTTTTATGGAGCACAGCAAAACTCCCAGTGGAGTCAAGGGCAATTGTTGAGATCCTGGCTGATTTACACATACAGAGCCAGCAGATTCCTCCTGAGCACTGTACAGTGGGCTACACAGCTGGGAATAAAGCTCAAATCCCAGCAGCTGGACCAAACTCCTTCCTTACAGCCTCAGGAACCAAGCAGTGCATCCTATTGCAAATCCCTGGCTGAAAACACCCCTCTCCCACACACCTGCCCACCAGCTCTGCAAAAAAACAGAGAGAGATTGTGCTAATATTAGTGGGTGAGATTTCTAAAGCTGAGCAGCATGAACACCCTCAACATCACTGCTACATTCCACTTAATTCTTCTACCCCATTGTTAAGGTCCCTCCCAGCTCCTTGGATTTCTAAACATTTGCTCCACAAAGGACCAAAATTCCTTCCTGGAAAGTCTCTCACTACTTCACAGGCATTTGAGGTTGCCTTTTCAAGTGCTGGTGACACAGGCTGAGCTGGTGCAATGCCCTCAGAAAATGAAGGCAATCCATTGATGCAGACACAGGACCTCAGCATTTTAGAGCTTGTTTTGGGGCAGAAGAAGGTATTCTGTATTCTATCCTCTTGCCCCAGGTTGGTGTAACAAGCCCCCTTCAAGACACTCTCTTAGTGGACATGTCACCAGTAGGACAGACATCTGTTCTCCTCCATTTAAGTTACAAACTAAGGCTCCTGTGATTCCCTCTCCTTTTGGGTTCTAGCTACATCCCACCTGTAAAAAAGGCAGGAATGTAAATGGGAATTGCTTATTGCTGCAGCTTAGTTAAAGCCCAGATTTGCTCAGTGTTTTCCAGTGAGGTCCCTACCTACCTTGGCCTGGGAGCTGGTGCACTGAAACTCCCGTGGACTTGTGGAAAAAGGCAGCTGCTAAATGCAGCTTTAAAAGGATGAGAAGTTCACAGAGGTGGTACAGTTCCCATCCTCCAGCCATATCAAAAAGTAAAAAAAAAAATTATAAAGGAAATATAATTCAAGTAGACTATGCCAGAAGCAGGGGAATGGCCTTCACAGTGGTCCTGCCCCTGTGTGAGTGCTGCTGCTCTCTGGAGGATCAGTACACCTGGACTCTGGTAAATTCAGCTGAAACAGGGGCCACTGGGGCTGCTGCACACCCTGGTGCTTGCTGAGCACCAGCCACAAGGCCCGTGGCTGCAGGCTGCTGTGGCTGAGGCGGGCACACAGGCTGGGGGACGGGGACTTTGCCCAGCTGGCAGCACTGTCCAGGCAAAGCTCCGGTGTGGGCCTGCCCAGGACACTCTCCAAAGGCAACTCTGGGCTGGCAGTGGGAAGAGCCGAGGCTGTGTCCTGCTGCATGGCCCTGCTGAGGTCCTTGGGGTCCCAGAGCGTGGCTGTGATGAAAGCCCTGGCTCTGAGCACTGGGATGAGCAGGAAGAGCCACGGGCGAAGGGCAGTGGTAGCTCTGGGTGGGGTAAGTGCCAGGCACAGGGTTAATCCTGGGCAGGAAGAAAACAGAAGGTTACACTGTGCTCAGAACTGACATTGCCTAATTAGTGCTGGAAGTGCCCTGGGGGCAGATTTCCTCCTGACCAGTGCTCAGAGAGGTCACTGCAATCCATCAGAGGGATTAATTTCAACAGAAGCTCTTATTATAAGCAGCACTTGAGTAAAAAATGGCTTTAGTGGACTCCCAGGACAGCTGTTCCCACTCCCAACCCACTCTGACTCCACACCCACTGACGGAGTGTGGCTCTTTGTGCAAGGAATACACAAAGCCAAACTGCAACGTGCTTGGAGATCCCTGTGCACATCCTCCCTGCCCTGTCAGTGACACATCTGCCAAGTCATTAATCAGGAGAAGTTACAGCTGCCAAGTGTTATTTACCAAGAAAACAAAAAGCCCTTTGGTGCAAGTAAGAGCCCAGAGTATAGAGAAAAAAAAAAAGGAATGAGGAAAGAGTTAGAAATAGAAAACAGAGTTAGAAATAAAATTAATCATGCAGAAGCAAGGGCTAGGAAGTGTTTGCCAGCAGAAGGCATGACTCATCCTGCCAAAACCTATCAGGAGAGAGGCAAGCAGCCTGGAGGCCTGAGCCTCTGGGACTTCAGGAGTGCTACTCAGCCCACGCACAACAGGAGGATGAGAGCTGGGAATCCAGGCAATATTCATGAAGCCATGAGTGCCAAGTTCTCAGCAAGAAGAAGAGGCTAGCTCGTGCTAGGGTTTTCAGGCTTGGAGATTTCTTTTTAATTATTTGAGGCATGGGTTTGAGTTTGGATTTTTTTTATTTGTGGACACAAACATGCTGCCTGGACCTCAAAGAAACATCTCCTGTCTTGCAGCACTTTAATGCCTGAATCTTATGAAAATTTAAAATGAAAGCAAATCCCAAACTATTAAGAGCTCTTGCTTGGAAATAAGAATCAAAATAATAAAAATTAAACTCCAGAAACACTTACAGAAGTTGTATCTAAGACAGAGACATGCAAATCAGCTGCAGCAGTGGAAGCATCCTAGAAACACCTTCCCACACCCTGCTTGATAGTCAAATGTTCATGTAAATACCTGTGTGTCACAACAGTCTGTGTCACCTCACCAGAGCAGGCAGGTTTAGACACTGAGGTCCTGTGCACAGCAGGATGGGACTGGTGCTGGCACAGGCTCAGCACAGAGCCAGGCTCCCTCTCCTCCCAAAAACTGCTCTTGCACAGGAAGGAGAGAGGGGGAACACAAATCCTGGGTCTGTCTGGCCTCCCCTGCAAGCACTCACACGTTTTGAGTCTCCTGATGGACCTGGGGGACACTCCTGCTGCAGGCAAGGGTTGCTTTTATGGCATCCCATGGGTGAGGGCAGTGCAAACACCTGGGAATGCTTCCACTTCAAATAAAACTTTACAACCAGCTGAAGGCTTAAACAATACCTAGAATTTAACCCTGAATAGAAAACTATTTTTCCTCTGTGAAGCTGAAAGGACACCTTAGAATAAGTAAATATTTGACCTACATTTTCAAGCTTTTTAGAGTACAACTGAATTCTCATGGTTTGTGTTAAACATAAAACCCTTTCTGCATGTCAGCTATGGGCCCCAAGGTTTCTTTTCTGTGAAGCAACATTGCCTTGACACTGAAAACCTGCTGAAAGCTTAAAAGAGACCAAAAGGTCTGCACTGAACTTTTTTTTAAGAGTGATCCTTAATTTATAATGCTCTGATCCTACGCAGGTTTGGACACAACTCACTTCACAGCATTCCTGGCAGGAGGGGTGGGGCAAATAAAGATAAGGATCATGCCCCAGGGAGCCATATAGCCAGGAACAGCTGCCTAATGCTGGGCCAGAGTTACACAACTTAGCTCTCCTGTCAGCCAGAGCTGCAATATTCCCAGGTGTACACGCTGCCCTTGCAGAAAAGGAGAGGTCTTTAACCTCCATTTAGCTTTCACTATAGACCTGGTTGAGTTAATGCGTGGTAATTCATTAGTCACACTAATGTCACCAGTGTAACATCAATGGGTGACTCTGCTCCCCATGACACCCACGAGGTGAACAGGAGAGGCACAATGCAGCATTTAGAGAAGACTGAAGGCCTCTACTCTCACCTCAAAGTCCCCCACAAGATGTTTCACAGGAACTCCTGTACTTACGTGCTGTTTCCAGAGGCTCTTCTCTCTGCTAAGGACCCTGGGATGTATTTCAGCCCTGGTATCCTCTTCAGCAGAGTGAAAGGGAACACCCGGTCCAGCTTAGAGCCCAGTGACTCTGGAAAATCCAAGCAGAAACAGTAGCCAAGACCACCTGAAGTCAGGAGCTTGTTAAGGAGAGCAGAGGACAAAACACACTCACTTCTGGCACAGCCACACTGAGCCCCCTCTGTCCACAAACCACTTTCTCTGGAGAATTCTCCCAGTTCTACCCAGAGAGCACTGCCCTCCTCAGCTCCAGTTGTCTGCATGCACTGAGAAGGGGCAGCACGGGGTGAAACACAACTGCAGAACGGGATGAGCACGAGCAAAGATGTTGCCATGAGGTTTTTTCCTGGTTTGCTGAGCGTTCATATTAAAGGAGAAATGTAGAGTTTCTGACGCTCGTGAAGGTAAACACAGGACCATGTTTTGTAAACACTGCCCTTGTTATGAATTCCTTCTCAAGGAGAAGGGGAGATTGAGTGACAGCCTCCTTGACCAATGTGGTGGGGAGGTGGGAATTCCATCCTCCAATCCACAGGCCTCATAGGAAATGTATAAAAGTGGGTTTTTGTAAATAAACTCCGTCTTCCTGCCCTGCATGCTTGATGAACTCAGATCTGTCCCCGAGTCTCATTTCTGGTTAGGCCCCATGGTGATACAAAGCCAGTGAGGTTTTAGTGCAGAGCAAGAGTCCAGGAAAAGCCAGTGCACCTCAGCGGGGAGAACCACAGCACCTCCTTCCCACCACGACCCCGCTCTGCCCCAGGGCTTCCCACTCGGAAAGGATACAGGCTTCCCCAACCAGCAGCCCACAGAGGTTCCCCAAGAGGGAGGAGCGGGGCACAAACCACGCTACGCAGAGCCCAAGCCACGGCACCAGCACCACGGGAACTCTGCACCCAAAAAACAGAGTCTTCCTCATGCGGGAGCGCGTGGTGGAAACGCCCAGCATGGCAAAAGCCACGGGCAGGAACCCCTGGGCATCTCCCACTTCCAGCAGCCCGGAGAGGAGGGGCTGGAGGAGGAGGAAGAGCAGGGCAGAGAGCACAGAGAAGGCGGCGGTGAGGACGCAGTGCTTGGCTGTGCCCACGTTCCTCTCAAAGCTGCCAGCAAAGTACCAGGTGATGACAGCGCCACAGGCCAGCGAGATCAGGTCCTCGTAGATGAAGATGTAGGTGATCAGCCTGTGAACTGAGCACAGCAGCACCTCAGACAGGCACAGGCAGCTCTGGGGTTGCTACAGAACAATTACAGGCTCGAGCAGAGGGAGAGCGAGCCCCCGGGGTTAATTAATAGCTTTCATTTCTATCCTGGCGTAGAAGAGAAGGAACCTGAGGCCTTTAAAAGCAGGCATAAATAACCAGATAGTGAAAACAAGTGCTATCTTGGGTGTCACAAACATATGGGCTGGCTCTTGCTGCTTCCTGGGAAGCTGCCTGGAAAAAAGCAACAGCATCTGTAGTAAATTTCAGCCTCATTAGAACAGAAGGCAAGAGACATAAAAATAACTGTTACAGTACTGACGTTTTTGGCAAAAAGATAAACACTTATTAAACTGCTGGAAGGCCTGTTTTCATCACCAAAAATGCCTGGAGGTTATCACACCTCAGAAGGGCTTCTAGGCCTCCTGTTTAGGTGTTCTCCTAGGCACACAGCAAGGACTGAGACAGACTTCTGCACCTCCCTCCCACCAACCTCAGCTCCACAGCCAGAAAAATACCAGTGAGAAACAAAACAATGCAGTGCAACCCCTGGAGAAATGTGAAATGACACTGGAATCCAGCCATCAGCTCAGAGCCCCGGACTGATAAAGGAAATCACTGCACGGGGTAAGCTGGAACACCGGAATTAAAAATGTGATAAAAATCATTCCGGGAACACCACAGGGACTGAGAAACGCGAATCCCTCAAGCTCCGGGTAGTGTTATCCACTGGGCTGACTGTCAAAGGACAGAGATGAAGGCGGGGAGAGCAGCCTGATGCCGAGGGACTGGAACGGGCGCCCAGCAGGCTCGGTGCAGGCGAGGGGAAGCGCATGGAAAGCGGGAAAAAAGCGGCACGGGGGGAGCAGCGGGCTCGGAGACAGGCTTGAGGAAATACACAGAAATGGGGGCTGCGGGGGTACCACGGAGTCCAGAGCAGGACAAGGACACGGCCGGAGAAAGGGGACACAAAGGCTCCGCTGGGATTCAGGGAAGACGCGGAGCGCGGTGGGCAGAGGGAGCAAGAAGGCAGCGGCTGTGCCCGCCGGCGGCCCTGCTCACCTTCCCCGTCCTGCAGGGCTGCGGGGCGCAGCGCGGCGGCGGAGCGGGCGGCGGGGACACCCCGCAGCAGCCCGGGCGCGGAGGCCCCGACCGACAGCAGCACCGTGAGGGCGGCGGCGGCCGGCGGGGCCGAGGGCGCCGCCATTGCTGCCCCGCGCGCCCGCCGCTTCCGGCCGCCGGCGGAAGGCCTGGCCGTTACCATGGCAACGGGAGGTGTGTGGGGGCGTTACCATGGAGACGGGGGGTGTCGCTCTCGCGCGCGCTCTCTCTCCCCCCCCCCCACTTTTGAATTTTTATTTAATTATTATCTTTTCCCTGTTCAGAAGGGGGAAATTCCCAGCGAGAGGTGTGAGGTCTCGCTGGGAGCCCGGCCAGGGCTGGGTTCGCGCCGGGTGTTCCCACACGGGGCCGCCCCGGGGTGTGGGAAGCCCATCTAGACCCGTGCAGCCCCTGCTGCCCTGAGCCGCGGGCTCTGGCTGCCGGGAATCAGAGAATCAAACAGGCTGGAAAAGATCTCTGGGATCATCGAGTCCAACCCGTGACTGATGAACACCACCGTGTCAAACAGACCGGAGCACCGTGTGCCACATTGAGAGTTTCTGTAAACATCTCCAGGGACGGGGACTCCACCACTACCCTGGGCAGCCCCTTCCAATGTCTAATCACCCTTTCTATGAAGGAATTCCTCCTCGGTTTCAGCCTGAACCTGCCCTGATGCAGTTTAAGACTATGTCCTCTCACCCTGTCTCTTGGAGCAGAGCCCAGCCCTCACCTGGCTACAGCCTCCTGTAAGGTAATTGTAGAGCACAACAAAAGGACCCCTCTGAGCCTCCTCTTCTCCAGGCTGAGCCCTCCCAGCTCCCTCCGCCACTCCTGGTGCTCGAGACCTTCCCCCAGCTCTGTTCCCTTCTCTGGACACACTCTAGCCCCTTGTTATAAATGGCAATCCACTTTGCCAATTAAGATATCATTTTGTTTATTAAAATAAAATTACAGAATTTCGGTAAAACCAACAGGCAGAGTTACAGTGACAATGCCCAGGATCATCAGAGGATGAACAGAAAGCAGCCTCTATGGAACTGCAATCCCCCAGAGTTCACGAATTGGCCCCTTCTGGGGTTCAGCTTTTATACAGCTTATTTAGCCCGTAGAAGAGGATTTCCCCACAGTTCTTTGTTTTCTTGGGGTGGTTACTCGAATGCATCTCGGTCGTTGGTCTGCTGAATGGGGCTTCCTCTTGGAGGGAGGAGTGTTAATTTCTTTCCTCCTGTGTGTGAATGGAAAACGAAGTTGTGAATGAATGGCGTCCTCCTCAGATATCTGTGTGATGGCCAGGCGTTCACAGTTTTGGGAGGAGGGCTGATTTCTTATCTTGCTGTGCCCTCTATTCTGATGCCAATGTCAAAGTCCTCAATTCCTGGCACTGCATTGTCCTCCTCTGAATGGCCGTTCCTGGGTGTTGCCTGTCTTGAGACTCTTCAGTTTCTCACCTGACCTCAGCAAGTGTTTCATTTTCCAGAACATATTTACAGTTTACATGCACCAAAACACAAATTAATATACCATATTTATTACACCCTCAATGTCCTTCCTGAACTGAGGGCCCCAGATCTGCCCATGGGGCTCGAAGGCTGAGTGTTTCCCTGCAGGTGGGATGGGTGGAGGTGGAGAGGAGCTTCCAACCACAGCTGCTCCTGTGTTCATACCAAAAACCTGTGTGAGGTTGGTATTATGTGCACTGTCTGCCTTCAGCTCCCCAGAATGTTGGCTTAATCATTTGGCCAGTTTTTGTCAGGTCTAGGAGAGGAATTGGCAGCTCAAAAATGAAGATACCAAACTTGCAGGTCTCGTGGACATGAGGAGATGATGAAGTAGGGAGAAAATCAGATTCCTTCAGGGGTAAAGCTGCCCTGTGATCATGACCATTGGCTGGCTTAATACACAGATAGCACTAACCACAATTGCACCAGTTCTTGAGCTTGTAGTTGGAGATGCAGCTGTGGATATCATAGTAGGAAAAGAGTATATCTGCACAAAAGGAGAAAATTGTGCGTCCCACCTGGACGTGTTCCTGTGTCTCCTGCTCTAGGTGAGCCTGCCTTGGCAGGGGGGTTGGACTGGACGATCTGCAGAGGTCACTTCTAACCCTGAGTGATGCTGTGAGCTCTGCTGCGTGCCCACACAGCCTGCCTGCCTGCGGGTGCACAGAATCCCAGAGGAGTTTGGATTGGAAGGGACCTTAAAGGCCACCACCCTGTGAGGGCTCATTGCACAGGAAGGATCAGAAGAAACTCACCTTCCCACACCACCTCTGATTTTGCAACGTGGAGAAGGATTTGAAGCAGCTGAGATCATTTCTAGCTGAGGGGAAAGAACAGAGGGTTGAAGAGTTGTTGTTTTTTCCACATCTCAGCTTCAAAGTTTTTGGTTGGAACCATAGCACAGATCTATCAGCGGGTAGACAGATACATAAGCCTGAAACTCTCTCTGAATTAATTCCATTTTCCACTTAGGAGAAGCCTTCAATCCCCGAGGAATGCACAAACACCGAGAGGCTCTAATCAGAGCAAGAGACCCCCTGGCTAGGGAGCATTGTTTGGGATCTGCCCTAATCCCAACATTGCACGAGCAGCCTTTGTGAGGGCCCAGGTTGTGACAGAAAGGCTCACGGACCAGTAGAAGACATCGTGGCTAGAGGAGATGAAGGAGAAACCAAAAGACAGGCAGGGAGCTCAACACCCCTCACTTTTTTTCTTTCTCTCTCCTTTTTTTTTTTTTTTTTTTCCCTTTAATTAATCATTCCAGTCACTGCTTGTTTTGCAGAAACTTATTTTCGGCTGTGGCAGTGGGATTTGCCTCCTGCTGCTACGCCCAGGGGGGAAAGAAAGAGCCCAACTTCTCTGCAGATCTGCTCAAACCATTCAGCTGAAATCAGAGAAAGCTCCTCACTGCCTTTAAAATTGAAAAAAACAGGGTAAAACCTCACTGTTCTCTGGGTACATGTGCAGCCTATCCCCAGACAGAAAGGTGCAACTGCTAGCTTCCCAACTCTCACAAGAGGGTAGTTTGATGTGAAACAAGAAATACAACTTCTAAAAATAATAAAATTAAATAATCAGCGTTGTTTTTGCTGTCTTCTCAATTCATCACTCTTCTATCTGAAGCAAACCCTCACGTTTCACAGAAGTGCCTCCCAAGATCATGACCCCCTCCCCTTCTTTGGAAAACCATTCTCCAAGTTGATATTTGGCTTTTTAGGATACCAGAAACGCTAGCAAACCTTTCTTATTTTTCTTTAAGACCCCGATTTTGGATGTTTTCTCTAACTCCATTTAGCATCTGCTACTAATGGTGATGCACAAATGGGGTACCGAGGGGAATAGGGAGGGCTGCTGGTGGGGAAAACCGGGCGTGCAACCCCCCATTTCCCTCTGCGCATCCTGACCATGCCCTGCACGTTTATTAATTAAATTAATTTAATCCTTTGACGCGATCCCCGCTCTGCCCGCACAGCCTGGCACCCCCTCTCCTTGGTACAACCCCCCCCCCCCAGCCCGCCGTACCTTGGCACGGCCCTGCTCACCTCCCGTCCCCCCCCGCTTCCCCAGCCAGTGGTAGGCGCCGCGCGCGCTGATTGGCCGCCCTGCCCCGCAGTCCGCGCGAGCTGCGGGTGCCTCAGTGTGCGCGCGGCCGGCGCGGCGGGCGGGTCGGTCCCTGCGCTCCTTCCGCTCCCTCCGCCCCTCAGCGCCGCCGCCATGGCTTCGGGTAGGTGCCGCCAGCCCCGCCGGGCTCAGCGGGCAGCGGCGGCTCCGCTTCCCGCCGCCGAGCGCGGGCGCGGTGGGGCGCGGGAGGGCGGGCGGCGCGAGCGCCATGTGGCGCATGTGGGAAAGGCCGCGGCCATGTTGCGGGGGACGCGCCCGCTTTTTCCCTCACGCCCCCCCACTCCCCGTGCTCGGTGAGGGGGAGGGGAGCCACGCCCCCGCCGGTGGCCCCCGTGGACACGCCCCCTTTAGCCGAGGCCACGCCCCCTCCCCGGGGAGCCCCGCTGCGCGAGCCGCTCGGGTCACGCCCCTTTGGGCGCGGGGGCGTGGCCTGGCGGGCGCGCCCCCCACCCGTCCGCATTGGGGGGGCTGTGGGGGCAGGGTCCATTTGGGGTCTTGTGCTCGGATGGTGCGTGGGGTGCAGCCCCCCCTTTTGGGGTCCAGGTCCCCCACCGCATGTGCGAGCCCCCCGTTTGGGCTGTGCCCCCCAGTGTGAGGTCTGGACCTCGTTTTGGTTCATACTTCCCAGTGTAGGCCCTCCCGCCTTGGGTCGTGTACCCCCACCGTGTGTGGGATCTGGGCCCCATTTTGGTTCATGCCCTTCTGTAGGCTCCCCCCACTTTTGGGTTCCCCCTGGTGCTAGATGAAAGCTCCTCCCTTTTGGGTCACAGCCCTTCTCCTGTGTGGACCCCGACTTTGGGTTGTGATTCCTCCCCCACACCCCATCCTGGTTTGAGATGTGGCTCACCTTTGGGACATGCCCCTCTCCGTAACGTGATTTGTGTGTTCCTTCTTTGGATCAGCACCCCCTCCCTTGGGTCTTGCCCCTCTTTAGCATGGGAACTGCCCTCCCCACCCTGCAGCAGGGCAGCCACCTTTGTGTCCCGGTGTGTGCTCCGCACACCGGGTGAAGTGAGGGGGCTCCACACTCCCTGCTGTGGGCTTGGCAAACGCCCTGGCCGGGATTGTTTTCCAGCGGGGGCTTTAGCTGTGCATAGAATCATGATCCGCTCTCCCGGGTGACCTGACACAGCCCAGCTTCTCCCGGAGCTCTCCAAGCACAATGTGCTGTTTCCTCATCCCCTCTGAGGTGTGGATGGCTGGGTCACCCGGCAGTGCTCCCCTGTGAAGCCTTGGATGGGTGTGGATGCTCGTATATCCCAGAGTGGGAGGAGGAATTCCAAGGCTGCCCGTGCTTTGTGGAGCGAACCGTGTTTTGTTGTGGTCGAGCCATTTTGGCGTTGTCTCGTGCTGTGTGTGTGTGATAGACAATACAAACAAAGCAAGGGGTGGTAAAAGAATCCTTTCATTCAAGGAGCGGTTATGAACCAGGAAATGTGTCCAAAGGTACTCAAATGAGTCCAAATCATGAATTTTTCTGCTAAATAAATAAAGCTTGACAGTAAATCACATCCACTTTCCCCTTATCTGTCAGCTACTGACCAGTCAAGCCACCTGTCTCCCCTGTTTTTAGTGATGTTCAAACGTGAGGTTCTTTTTCTTTGGAGGATACTGAGAGGCAATGCTGCTTCTTTATATTACTTACTTCATAAGAGAACCTCAGTTTTCAAATATATACAGCAAATTGTTCTACCTTGAGAGGAATAAACCCCCTGAGTAATGCAAGGTGTTTAGGCTGCTATGTCCCACTTCATCAACAGGAAATCTTTTCGTGGACTTTTTAAACATTCAAAAAAAATCGTAGGAATTTCCAGAATAAACTGTTATTTCCAAAAATCCTTGCAGACTCTTGTCCCCATTGAGATCACGAAAGTAAATCGATCAGAAGGCTGTAAGAGGTCCAGCAGAGGATGTAGAAAAATGTATAAATAAAGGAAATTCCTCTGATTGCATGCTTTCATATTTTGCAGGCTCCTTATCTGGTTGCTTTCAATTTTTTTCCCAAAAGGTTGTGGTTTGGTGGAAGTTTGTTAAGGGGAAGCTAAGGAGATTAAGTGCAGTTCTTAAATTTATAGTTAGTTACATCCTTACTCAAGAATTTTCTGATACAACCATTAATATTCATTAATTAGCAGCATTAATGACATATAAATGTTTGAGTTAAACGACAACCATGTTTCACAATGTGGTTTCCTGTTTAATAGTAATCTTCATATTAATTTAAATGGAAACTGGGTAAAAAATTTACCTTACCCCTTAAAAACAAACTTGAAGGGCATCTCTACATTGGATTTTTAATTGCTTTTCAATATGAAAAAGCAATGAAATATTTGTGTAGCAGTGCAAAAGGAGGAGAAATTCACATCTAAGCAAAACTGCTTTAGAGGATTTGAAATTTAACCTTTCATCTCATGTTAGCGTTGGGTGAATGTTTCTGTTACAGAATATGACATTTGATACTTTGTGTTGCTTTGAGGAGATACTTCACCGTTAAAAATTCTGCTTTGTGTCTGAATATCCGCGGTGATACCTGCCCCAGCTCACATCCATCACCTCAGGTGATGCCCTCATCAAAGCTCTGGTTAAGAGTCTGTGTAACCACTGGCAGGATTGGATTTATAACCTGCTGAGGGAGGTATAATGAGCAGATTCAGCAGTCTGATGAGTGCTTTGATTGGAAAATGGTTGCAGTCATTTATGACATTTACCCTGCCTTGTAATTAATTCTCATTGTCAGCATTTTAGGCACTTCTGGGGATAGAGGCTGGAGAGAGAATGTGGGGGAAAGGGTGAAATTGGGGATGAGAAGTTCCTGATAGATTTTATTAGACCATGGCACAAGAGTGTTTATACAAATTCTCAGAGTGATTGAAGAGAAAAAATGCAGGACTTATCCAGAATGTTTGGGTTTTGACAAGAAGGTGGAGATTTCAAGCAGAGATTTCCTGCCTAGGAAATGAGGCAGATGGAACCTGAGCAGTGCAGAGGCTGGGAGAGCACGGAGCAGAGTGGGGTGTGAGGAATCTGTGCAGAGCTGGGGTTGGGATGGATGTGAGGGATGGAGCAGGAGCCTGTGCAGAGCTGGGGTTGGGATGGATGAGGCTGATGGAGCAGGAGCCTGTGCAGAGCTGGGGTTGGGATGGATGTGAGGGATGGAGCAGGAACTGTGCAGAGCTGGGGTTGGGATGGATGAGAGGCTGATGGAGCAGGAGCCTGTGCAGAGCTGGGGTTGGGATGGATGAGGCTGATGGAGCAGGAGCCTGTGCAGAGCTGGGGTTGGGGTGGATGAGGCTGATGGAGCAGCGTGTGTGTGTTCTGTGTGCTGTGTCTGTCACGTGCTCTCAGCTGGGTTTTTCCTCTTGCAGTATGAGCAAAGGGAAGTGTTGTGGCTCCTCCAGCCCTGATTTTTCATCTCCCCTTCTCCCTGCCTTTATGCCCTTTAGCTCAGCAGAGCTTTCTTAGAGCATCCCAAAAAGGGGTTCAGCTGCACCGACCTACTTAGTTCTGCTTGATTAATTAAGCTGCTGCATTCTGCTCATTGATGATGGCACTGTACTCAGTAGCCATTAGAGGGGTTGTACAGTTCTGGGTATTTGAGAAGACTCCTTGAAAACAGAATTCAGATCCTTCAGAAGGGACATTTCCAAGTGTGTTGTGTCCCCCACACCCTGTGCTACTGTAATTCATTCCAGTCTTAGTATTTTCTCCTTTGTTAATAAAAGAGGAAGCTTCATTCTGCAGGAATAGTAGTTGTAATATCCAGTGTACTTGAACCTTTCTCCCTCTCCCCAAATTTTCTCCTCTAGTAGGTAGAGACTAAAATGTTCACTGAAAATTCACAATATGACTTATTTCTTCTTCTAGATTCTGGAAGTTACAGTCAGTCTGGGGGCCAGCAGAGGTATGTGAGGATTTTTGTTTCGCTGTTAGCAATTTCATCTGCAAACTAAAAGATCATTTAGTATTCCCAGCATGATGGCTGATTATTCAGGGTAGAGTATTGATAGGTTTTTGGAATTAAGGATGCAGAAAGCTTGCACCTGGGTCTTTCTCAAGATGACTTATAAAACAAGAGAAATCAGTCTGTATTCCTAAAAAGAAGACAATAATAATGTAATGTAAATTGGAATGACATCCTGTAATAGTAAGAACTTTTGAAATGGCATGAATATAGAGAAATACTTCTCATGTCACTGCCTTAAGCTGTTCACTAAGATTTTAGCCAAAGGCTATGATATTTGTTAAATGGCCCAAGGCTGCAGGGCATGTTTTAATAAGTGAGACAAGTGTTTTTATGGAAGTATAAAAATCATGGCTAATGCTGTCTGTGCTAATAAAGATGATGAGGTTTTGTGTATGTAGCACTGCCTTAGTTTGGGGTTGTATCTAAGTATGATGAGTTTCAGCATGTGCTGCTTCTGTCAGTTCATGAAGGCTTAAAGTGGCAGAATAATGAGTAAGTATAATATAAAATTACAGCAAACCCAGGTTTCATGTAAAAATATATTTGAAACACAGCAGAAATTAAAACAAGCTCTTCTGGCTTCTGACAGTCAACCATTAATTCATTGATGCAATTTTAATATGCCTGTAACTGCAGTACTTTGATTGTACACCTCTTTTGGAATGAAGAGAAACTTAGAGATACCAAAAATATCTTTACTTTGCAACGTGGGTGGAGGGCATTTCCTAAATGCATTTTTCTCTTCCAGCTACTCATCCTATGGCAATCAGAGCAGTCAGAATTATGGACAAGGACAGGTATGTTGAAAAAAACATTGTGGCTTTCAAAGCAGATGTTCCTTGAGTGAAAATAATTGTTCTTGGGCCAGGAAGAATTCCAGTCTCAGTCGTGCTTGATATTTGCAGTTGTGTCTAGCCAAGGAAAACTGTAATTTACTGTTGTGGAAGTTACACTTATTTGAGTACATTATTGAAATTACAGGGATATTCTGGTTATGGGCAGAGTGGAGACAATTCCTCCTATGGACAGAACTATGGAAGCTATCATGGGAACTATGGACAAAATCAATCAGGTTTGGCTAGCTTGTTACATTCATTGGCAAGATTTAAAAGGTGAATATTGACTAAAAATTCTCTTCCTCGATTTCCAGGTTATGGACAAGATTCCCAGGGATACGATGATGAATCCAGTTATGAAAATCAGAATCAGAGCTCATACAACCAGCAGTCCTATGGCAGCCAGGGGCAGCAGAAAGGGTCATCCAGAGGGTAAGGAAGCTGAGTTTACCAGTATCTATTTAAAGTATTGTCTAGTAGTTGTACATTCTTAACTAGAGCTATAATATATTTCTTGCTAACAATGCTGAGAAAAAGACAAATATTTGAAGGTCCACATCCTTGAAACATTTTTAATGTCTGAAAGGACAGGAGGTACAGGAAGAATATTTTTTTAGGTAAGAAGGATGGGGGTAGTTGTTTTGAAGTCAAGCTGTATGGGGGCACACACTTTAGAAAGTCTTTGGGCCGTGGCTGCAATGAAGAATGGACTTGGCAGAGTGTTTTGATTAGGAGAAAGACCTATCAAATCCCTCTCCAATCACATTCTTTTGTATAAACCTACAGTGCTCTTTTATTAACTTCAAATAAGCTCTTAGCTGCACTCAGATTACAGGCTGCTCAGAATGCCTATTCTTGAAAGAGAAAGGATTCAGAAATGTCATTTAAGAACTATATTTTGGTTTTCCAACTAATTAGAGCTCTCAGAACATCGTGGGTTTATATCCTCATCAGGAAATTAAATGTGCACATGCATGCTGCTATTGCAAATGTATTTTACTTGTGATGTTGTATTGGATTCAATTTCAGGAGGATTAATGATACAACTTTGAAAGTATGTTGGAAAACACAACCTAACTTCCCAGAATGACTTAAAAGGCCACTTAATGCTAGAATACCTTCACTGTCTACTTTACAAGCTTTATGCCTCCACACAAGATTACTGCTTGTGTTAGAGCTTTACTGAAGATCTTATGACCTCTTTTAAATACTCTGTTGAGTACTAAACCTCATTCTTGTGTCCAAGGTCCAAATGGTTTTGTATTTTTTGCAAGGTGATAAAACAATCTGGACTTGAGCAAACCTCTACTTGGTTTCTGGTTTTGTAGTTCTTATTATAAAACATTTTAATATTAAAAAAAAATCTTAATCTGCCAACAATAGATGCTTTCACTCAGATGTCATTTTTGCTTCCATAATGAAGGCAGGTACACAGTTAAGTTTTGTTTTATTTTGCTTTGTTTTCTGAGTATTTATTAGAGCTGTACAGAGGTAATAATGTAGTTTTTAACTCTGTAGATGTCCAGTAGAATAAAAATTCAGCACGTAGATTCTTCAACAAGTTGTGATCTGGAAAATAAAGAAAAGACCTTGAAGGGAAGCTTCTCAATGTGGGGTTGTAACAAATAAGGAGAAGGTAGCAGCTTTGAAGAGGGCAGCCCCAAAATTGTCACATCCTAGGGGAGGGAAGACAGAAAATAGTGGATCCTTTCAAAAATGCTTCTTTTGTTGGTAAAGGTGCAAAGCCTAAAGCAGAGCTGACTTTTTTGAAGTGAAGATAATAACAAAAATCTTCACAAGCTGTTTACCACTGGGATTAGCAAGGTTAAAGCTGATATCTGGGCTAGAAGTGGAGCAGAGCAGATTAAACAGTATTTACACAGTGGGATATTTTGGAATTGGTTAGACCCAATGCACTGGATCTGCAAGTGCTTTGAAAAGCTGGTGGAAACTTTCTGGAGGCTCTTGTATTTTTTTCCCTTTTTCTGAGAGACTTTCACTGGCAAGTAAGATTGCCAAAGACTGGAGAGTGGCAGATTTAGTGCCTCATCTTTTGAAAAAGGGTAAAAGCAGGGAGGGGGAAGAAAAGAAAGGGTGGCACAAGTCAGAGATTCTTTTCAGTTACTGAAAAAATAAGACAGCTAAGGCACAACTAAGTACCTGGGGGAAACAAAGGAATGAGTAACAGCCACTGTTCCCTGAATGCAATTTATTTCTCATAAATCTATATTATGCCTTGCCATGAAAGGCTAAGAGAACTATTCCCTCATATATCTAGATTTTCAAAATACTTTCGTTTCTACTTCAGATGCTGAAGTAGCTTAGGCAAGTGTGCTGTAGGTGAGATTCCCTTGTGGTTGTTCTAAAGTTATTAATCTTAATCTTAGAGAAGATTTGTGACTCCCTCTTGGAGTGGAGAGCTGCATTGTGTTGAAGCATCTGGATGTGATACTGCTCAGTGTTTCTGAGGAGGGTTGCTGGGACAGTGTAGATGGCACTGAGGTGAGAAGAACCACAGGTGTGTTACAGGCCACCAGAACAGTCAGAAGGATTCTTGATAAATTGTAGAATGCCCAGAAGAAGAGAGGTTGCAATTCAGTGAAAGCAAAATTTGGGGATTTTTTAGGCCTGAAGTCTCAGCTGCACTGTACAACACGAGCACTGAGGCTCTGCCCTGAGGTGCAGAGGGAAGGATTTGGTGTTTAGCAGGTCACAGGCTCTCCATCAGCCATTGATGGTACTGGCAGAGGGGGAAAAGCAGGTGTTGGACTGGGACATGTCACAGGAGTGATGCTGCTAAGTTATGTCATGAGGTACCTGTGATTTAGCAATGTCATGAATTTTCAGCTGTTAATTTTCTCTCTCTTCTGTGAACATTTAGCTATTAATTCAAATTCTCTTTGTTTCAAGTGGAAGAGGTTCTTATGAACAAAAGTCTAACTATGGTCAGCACCAAAGCTCTTATGACCAGCAGTCAAGCTATGGACAAAACCAAGACTCTTATGACCAGCAGTCGAGCTCCTATGACCAGCAGTCGGGCTATGGCCACCAGGGCTCCTATGACCAGCAGTCAGGCTATGGCCACCAGAGCTCTTACGACCAAAAGTCAGGCTATAACCAGCACCAAAGCTCATATGGCCACTCCCAGCAGTCCTACCAGTCTCAGAAGGGAAGCTATAGCCACAACAGCCAAGGTAAAATTCACAGCTTGAATTCAGTATTGGCCTGCCAAATTGAGCAGGAGCTCTGTGAAATGGTTGGATTTCTGTCTGCAAGCAGCTGATTGGATGAATGGTTAAATTCTTGCCCATGTTGACATTTTTGGGGTGTGTTTTATTTGTTAAAACTTACAAAACATTACAGGGAGAACAAAATCTCTTGGGGTTCCAAAATGGTTGCATTTAGGTATGTTAGAGCAGCCTTGCAGAGTCTCTGTCCATGAGTTCTGCAAATTCTAGATGGAATTTTTTTCCCAAGCTATTTTGAACCTTCTTCCTGCACGAGGGTGACATGTCTTGATCAGTCATGAAGAGCTTTTGCACTTCACATTCCAGCTTTATGCTGTGTAGGTGAATTGTGAGATAGGAGAAGTTTAAGATGAAGCCTTTTTTTTGCATTAACTTCACACCAGCAGCACAACCCACTCTATTTATCCTTGTTCTGTCTTCAGTGATATCTTTTGCAAGCTGGGAGGGCTGTGTGGAAGTCCAATGGAAAGTATATTTTAGACAAGATGGATTTAATGTTTGGAAAATGGAGTGTAATTACAGAGTGTTTTCTGATATACTCAGTGACCCTGGAAGCCAAGAGGGATAATGGAGCACAGTTTGGGTTTTTTTTCTTTTTTGGCCCAGAGCATGTCAGAGAGATTTAGGAGTTGATCCATCTCAGATGTAAATGGCAGAGTTACTGAAGAGGAGGTGGGAATTGCAGGGTGTGAATTTTCACTGTGCTGCAGTTTGCACTACAATTGACTCGTGTTTGGTTTGACTCATTCTCGCAGATGATCGCCGTGAAAAGAGCAGGTATGGAGAAGATAATAGAGGATATGGCGGGTCACAGGGAGGAGGTAGAGGGGGCTATGACATGGATGGAAGAGGTCATATGTCTGGATATAGGTAAGTGATCTCATTCCAGTGCCTGCAGCTCCTTACCCTTGTTTCCTATTATTTAGCTGGTTTTTGTTTATTATATGTCTGTTCCTGAGGTGGTTCAGGTTTAGATTTCCAAAATGGAAAGGTTTCTAAAATTAAACCTTTCTGCACTGCACAGAAATGGGTTTTGCCTAGGGGAGCAGCTTTTAGATTCACATAGACTGAGACCAAGCATTTGATTGTTTTGACACACAGCTGCATTTTATTTGCCTGAGTTACAATACAAAAACCTCCCCAGCCCACACTTGTTTTCAGTGATAGGAAAACCAACAGCCAGTGATTGAGAAAAATTCATAAAATTCATACCTAAGGTAGCTCACATTTTTCCAGTGTTATGGCCTAGAATAACTTAGTAGTAACATTACTTGTTCTTTGTTGCCTTTTTTTCAGTTATAAACTTCTATTAAAATACACATCTTTTATTACTGATTTATTTGTCAGTCTAAACACGTTTATTTGGGGTAGATCTGAAATACTAACAATGCTGTCACCCCTTTCCCCATTGCCTTAGGCCCTGTACTGTCAAGAAAATTTATGCACATATTTAATCTACTGTGCTTGCAGATGATTCCATGCAGAGGTCTGTGATTAGGACCTTGCCTTTAAAGCCTACTGAATTAAACATGTGACACATTATTTATTAATAACTCACACAACTGGCTCCCCTTTGTGTCCCTCTGAGTGGTTGGAGGTGCAGAGGGCTCATTGATGCAGGGCAGGAACGCTGAAGCTTCCAGAGAGCTTTGAGGTGTTGCTTGTCAGCACCACTTACCCTTCAAAAGGCTGCACAGCTCTGGGTTATTCCTAAACTCCAGATGAAAAACTCTGTAATTATACAGTGTTTTCTGTTGGAACGGATCTGATTTAAATAAAATAATCCTCTACTTGGTTACTTTTAAAGGTATTTTTTTTAAATCTGTTTGCTTCTGAGATGCTCCTAAATTGTAATTAATGGTTTGTTTATAATGATGTAGGAGGATCTTACCCCTTCTAATTAGGTGTGGTTGCACAATTAGAAAAGCATATTAGCGTTATTTTATGTTTGCTGGGGTTTTATATAATATAAACTTAATGCATTTTTTTTCTGTAATATTTTTTATAGTAAACACACATTTATATACTATAAATAAACATAAATATATATAACAAAGAATTATATATAGGACCTCACATGAAAATAACAAGCAACATAATTTCTAAGTTAATTTTAATTTTCAGTTAAAACTAAACTTTTTTTAATTAAATTCTCTTTGTGGATGAGGATTTTCCATATTCCTGTGATAAAAACTGGTTTTTTTTAAAAAGCTTTATAGCCAAGCCCTTCCCAATAATAGCAATGAATGTGAGCTTCAAAAAACACACTACTGATAGATTTTGTCACTTTGAAACAAACTTGGGTCTTTGCAAGATAAAGTCAAATGTATTAATAATGTCTGTGAAAATAAAGCCTCTTGCCATATTTTTCCAAAATGTAAGGAAACCTTTGCTCACACATCCATGTAGATCATGGAGGTTTACTGAACTGGGAAGGCAAAAGAAGGGGAAAGATGGGAAGTGAATGAAGAAGTGGAAGAAAATTCAGGAAAGTGGGAAAGCATTTATTAGGAATTTTATCTGCTTCTGTTAAGTGATGTAGACTTTAATGGTATTTTTTGTGGAAATTGTCTGGAGCAACAGTGTCATATATCTTTATTCAGTCTTTTTGCATAATTGTGACAGAGGATTCTCCTTCTGACATACGTGTTTTACCAGACATGCTTATTAGAAAAGTCTTAAAGATTAAATTAAATAACAAACTCTATAATGAAGGGGAAAATACCTTGTAATAAGGTAAGAAATCATGTTTAGTCCTGTGAAAATGTGGGGTTTAAGGGTAGGGGTTCTTTGGGGGGGCTTATATTCTTGGGTTTCTCTTATTTATTTATTTATTTATTGGGGAAAAATACATATAGGAATATCAAGCTGATGTTCAGTAGCCACCATTTTCAGTTGTTCTGGTCCCCTTTTAGTGCTAAACCATGGAAATTCCATAGCCATCAGGAGATAATCTAAAAATCTTATCTGCACAGATACTTTAGTGATGATGTAATCACAGAATTCCAAAATGGTTTGGGGTTGGAAGGGACCTCAAAAATCATCTTGTTCCACCCTCTGCCATGGGCAGGGACACCTTCCACTATCCCAGGGTGCTCAGAGCTCCATCCAGCCTGGCCTTGAACACTTCTGGGGATGGAATAATAATAATTATTATTAATTATAATAATTGGCTTTGACTTTGATAGTGCTTAGAAAATAACGTGTAAAAATTGCTGCCTGACTTTATGAACAAATTAATAAATGTGAGGCCAAAATGAATGAATCACTTGTTCTTAGCTAATAATAATAATTCTTCCTTGACTGACATTTAGGGAGAACTTGGTGCAGCTTTAGAGGTGTAGTTTTATTCTGACAACCAGGAGGACTTGGACATGTCCTGTACTGAAAGCTTTCAACACTCATTTTCCATTTGTGCCTGTGCAAAGTCACCCAGCACTGAGAAAAAAATATCTTTTGAGAAATTCCAGTTCAGATTTCTTAGCTGATGTTAGTCCAGTAGAGAACACACATTTGTCATGTGTCAGAAGTTCACATTTTAGTTTTAATAACTTGGGGTTTCAGAATTATCCTTGAGATTTTTTTATGGTCTTGAATTGTATATTTTAGGATCTTAATAGAATTTCCCCACCCTATTGTTTTGAAGCTTATTAATTGATTATCTCATTCATTTTTATTCTGTCTAAGAAGTAAAATGTTTCCCTTTTCTTCATAGTAGAAGAGTGTCATTTTTTGGTTAGAAAGCAGGAGCAGCAGGTCTTGAGAGTGCAGAGTTCTACTTTAAGATATTCAGCCAAGCTTTTTAGAGTCCTCATCTGAAAAATAAGGAATTAATGGCTACTGTGGCTGGGGAATTGAATTGTTTTGGTTAAGGCCATAAGTGGGAAACACAGGAGCAAACAGAGCAGTGAGAGAAGCTTTGCTTTTGGCTCTCCTCACACAGACTGCTGGGGGAACCACAGAGATGTAGTTCAGGAGGGATTTGCCATTGTGTTAGGATTTGTCATAGAAATCCTGATTTTGCTCAGCATAGATTATTTTTATCTCTTGTGCAGATTTATAGTGACTCACTATAAACAAAAGCTACCTATGCAGCTTAATTGTTGTATCAGCTATTAGGAGTGGGAATTAGTGTGATATAAAGAAACTACAGCGTAATGCAGATGTGTTTTACAAATGTGGTTTGTGTTCAGAATTAATATTTTGACTGCTAACAGATATGCTTGAGCTTAGCCTTATGGAGGCTTCAGAAAAATGTGAACAGAGGCAATAAATATAAGCAAGGGAAAAAAACCCCATCTGTCAGTGACTGTTGGTGCACTAAATATTCCTTTCTTGTTTGTAAAATACACTTTTAGGTGTTAGGGACACGCTTGGTGAGACAGATACACGTTGGAGGCTGAAATTTGGTCCCTGGATTCTTCGTGCTGCTTCTGCCAGTATCTGATATTTATAAAACTGCATTTCTTGTATTTGAGCTCCCCATATTACCTGTACTTCAATTTAAAGAGCTATTCCCTGCTGGATTAAGCAATACTTAGATGAAGTCCAGTTACAGCCTAGTAGGGGATGATAAATCTATGATTGAATATGGGAAAAAAGAACTGAGGATTTTTGTTTCATAGCAGCAAGTTCACACTTGCTGAAGGCACTGAGTGGTGCCTTGTCACGTTCTGGCTGCCTGCAGTTCAGCCTCTTATTTATTATCCTGGTGGCACTGCTGAATTTTAACTGCCTGTTCATGTTTCTAACATAGGATATTAAGACTCCAGACTCCATCTGGTCACACATCTCTGAGGTCTGTGTGCAGGCCTGGTAAAGCAGTGGGCTGTGAAATGCTGCAGTTGTGTTTTCCACATGTTTTATGACAATAATATAAGAACTAATTCATGTGCTGAGGTTGAATTTTGGGTCTCAATGAGGGGTAAATCTGAGACTGTGGCATCGGCTGCTTGCAGTTCCTGTGTTTGACTTGCTGCAGGATATCTGCCTGCTCTCAGGGACTCTTGGCTGGCTTTGCCCAGCAATTGCAGGAAGGTAACAAACTGCAGCTTCGTAAATCACATATCAAATGCCACATAAAAATGTAGGAAAGCATTCATCCATCATCAAAGGTATCTTACCAGTAGATTGTTCCAGATTTTTGTTGGGTTGGTCATGTGAGACTAAGCAGAAGACAACATGCTGAGGCATACTTGGGCAAAAACTGTATTTCTGTAGACATTAATTAAAAAATAACTAAAATTACCGATTGCACTCGCTAGTGCAGGGTGCAGAACTGCTGTATCACAGAATTAAGGCATGGGACTGTGACTTTCTTTACATTTTGTGTATTCAATCCAACTTCTCAGGATCATGGTGCACACATTTTCATCCCAGCATCCTACAAAACCCTCACTTCCAGCAAAATCCTGGATGTGTTGACACAAACTTACTTGGTGTAAGTTTTTAGATTGTTGGGGTTTTCTAACTGCTGTACACTTCCTCATCAGAAAAATGTGTTTGTTCTGGATACTGCTGTCCTGATGAGCTGGGACCATATCTGGGGCTGGAAAATTTTCATAACAATTTAGATGGTTGATATTATTCACTGTTGTTGTGTCTGAGTTAAAATCCCAGAACAACAGGCATCCTACTAAAAATTGTTGTGTCATAATGAAGTTTATTTTCAGCTGAAGTGAATTTGAGGTGGCAGAAAGGTATTTACAGTAAATTTTATCATCACTGTTGTGTTTTGAATCATCAGTCCTTGAAAACAGCTTTGAATAAAGACCAGCACTGATGCTGCATGCAAATTCTTTTATGAGCAGAGTGAATTAATGAATAAATGACACTGCAGTTTAGCATTCAGTTTTCTTCTGTGGAACAGAAATAAAGTCTGCAGCAAAAAGTCACCCTCCAAAGGGTGTCTCTTAATCCAGGTTTGATAATAACCTGTTGAAACCTTATTTGGTCCTCACTTTGGGCAGATTTTCTCTCATAAATGTTAAATATCAACAGCTTCCATTCCTGATTTTCCATTTGCTGTAACAGATGGACAGAGTGCCAGAGAAATGATTCCCTAATTTTACTTCACTGCCTTTTGGTGGGTGCTTGTGTGCCCTGCTTGGACTCTGCTGCGTGAGCAGACAGATGGAATTAACACACTGATTTCTAGTCACAAAGTGCTTTGGTGAAGAGGCACAATAACTCCAGGGGCTGGAGATGTTTCTCTGCAGCAGGGTTTGAGCTCACACTGCCTTTATCATGGTGAGAAAGCTCTTGGGATTAGGTGATCCTGCCTGATTTTGAGGTGGCAGCTGTGTTCCTCAGAACGAGGGGGACAAGCAGGCAGTTGAGATAGTCCTTCTGACATTTTGTTATTGACTTTCTAAAATAATCCAGTTGTATTTTTCCAAAGGCTCTGAGTATTGATTATCTCGTGTTCAAAACATGGATGCAATTAAAAATGCTGTCGTGAAAAATCCTTCCAGTACAAACCTTTCCAGTGGAAAAAAAAAAGTGAGGGTTTATTTTCATGCACATAATTGGAGGCATAACAACCTGTTTTAAATCCCCTTCTAACCTTTGAAAGTTGATGTGTGTATTCTCTTAACTTGGTCTACATTTTGTGCCACAGGTTTCAGAATGAATGAAATAAAACTTCACGGCCTCTGCTTTTGAAGCTCACATGCACACACCCCTTCTCTGTAATGCCAAGTGCTGTAGTACAGTAGGTCCCCACAGACCCTTGCTCAGAGAATGGCTCATTCTGCTAATTTATCCCCTCTATTATGAATGCATAACAATAGAGATTAATTTTAGCTCTTTTGACTTCTAGGAAAGTACTAAAGTACTAATTATTCCAAAGTAGCAATTACATCTACAATTTAAGCCCACATTAATCTTCATGAAAATAATGTTTTTGTTTTGAACCCCAGTTTTGAATAGCTGGTATTTTGGCTGATGGGATGGGAGAAAGTATTGAAGCAGCCACATGTGTATGGGTTAAAGTACTCCTTAGGGCTTCTCTTCTCCCGTGCAGCACCCTGAGAGATTTTTTTTTCTTTGTAATTTAATCTTTGAACATGAATGGGTAGTGAGGAGAACGTAGACATGGTGCTTTAGCTGCCAGACAGTAATTCTCAACTTGTCATCAGTTAACTGTAGATTGAGCCTTGGGCTCAGCACGTAGAGACTTAAGGAAGAAATCATTTCTTCAATTTTTCCTCTGCAGTGGTGGTGACCGTGGTGGCTTCAAAAATTACGGTGGTAAGTGCCGAGTATCCAAAAATGTTTCAGTGGAAATTCTTTATAAATCTAAAAGCCACCAATATCTTGTTACTATCTAGTAGAAGCATTATAGAGTTTTGGTGAGGCTGGTGTGTTCACGAGTTTTAATAGCCAAACTTGTAGCAATAAACTGGATTTCTACTTTGTCAAATTGCATGAAAGAATTTGTGGAGACAGTGACGTTCACCGGATTTTTTTTTTCTTTTCTTTTTTTTTTTTTAATTTTTGTTACAAATACTTCTTAGAAAGGTACTAGAGGTAGAAAAAAAAACAAGTGGGAAACTGCTTGGTGATGTGACAACCAGCATTTGCAAGCAAACACCAGCACAGCATCAGTGTGGCAACTGCCACATGCTGCAAGTTAAAGAACACGTTAACGTCCTACAGACACCTTCTGTTGAACGTTTAAATCTAAATATTCTCTAAATCTCTGGTTAATGCCTTAGATCTTAGATGCATTGCATACATTCTTTGTATATTTTCTTGTTGCTAAAAAAGTCACTTGAATGTGTTGTGCTAAAAATAGTCTTTTTTCTTTCTTTTTTTTTTTTTCAAACCCATATCGTAGGTCAAAGGGATTATGGACCGAGATCAGATGCTGGTAAGGAAACAAGCCATGAGTGGGAGTGGATTGTAGCTCTTGGGTCACTGTTTTTAAAATGTTTGTCTAGAAAGATGGATGTGGCTGCAATTCCCATGGCTCTAAAGAAACCTAGCTAAAGCATGCCTTCCTTGAAAGAAATGTATTTAATTAAAGTGCACGTGAAGTTTTGGATGTTAATGCAGCAAGTAAGGATTTCCTGATGAATTCTGAATGTGCTTGAGCCAAGCAGCTGCTTTCACTGCCATCACACTTCTCTAAGCTTGTGTTATTTAAAACACACTGCCCTGGTGGGCTGGGATGCCCAGCTGCATGAATGTTGGGTGTGAGGGAGGTTGGCTGCCTAGTGTATTCAGTTGATGGTGTTAACCTCAAAATTAAGCTCCCTGCTCCTCTTTTATTTCACACAAAATGTCTCTGGGATTTAAGAGTCTGCTACTGGGCAGCACAGAGCTGAGCTCAAAATATTGCTGCAGTTACTCCCACAAAAACACGTGGTAAATGTAGCTTAATTTTCCACAGATTCAGAGTCTGACAACTCTGATAACAACACCATCTTCGTGCAAGGACTTGGAGAGGACGTTTCAACAGATCAAGTGGCAGACTATTTCAAACAGATTGGTATCATAAAGGTATGTGAAATGAGAAATCATGGGTCAGAAGAAGGGAACTGGTGGAGCTGGTGTACTGGAAATGTACTGGTATCATTCAAGGCAGAGTTCTCTCTGACTCCCCAGCAGTTGGAGATAATATTTTATCTGGGTTCCCAGCTGACAGCTCATTTGTAAGCTGGCAGCACTAGCACCTTTCTCCTAGTGACATTTAGATTGCTTTGTGTCTCTTCTTTAGTCTTTATAGCCCTGACACTCTATCCATTGTGCCACCCTCATACTGCAGCACGTGTGCCTCTGTTCTGTGGCTGCTGCTTCTGGTTCTGCAATTCTAAATTAGGATTTTGTGCACTTGACCTCATTTTTTTTGTTTAAAAGTGAGCCCATCATTACTTCATGGAGCACAGCCAGTCAGTATCCTTCAGTCAAATCCCTCTGTTTCTGCAGGCCAGCCCAGGGAGAATATTCTCACTAAAGATACTTTGTGTTACAGTTTATGCTCTGAACTGATTTCACCAGTGTTTCTGCTGTGCCAAGTGTACAACCTTTCTTTTCAGACCAACAAAAAGACTGGCAAACCCATGATAAATCTGTACACAGACAAGGATACTGGCAAACCAAAGGGAGAAGCCACAGTATCTTTTGATGACCCTCCTTCTGCTAAAGCAGCAATCGACTGGTTTGATGGTGGGTGAGAGTTACCTGTTCCTTTGGCTGTTTATGAATCTAACAGGCAGTGGAAGAAGCAAATCAATCACCTTTTTTGAGACCCAGTGTTGCTATTTATATAGCTTTTGGTTTGGGTTTTTTGGTTTTGTTTAGGGTTATAGTTATTTTTTTTTCTTAAACAGAGACCTGTATTTCATGGTTTCTTGTGTGTATTGGATTTTTCTCATTTCATTAACCAGCAGATAGTGCTTTAGACCAAAAATGCGCAGTGAAACTGAGGGTTTGCTGCTGTACCTCCGTCACACATGCACAAGGTACAAGAGGCAGTGTTTGTGTAACTTCTTGTTTAGACCAACAGAGCTGTAATCTGTGTTAGCAGCTGGAGGGACTCTGCAGTGTTGCATTGATATTTTTAGTGTCGTGAGAGCAATTTTAGAGTTTGGGAATGGTTATGGCAATTTTGTGCTCTGTTTATATACACTGAAGAACGAGGTTTTAAAATTACGGAGTTATCCCAGAAATATATTGATGTGAAACTCCTGAGACTTCAAGAAATACAGTGACACTCCTGTAATAATAAACTCAAGGAGTGAGGGAAAAATGCCTCCTTCTGTCACCTTGTGTGTTCAGAGAATTTTAGTGATACTGGGTAGAAACAAAAGGTCAGACTCTGCATCTGGTGGGAGATGATACTGCTTTAAAAAATGGCATGGCATGCTTGTCTGATGTTTGTATTTGCTAATAAAATGCAAATTGACTTTTGTTTAAGAGGGTAAGGCAAATATGACTATATTAGGCACATGTGCAGTGCTGTTTGTTTGTGATAAACATTGGATCTATGAAGAGCCCAGTCTCTGAAAACCATGAACTTTATTTAAATAGACTTGGGAGTTAAGTTTTGGGCTGGCTGTTGAGTGGTACAAAAGCCTTGTTGCCTTGGTGGAATTACAGATGGTTCAAACATCCAAACTACTTCCCCACGAGCATGGCCAAAAATGTTTTAGACATTCTGATGTCTTTAAATGGTAACTTACAGATCTTATTTTAACTCAAATATCTGTAGGTTTGTGGAGAGTTTAGCAAGTACATCAGTGTTTCCATCTCACCTTTGCACCAGTGCTTTCAAAACTAAGAGATTTACTGCAGCTTCCCTGTGTCTCAAGAGTTTTGTGTTCAGTTTGGGTGTGCAAATCACTTCTGCCCTGCTGGGCTTGCTGCTGTGTTGTTGGGAGCTGTATTGATCCCTTCTCTCCTCCCACAGGAAAAGAATTCAATGGCAATGTTATCAAAGTTTCTTTTGCAACCAGAAGACCTGAATTTATGAGAGGAGGTGGAGGTGGCGGGCGTCGAGGTGGGACTAAAGTCTGTAGACTCCTTGTTTTTGCACAGTTAAATGCTTTTTTTGACTATGATTGATTTATTAAAGAGAAGTTGACTTTGAAGCAGTGATTCATCAAATATATGAGCCTTTGGGATTCTGCCAGGAAAGGGAGTAATAAGGCTTGAACCCAGTTAAGTAAACTGAAATCTGTAATCTCTTCTGCGCAGCGCAGAATTTATGCCTTCCTTTAGAGCTGGAAAGTCTCCAGATCTCATCTCAGTGTTGCTTTTAAAGAGAAAGTATAACAGGGATGTTGAACTGTACCAGCCTCACATATATAGGGGGGAATTCCCAGTGAGTATTTGCTTCTTACAGCAAAGCCTTGAGATATTCTGTTTCCAGCTGGGATTAGCAGGGTACATAACTCAGCTGCTGCTGACTTGGAGCAGCAGTTAGATTTCTGATTCCTTTAATCAAGGCCTTATCAATCTCCCTGATTCTCTGCATGTACAGTTTTGTCAGTAATCCACTGGGTATTCATTACCATTTTCCAGGAATCATGCTTTAGGCAGTGACTGTCAACAAATTCTAGTTCTGAAATCAGGCAGTTCTGTAGGCCGATGAAAAGGATCCTTCAACAACTTCATTTGGTATAAAAGTTCTGAATTTTGTGATGCAGAAAGCAAGGATGTTGTGCCTGTGTCAGAGGCATCCTGGGATTAATCCAGACAGACTTCTTTTATTGTTAAATTTTTGTTCTGTCGCTAAGTCTGGCCATAAGTAACTGATCTTATACCTTGTTAAATCTTTCTGAAATTTTATTAATGCATGTAGTGGGTTTATATTTACCCAGTGGCAATTCAAGCAGATCAGGTTTCCCTTTACTGCTGAAAAAGAATTTATAATAAATAGTGGGAATATATTTGCATTAAACATCCCTTCCACCGTAAAGGACTGTGTGTCACTTGGGGTCTGAGGGCAGTGACAATCTTTGATACCTGTTCATCATGTGCAGTTCATAGAACTTTATTCTGATTATAATTTTGTCTGCAGGTTCACGAGGTGGCTATGGAAGAGGTGGGGGCTTCCAGGGTAGAAGTGGGGAACCCAAAAATGGTGACTGGGTTTGTCCTAACCCGTAAGTGTCATTTTAATTGGGATGGGGTGTTTCATGTGTGCTTCATCTTCACTGCTCAGTCTGGGGAATGAATCCTTGTCTGTTCCAGGTCCTGTGGCAACATGAACTTCGCTCGCAGGAATTCCTGCAACCAGTGTGGTGAGCCCAGACCAGAAGATTCACGTCCATCAGGAGGTCTGCAAAAAACAGCTACACCCCTTAAATATTGAAGGTGTTCACATCATCTGCGTGTTTCTGAAAAAGCTGATGGTTTCTGTGTTTTTCCCCAGATTTCCGTGGGAGAGGTGGCTACGGAGGAGAGCGGGGCTACCGAGGGCGCGGCGGCCGAGGCGGGGACCGGGGAGGGGGCTACGGGGGCAAAATGGGAGGAAGGTAAGAGCAGCCTTTGTCCTTGCTTGGCTGTGGGATTGGTAGGGAGCGTGGGAAAAGGGATGTTTATGTGTGCAAGTGCAACTGCCATGAAAATATGAACTGCAGATAGGGAGAATCACTGCGGCTGTTGAGTTTTGTGAATGTTTCTTGATAGGCTCTCTATAAACACAGAGCACATACAGACGTCACTGCAGAAATGTTTGATTGAAGGGACTGTTTGTTATTTGTTTCGTTTGTTACTTGCTTAGAACCTTTCCTTTCCCTTCCAGAAATGATTTCAGAAATGATCAACGCAACAGACCATACTGAAGACCACTGTGAATGTTTTGTTTGTCTTCTTGATGCGTTTGATAGTGAAATTGCCTGCAGCTTCACCCATGGCCTCTTTCGATAGTGGAATTGAGTGAAACTAGATTTTTATTTTGGTGGGAGGGATTGGGGTGGTTTGGGAGGATTTTTTTTTAAGCAAGACATTGAAATTTAATCCTAATTTCCACATTCTCTTTTCTTCCCCTTCCCCATACCTTTTCAACAGGCCCTAAGAAGGAAAAGGATAAACTGTAAAATATTGCCAAAATATGAAGTGTTTTGTAATACAACAATAAATGCTGATTGTTTTATTTGTGAAATCCTACTGTGTCACAATTACTTGAGTTGCATGCATTTCCTTACACATTCCCAGTGTTCCTGTGGTATGGCTTAAGCAGTAAATAGACACTTGTTTGGAATGGCACTGCAGCTCTGACCTGAGCTCTGTGTGTTCACAGGATCTGCAGTCAGGTCAGTGATGAGCCTCCTTGCTATCCATTCCTCTATCCTGGATTTGCAGACTTGTCCCCTGCTCCTTTCCTTTTTCTCTCCAGTGGGGCCTGCAAAGCTGCTTTGGTTGCCCTGCACCCTGAGGGGAGCAGGCAGAGAGCAGTGTGAGTGTGTTCTGCTGCTGCCAGGGGGCAGAATAGCTCAAAATACAAGGCGGGATGGCTTTAAAAAAAGTGATTTGCTACGTCTTGCTGCACTTGCTGCTTTTGGAATGTGGGTGATGGAAACAAGTGTTGTGTGCAGCTGCTTCATCATGGCGGTCAGATGTAGGTGAGGTTCAGTAGGTGCATTGTGAACATTTGGGATTTAGCTCTGCAGCCAAGGGAGAGAAAAAAGGGAGGTTAATTATCCCTCCTGCTCAGATAGGTCACTGCAGAGGTGAGCAGTGTGAGAAGGTGGCACTGTCCCAGTCAGTTCATGTCAGTGCTGCCTCTGTGTCACAGCCTTTGAGAGAGAACCTCTGGCTGTCCAATATTCCAGTGGGCAGCACTATAAATACAAGTTATTGGGGTCTGTGGTTACAACTGGGCAAAGAGCTGGGCCATACCTCACTGAGAAATGAGCAGAAATGGCTTTTGTTGGGGTTTATGAGCCACCTCCCCAGCTTGGTGTGTATTGGTGATCATGGTAATGAAGTTCAAATCAGCATTACCCAGGGTTGTAAACGTAGTGACTGCTGGGCCTTTTTCAGGTTTCTCCTGGAAAGAGTCTGCTCTGTTAGACAGGACATTTGTCACAGATTATGGGCAGCTTGTTCCTCTTAAAACAGTGGAATTTGAGGTGTATATGTACTAGTGACAGTATAAAACTCAATGTATGGCATGTGAAGGTTCAGAAAATTGATGAATTCAGTATCTGTTGTTTTGCTGGCCTAGAAAAGTTGGATGCTGATGGATTTGAAACTGGAGTTTCTATTTGAAGGGAAGAGGCTAGAGGGTGCTCTTGCACACTGCTGTGCTGCCAGCTGGATGGGATGGAAGGAGAGCAGGAATCAGCTGCTGAGAACAGCCTCAGTATCCCTGCTGAGGTTTGTTCTCCAGCAGAGCTGGCACCTTGCACTGCACAAAAACAGCTCCTGAGGGTGCAGCTGGAGCCCTCACAGGTGAGCACAGAAATGGGTCTTCACAGAACTGGAGCTGTCCTCACCTCCTCAGTTTTTCCAACCTGGCAGTGATGCTGAGCACTTGTCTTATGTTCTGCACTGGGGCAAAACAACCTGAGCTCCTGCATGGTTTTTAAGATGCCTTCAGCAGCTGCTTAGTCTTTCAGAAAATCAGCAGGACAGAGAAACTGGCTTGATGGGTTGTTTTACTTGCCTTTGGTGCAGTGAGAGCTAAATTAGCTCAGAGAGGCCTGGGAGGACGTTCTGTAAAGAATATAAACCCAGATGATGGTTTATGTCATTGCCCTCCAGCTGCTTCTGCCAAGTCCTCTGGTCCTGCAGGTTTTCTCTACAGCTGCCTAAAGTTTGCCAGGACAAGCTTTAATTGAGGTCAAAAGGAAAGTTAAAAAGACTTTTAAAAATACAGTATATTAAGGATTGAATTAATTGTAGTTCTTCCCAGTGGTGTGTGAGAATTTGGTAGAATTTCCTCTAATAAAATTCCAGACTAAGGAGGGCTAGGACAGTAGGTCTGTCCTGTCAGGAGGTGGAAAACCAGGAGAATTTTATCTCAGCAGAAAGGAGCAGTTTGGGCTGTTCTCAGCATAGCTGGGAGCAGCTCTGCTCTGCTGCCTTCATCTCTATTTGTGCTCCATCTTCCAATAATGCATTTTTGTAGTGGAGAAGGTTTCATTTTGGAAATCAGTCCTGTGTGGAATGCTGGTGGTTTATTTATAAAAACAGGTTTAGCACTTGCCAAGCTCAACAAGGACTTGGTGGAGAAAGGAGAGATGCCAATGCAGGAGTGGCATGTGGTCCTTACAGAGCTGAAATGCCACTCCTATATAAAATAATAGCTAAACATTTTCAGAGACAGACAAATAGTTTCCATGCTGGGCCTCTGCAGCCAAACCCACCTCACCCTGAGAAGAAATGCAACTTTAAGTTGCTCAAATACCACAGTCCTAAAGAGAGATATGGGGGCAGTGACTGAAGCCAACCTCTCAAGTCTCCAGGGGTTTGAGGCCAGGATCCAGCCAGTGCTGCTTTGCCTAATCTAGAACTGATAATTCCCATTTCCAGGGTAACAGAGCCCCTGTGATAATGTCCCAGTAGAAGATGTTGCCAATGCTGCTGTAGCAGTTGCTTGTAAAACTGTTGTAAAACACAGCTGGCAGAATGCACTCAAAACTGCTTAAAGCTCCACTTTTCATACCAAGGTGATGATGTTTGCTACCCTGATCCTAGAAAGAGATGCTGAGCAAATACCAGTGAGATTCCAACTGCTCCAGCAAATTGGTGTGTTTGTGGGAGGGCTGGATGCAGCTCCTTGACCCCATCGACTTCCAGGAACTGCACACACAAAAGGTAAAGCCAAGGGAAGTCTGTGCAGACTTTGCATTTTCTCTTCAACACCCTCGTGGTAAGTGTCTGTTCCTGCCTCTGTTTGAGACAGGATACTGGGCAAGACAGACTTTCTAACACATTCTAAGGACACAGGAAAGTCCTTTGACCTGTGAGAGCTTTCTGTGCACGGATGAAGTTCCCAGAAAACAGAGTCTGAGCAGAACAACTTCACTCTTGTGACAGCCCAAGGAACTTTAAGCTGCTCGTGCCTTGGTAAAGAATTTTGCAGGCTGGGTTTGAGAGGGAAAGTTGTGACTGTGCCCATCTGACCTGATCCAAAGTCCCAGCTCTGGCCACTTTCCAGCAGCAGGATGAGGATTTTGGGCATTGCCTGGCACAGCACCCACTGAGCCATCCTGCTTCTGCACAGCAGCAAACATCTGAGGAGTGGCTGTCCTCGAGGGGATGAAAGGGAACAACATGAACCTGTTCTCAGTGCAGAGCTTTAAAGGTTTTTGATGGTAGGTTCTTGTGCATCACATCCATCTTGGCTACGAACTGCCCCAGAGGAATAATGGGGTTGCTGTTTGCTCATCAGTTATGATAAACACTCAGAGCTGCTCTGAGAGCTTACGTCACAAGAGGTGTTTCATAACATTGGTTTATGAACTCTTGGATCTCACCTCAGACAGGGATCCACTGGTGCTTCAGCTCTTCTCTGCAGTGCTCAGCTGCTCTTGAGGTGCCCCCTGGACAAACCAGCCTCCCCCAGTCCAGATTCCACGCCTGTCGTAACGGCATTTAGTTCTTTTACAGGTCAATATCCAAATGATATTAAATTAGGAACACTCTGGATCTCTGAGCTGGGAGGTGTCTTCAGGAAAGGGTTTGGAAATTGAGCTCAATGAGTGCACTGAGATCTTTTGAGTTAAGCTCAAGGGATGAGGAGTTTTCTCTAAAACCCCAAGAAATCAGGAATGATTAGGCAACCAGAGCTTGTAGGGATCTATTTATTATGCTCTTTGTGAATGTTTTACTAAAAGACTTCGTTGATTCTCTGCCACAGGCTTGACTTGTCTGGTTTCAGTCTTGGGGTAGAAGTTACAAGGATTGAAACTTTTTTTTTTTTTTTTGCCCCATTTCTCCATTTCTGAGCTTTCACCAAACACTAAAAAAGCCGGAAATCTGTTCACCTTTCCATGAGATAGTGTTTCTGTTCCTGATAGCGCTCTGGTTACAGCAGCTGCATAAACATCTTCATACTCCCAGCCAAAACTCTGCAGAGAACTATGATTTGGCATCCCCAAAGCTGGGCTGAATTCTCCTCCACCTGAATGCCAAAACCCCTGAGGACCAAGGCAGCAGCCCCGGGAAGTGCCCGGTCGGGAAGCTGCCGGCTCCGGGGGCTGCAGGTGCCCTCCCAGACGCTTCCCCACATCACAATGAGCAGAGGAGGGAGTTTCCTGCTCCTGCTGGAGCCCAGCCAGTCACTTTCTCATCATCCATATTCTTAAGTGGAAGAGCAGATGGATCAGTTGCTTCCTAGATACGACGCAAACACGGATGCATTTGCAGACAGAGCTGCTCTTGTTTTGAAAGGAAGCGTGAGGCTGACCTGCGTGAGGAGTGGCCATCCCTTGGCTCTCCCTCCTGCCAGGGCCGAGTATTCCCCTCACACCATCCCTCAGGCTCTGCCAGCTGCCCACAGCGTTCTCCAGCAGCTCCCCAGCCAGTTCTTACTGGCCCAGCCATAAATTTCATTTCTCCCATATTTTTTATCTTGTAGCTCAGTGACTTCTCTGTTTTTCCATGTTATGTGGATCACTTTTTCTCTCCTTCAAATCCTGCTTCCCTTCCCTACATCCCTGTCCAGCTGTAAAGCAAAGTGTCACAGGCTCTCTGCAGCTCTCTTCAAGCTGCATTCAACAGATGCTTCTGTAACTTCAGTTTTTGGCATGATTAAAAAGTGGAGGAAGGAACCTGGGAGCTTTAAAATAGGTGTGGGGTTGAAACTGGCATGAAAACAAAAGCAGATACAAGTCACATCCTATTTTTTTCCCCTTGAACCAAAGCAGAAACAAAACATCCTTTTGCTTTAGTAAAATTAAAACAAAATAGTCGAACAAAATACTGCTGTGAGTAAACAGAGCTGTTGACTTGTCACTGCAGCCCTCAAGATCATCAGCTGTGTGTGAGCTGCAGGAGAGCTGTGACACTGCCATGTGTGCAGCAAAGAGCCCCTTCCACCCATGTCCCGTGCCTGGGGGGGAAATTTAAGCAGAAAGAGTGTAAACCACAACCCTGAGAGTGTAAACCACAACCCTGAGTGTGTGGTTATTATGTAAAGCTGGAGAGAGCACTGCTCTAATGTGCAGATGTTGCCAGACCCTTGAAGAGGGGCTGCACTGCTGAGGTCATGGCAGTGCTGGCCCACAGGGACTCCCGGCCTCCAAACCCGGCCATGGATGAACGCAGGTTTGGGAAAAGCTGGAATTGCTTTCTCCTCTTTTCCACAGCCTCAAACCGAGCAGAGCCACTGTCCCAGCTGGTGGAAGAAGAGACGCACCGGCAGCGCGATGCTCCCGGGGACAGGGGACAGGGCACGCACAGGGTCAATCCCCCGGTGGCGGCCCCGGGCTGGCTAGCACGGGGGGTGTCCCCGAGCAGGGACAGCCCCTCCGCTGGGTGCTGCTGGCGGAGCCCGGCCCTCGGCCGGGGCTGGGGCCGCCCCCGGGGCCGGGGCGGGGAGAGGCGGCTGGGGCGGCGGCGCGGGGCGCCGGGCGGAGCGGCGGCAGCGGAGCCGGGATGGCAGGACCGCTGCGGGCCGCCCTGGCGCTGGGGCTGCTGGCGGCGGCGCAGCCCGCACCGGCCGCGGGGCAGCGGCGGAAGGCAGAGGTAAGACCGGCACCGGCACCGGCACCGGCACCGGCACCGGCACCGGCACCGGCACCGGCACCGGCACCGGCACCGGCGGGGAGCGGCGAGAGCGTGTCCTGGGTGTGCGTCCCCTGCGTGCGCACGTGTTCCTGTGTGCCCGTGGCGGGGGTGTGCCCGTGCCCCGGCTGTGCGAGTCCCTGGTGTGCCCATGTCCCCGTGCCCATGTCCCCATGCCCCGGCTGTGCGTGTCCCCAGAGTCCATGCCATAGGTGTGACCATGTCCCTGTGCCTGTGCCACAGGGGTGCCCATGCTCTAGATGTGACTGTCCCTGGTGTGCCCGTGCCATAGGTGTGTCCATGCCCCAGGTGTCACTATGTCCCCGGTGTGCCCGTGCCATAGGTGTGTCCATGCCATAGGTGTCACTATGTCCCTGGTGTGCCCGTGCCATAGGTATGAGTGTCCCCAGTGTCCCCAGTGTACATGCCCACCACAGGCGAGTGCCCATGAGCTCCTGACACCTGTGCACACGGCTGTGCCCTGAGCACACGCAGTGTGTGTGGCACACGTGTGTGGCTGTGCCAGTGGAGATGGGGCTGTGCCATTGGGTTGTGTTGGAATGCCAGGGGGGGTGGCCACCTGTGCTGTGTGGAGCTGTGGCAGAGAATCACAGGCTGGGTTGGGTCAGAATGGACCTAAAACTCTTTCCATTTCACACCCTGCCGTGGGCAGGGACACTTCCACTAGTCCAGGTTGCTCTAAGCCCCGTTCAGCCTGGCCTGGAACATTTGCAGGGATGGGACAGCCACAGCTGCTCTGGGTACCCTGTGCCAGGGCCTCCCCAATCTCAGGGAAGGATTCCTTCCCAATATCTATTCCAAGTCTGCCCTAGCTCAGTTTAAAGCCATTCCCCTTTGTCCTATCTCTCCTTGCCCTTGTCCAAAGTCCCTCTTGGGCTCTCTTGGAGCCGCTTTAGGCACTGGATGGGCTCTGTGTGTCCCTGGAGCCTTCTCTTGTCCAGGATGAACAACCCCAGCACTCCCAGCCCTGTCCAAGTGTCCCCACAGGTGATGTGCACCTGCAAACCCACCCTGCCACACAGCTCCAGCACAAGGAAACCTTCCTACCTCCCAGCACATCAGGAGGGGACAAAAGCCAGTCCCTCCCCTGCCTGCCCCTCCCCAGGGCTGTCCCCATCACCTCTGTTTGGATTTGTTCTGTTTGTCCTGCTGTCATTGTCACCCCGTGTCACCTTCCATTCCTGTTTGTTTTGGGAGGACAAGGTATGAGATTTGGCTGGTGAACAAAGGTTCATGTTGGGGATTTTTTTCTTGTTCAGGCCTCGATCCAGTGCACATTTGCACAAATGCTTAATTTTCAACCCCAGCCAGCAAGTCCTGGTGAATTAATTGGGATATTGAACACATGCTCTGAGAGGAAAAGAGCACAGGAATGCTCAGAGGCTTGTTTTGGTGTGCAGACTTCTTCTGCTGGGAGATGCTGCTCCAGAGAGGTCATTCACAGTTGTGCTTTTTCCACTGTGCACAAAGCTCAGCCCAGCCCTTCATGCCACCTGGAGAAAACAAATCTGCAAAGATTTTAATGCTCAGGAAACCAGTAATTTAAAATTCACTTTAAAAGAAAACCAACTGATTGGAACCAACTGGTTTAACAATCCAAACTGCCCTTCCATCCCTCATTGGTGACTTCTGAGTTCCCTTGAAGCTTCAGAACAGACCCCAGGATTGTGGCAGATCCCTTGTGAGGGGGTCCTGTCTCCCTGCCTCAGTTTCCCCAAGGGGATGTGTTGTGCTGGCCAGGGATTTTGGGACAACTCACACAATGGAAATGCAGAGACTGGGGTGTGGAACTTGTCTAAATAAACCAAGCAGTTAATTTTCTTTTAGAAGGAAGCTGAAATTCTCACATAACGTGGAGTAGTTCTGGTGACTTGTGGCTTTCAGAGCACTTCCAGGCTTTGCTTCTAAAACTCTTTTTCTTTTTCTTTTTTTTTTTTTTTTTAATTCTTTTTAAAAAGCCACAGTTAGCAACAATGGGTTGTGTAAACTTAGATGAACAAGACTGTGAAAATGTCCAGTTGTGTGCTTTTCCTGGCTGGTGCCCATGTTTTCACTGCATCCATATCAACTGCAGTTAAAAAAAGAAAGAAATAACGCATTAAAAAATAATGAAAATTCAAAAATTTAATTTGAAACATTTGTATGTGAAATCATCTTATCATCTGCAGATAGGAGAGGGCCCGATGTGAGAGAGCACATTGTTTGGCAGAGCTGGAGTCTGGCTGGGCTGTGCTCAGACAGCAGCTGGGGGTGGTAATGCCCGAGATGATTCCCTGAGCCCGGGGGAATTGTGTAAAATACACGGGGCATGTGAGATCTCAGCCCGTGGTGGGAGTGAGGAGCACGGTGAGGAGCTGGTGGAGCGAAGGACAAATGACAATAAAGTCCCTGCAGAGATTTGTGTGAGAAGCTCCAGGTCTGTTTTGGTGGAAATAAAAACTGGGGAGAAATTTGAGGAAAAACAGGGAATAAGAACAGAGAGCTGGACGAACTGAATAATTCTCATTTTGGACTTTTTTTTTCCTATTTTTTCTCCCTGTCCTGCTCTTCTCCTTCCCATCTTACCGTACCTGGTGTACACTGACTTCTCTCCCTATCGAAGGTGTCACATTTCGGGCTCTGGGCTGTGTTTGTGCTGGGAAATGCTCCGGGATCCGGCCGAGCTGCCCTAGGGAGCAGGAGGCCGGCTGGGATGCAGGATGCTGAGCACAGCCGGGCGGAGGGAGGGTCCCGGCTGCCCCGCACACGCGATGGGGCTCGGCGGTCAGCTGGGCACAGAGCATCCCGGATTTTCCTTCTGAAATAAGGCGCAGAAACCCTCCTTCCTCGGTAAAAAAATTCCTGCTGCCCATGCTCAGCGCAGCGATGGAAGGAGAGGTGGAGAGGAGGAGGAATCACCCCCTTGGGCTCTGCGACACCCGTGAGACCGCGTGTCCGAGCCGCTGCCGCCGGCGCGGATGTGGCGAGCGGCTCCGAGTTCCCCGGCGATGTCCCGGTGTGATTTACACCCCGTGAGTCACCGCAGCACGAACAGCCCGCCTTTCTTCCTGCTTCTCCCCAAAACAATCCCCGCTTGTTAGGGCAAATATCGCCCCCCGGGCAAGGGACGGCGCCTTCCCCCGGCTCCCACCCCGGCGGAGGGCAAGGCTCGTTTCCTTTCTCTCCTCAGACACGAAAACACAACCAGTTCTGCGTGACCGAACTGGTTCCTCAGCCGCTCTGGTATTCGCAGGGGAAGTTTGGCCAAGCCCGGTGCTCTTCCCTGTTTTCCCCGAGTGCTTTTGGGTGGCGTTCGGGAGTTTTGGCGCTGCAGGTGGTGCAGGATGTCGGGGTGTGGGGCGCTGCCAGCTGCTTCCCAATGAGTTATCACAGAACCATGGGGTGGTTTGGGTTGGAAGGGACCTTCAAGCTCATCTCATTCCACCCCCTGCCATGGGCAGGGACACCTTCCACTAGACCGAGTTGCTCCAAGCCACATCCAAGCTGTTAGTGAAACCAGGAGGGGTTTTAGTTAGACCTGGCTTGCTGCTTCTCAGCATTAGAAGATCGAGTGTGAAAATAAAAGCAGTTCAGAAGACCCCAACTCCACACCTTTGGTAGAAAGTGGAATATTTTCTGCCGAAGTGGATTTTTAGGAGTGGTAGGGGACAGGAGATTCCTTCAGGACTGGGTGAGGCACAGCAGAGGAACATCCCAGCAGCCAGGCCGTGCCTGGGGCTTTAACCACGCTCCATCCCCAGCGCGGGGAATCAGCCGAGGTCTGGTCTTTTCAGCGGGAGGACAGCCGGGCTCTGTGCTCGCTAATGCCCCTTCTCGTGTGTCTGTATTACAATATTTATAGAGATACTTAGACACGCACTTAAACAAAGGCGGCGCGGGGACTCTGCCTGAGGCTGTGCAGGGATCAGCGGGAGCAAATGAGCGTTTTTAATTGATGTGACATCTTCTGGAGGCAGCTCGCAGGCAGCAGGGACCCGATGGGCTGGAGGAGCCGCTGCTCCTTCTGTGACCACGCAAAACACGCCTCGGGCCAGCTCTGCCTGTGTGCTGGGGGAAACCGAGGGTGAAAAACAGGAGCCGCTGTGCCCATTTTGGTGGTGAGATGATGCGGGATGAGCCTGGGGGTGCTGGAACCAGGGCTGAGGATCCACCTGGGCTGTCTCATGATTTAAAACAGAAGAGTTTAAAGGTGCAGCTCGTGGTGGCATCGCCTGTGATCATGGCACAGGACGCCTGCCCACCCTCGGGCAGGACGGGGTCGCTTCCCTGCGCTGCCGGGGATGGAGGGGACAGATGGGGTTTGTGCCCGGCAGGGCAGAGGGACCACGGGCAGCAGGAGCTCGGTGTGAGCTCCGGTACTTAGCTGGTGGAAAGGAGCCAGACCCGGCGTCTGGAGGGGAGAGCAGGCAGAGCGGAGCCTGCTGTCTCTGCACTCTCGTTATCCCACTTTCCAGGCGGAGAGGGCTAATTGTATTTGCCGCTGGCTGTCTTCCACCCGGGATGCCTGTGGTCCAGGGCAAGGTGTTTCCTTGGCTTTAGCTGAGGCAGAGATGATTTCCAGGGTTGCAACAGGCTCCACATCAGAGCCCTGAGATGGGAAGGACCCCTCTGTCCCCCCCAGACCCCTCCCGCTGTCCCTGCTGCAGCCCCGGCGGCTGCTCTGCCCCAGCACTGGCTCCCAGGCAGCCAGATCCGTCCTCCTGTCCTTCTCTCATGCACAGGGGGAGCTGGGCATATTTCATATTAATGTTTCTCTTGGTTTCCTGCTGTTTTTCTTTTCCCATTGTATGGAAAAGAGCATTTCCCCGTCTGGGGCAGGAGGGAGGGGGTTTTCCCAGCACGGCCAGGCTCTGCATTGCAGCCTCTGGAGAGGTTTAATGGGCCCGTGCCAGATTCCAGCCAGCCCTGCCAGCGCCTGGCTGGGCTCTGGGGGCTTGTGCAGTGCTGGGGGAGCCTTGAGCACCGGTTTGGGCACAGGACACTGTGGCATGGAGCTCTTGGACTCCTCTGGACCCTGGAAACTCCCTGGATTTGTATGCTCTGTGCTTGAATAAATACCTGACAGAGTGGGGGATCAGCACATCCCTCTCCTGCAACTCTCTGTTTCCAGGACCACCATCACCCTTAGCTGACAGTGTCTAGAAAATGTAATAAAAGTTCTCCTGATGGTTTTGCAGCCAGACAGTTGGTGCCTGTGTGAGAACCTCAATGTGGCACAGGCCAGAAACCACAGAGAAAATGTGGTTTGCTTGAACTTGCAAAGCCCAAGGAGCTCTGGGCAGGAATGATAAAGCCAATGGCCTCTGAGCCTTCTGATGCTGCTCAAGAGCAGCTGCTGGGACAGGGGTTGCTTTTTTCACTGTGCACCCTGACGTGTCCAGATGGGGTTTCAAACCTTCCTGAGATCATGGTGAGGAAAAACCATTTTCACGCTTTATGGATGGGATTGTGTTGGGTTACGGGTGAGGAAAGAGCTCCAGTTTGTGCTGAGTGAATGCAAAGTTGTGTTAGAAAAGGTTCAGGCCGTGGGGTGAGAGCCAGGACTTTCCATCCTGGTGTTCTCAGCTCACATTTATCTGCAGTGATGTCACCACTGGGATCTTCACCCTGCACCCTTATATGTAACTGCTGATTTTGTGCTTCTGGAGGAGAACTTTGTAAGAATACAAGCACAGAGCAAAAAGGGCCAGATTCCTTCTCCTCTCCAGATACTCTGAGATGGCTCGAAGCCACCCCATCCCCAGGATGCTCCTCCAGCCCCACATCCTCGATCCTTGCATGCTCATCCTGAGTTGCTGCTGGATGTTTTGTCTCCTGGTTCCCCTGGTAAATTTGGGGTTATCCCGATGTGCCTGGGGAACAAGTCCAGGCTGGATGGTGCAGAGGTGTTGTGGCTTCTCCTGACAAGCAATCCAGTGCTCTCCCTGCCCGTGTGGCACTTCCCTGATTTATCCTCACTGCACCAGTGTGAGGTGTGTGGGTGACTCTGGCCATGCTCAGGCTCTTGCTGCACTGGCACTGCTGGGATGAGCTGCTGCTGCCTGCAGCTGAGACAGGGGGCTTTGGTGGGGAAAACAGCCAAATTCCTGGTGTGGGACTGGGTAAAGAGCGTGTCCAGGCAGGAATCTGTGCTGCTGCTCTGCCGGAGGGGGATGCTCCAGGTAGAAGGGGTGTAAATGAGGAGATGAAACTGGAGGAGGTGAGGTCTCAGAGCACACCTGGATGTGCCTGCAGGGAGGTGGCGGCGCGGGGGTGACGCATTTGGGGATGACAGGAAGCTGCCTGTCCATGGCAAGCTGAAGGTTTGGGCAGGAGGAGGAGAGGGGGAGCCCCTGGCACTCTTTGGGACTGCCACATCCCTAAGCCATCCCTGCTCCTCCCAGGGTGGCAAGGCCCGGGAGGCGCTGCTGCCTCCTCTGCAGGGACATAAAGGAGAACTGGGTCACCGAGACAGGAGCTGCTCTGAGAGGAGGTCAGCATTCCAACCCCCTCCTTTTCCCGAGACCAGCCGGGAGGGAAACAGCTTTAAAAACACCCGCGTTCCCAGAGGGCACCAGCCGTGCTGTCCGGGTCAGCCCGTGGCATTCCCGGTGCTCAGCACACCTCTCCTTTGGGATGCGGGGAGAGGAAGCTGCCACTTTCACTTTTTATTCTGATTATTATTCATGGCTGTAGCTGCGGCTCGGCTGCACTAACAGGATGCTGGGCAGCTTGTTTGTCTCCCGCAGACATCCCTGGCGGCGGGGCAGGCGGGCGTGGAGCATTCCTGCCACCCCGGCTATTAACTCCTCCAAAAGCAGGGGAGCAGCCCGAGCCGTTTATTTTCTTTAACATACAATTTGAGCGCTGGAGCAAGTTCAGAGAGGCAGTCTCCGTCCGTGTCAGCGGCCGATAAGAAGAAGAATGGTTTGGCAAAGCGAATTGCGCCCGGAGCGTCCTCAGTTTGCAGCGGCACATCCTGCGTGGGAATGGGGGGAGGCTGCAGCCGGACCCCGTCTCACCCCGCCCTGCTCACGGCCACAGCCCCTCGGCCTTGGTTTGCATCGCTGCGTTGAGCCGGGGCGATCAGAGCCGCGGGTTTGGTCGCCTCTGGCTGCGGATGACACGGCAGCAGAGCTTTCTGATCTCTTTCGTTTCCTCCTGCGCCTCCATGGGGCCAAAATCCCCCGAGATCCATCCAAAATGATGGTGAGGAGGCACACGGCAGCCTGCACGGGCACAGGAGGGGCAGAGCTCTCGGGAGCTAAACCAGCGGGCGTTTTGTGCTTGCAGCACTGTTTGCCGCCTCATCTCCTTTTCCTCCTTTCCCAAGCCAACACGGGCTCTGAGCTGCACCTTTCCCATTTTTTTCCTTGCAGCTCTTCCTGGAGAAATACGGCTACTTCAGGGAGCCTGGGCCCGGCACACACAGCCCGGCCGAGTTCACCGAGGCGCTGAGGTAGGAGCTGTTCACTCAACACCGCAGTCAAAACTCAGCAGCTCCAGCTGCAGGGGTGTTCCAGCGCTCCGAGGGGCTTTTTGTGCAGGCAGAGGGGTCTTTTTGCAGCTGGAGGTTCTCTGTCTCACGGTCTGATGCTAAAGCACAGCCAGTTCTTTTTGGGAAGGCGGGTCTGGGTTCTTTTTGCCAGGCTCTCGCAGCTGGGTGCCGGCTGCTGGCACCTGCCTCTCGCTGCTTTATTTGCCTTTTATGGCCCGCTGCTCGCCTGGCAATAAAATCTGCGGGGAGGCCGAGCTCGGGGACGGCTGGGAGATGTCAGGGGGGGTGAGCTGCCAGCTCCTGCCTGGACTTCTCCTAAGGTCATCACCTCGGCTCTGGGAGCATCCCAGGCTTGACCTTGTGCAAAGCCAAACGCAAAATTAAATGCAAAGTCAAATAACTGGGGCTAAAAACTGCAAAACGCATTTTTAGGCTCCCCTATTTGCTTTTGCCGTGCTAGGAGGTGACTCACAGGTCAGCTGTGGTTGCAGAGCCAAATCCTTCTTGTTTTACCAACTGGTTAAAGTTCCGATGCTGGCATGTGAAGCTTGCGGGGTGAAAATCCTGGCTCAGGTCAACCCCCGGCACAACCATAACCAAACCCCGCCGCGGGGCGGGTCTGGGTGTGGGTGCTGACATCTCCCGTCCTTTTGCAGGGATTTCCAGCGGGTGAGCCACCTCCCGCTCAGCGGGGTGCTGGATGCCCCCACCCTCCATCAGATGGCTCTGCCGAGGTGTGGCACCGACGACGGCGACAGCCGCGCTGCCGGGGCACGCCGGGCACGGCCCGCCCGGCGCCGCAGGCGCACGGCACAGCACGGTGGGCACCGTACCCCGCGTCCCGGGGTGGTTTGGGGTCTGGGGTGCTCGGGTCTCCCGTCCCGGACTCGTGGGGAGGCTGCTGTGGGTGGGAGGTGCAGCCCCACTGGGACAGCATCCAGCCCAGGACACACTTGGAGGTTATTTTTAAAGTTCTTTGTTTTTAGTTGGTCTCTGTGGCTTGATGTCAGCAGTGATTAGAGATGCGAGTCCCTCTTGTGGGGGAATTCAGCGCTCTGGGGTGGTTTTGCTGCTGCTGTGGGAGCCAGGATTTCTCCCAGAGAGCGCTCAGGTCACCCTGGCCCCACACTCAGCTGTGCTGGCACCATCTGGAGGGCAGGTGCTGGCACACAGTGGAGTTATCTCCAGGTTTTGCTGACCTTTGGGACTTCTAATGCATATTAAGGACACAGCAGTAACCAAAAACCTGCCAGCACTTGGCTGCCTGACCCGAGAATCATTTCACCCATGTTAAGGGCTTTAACTCTGCTCCAAGCATCCTTCTGTGCTCCTGTGTGTCCAGGGCTGGGCCTCTTGTCCCTCGTGAGCTCTCTTTGGGCTTGCAGATGAGTAACTGGATTCCTAGAGAGCAAGGGGCCGGGGCCAGCTGTGCTTAGGACATGGGAAAAACGAAGAGGAGATTAAGAAAAGGCTCAGTGCCGTGTCAGGCTGTCTGTGCACCTGGCAGGGCTGGCCATGCACGGCCCCAGGAGAGCCCTGTCATCCTCCTCCAGCCTCTGGATTTCCTTCCAAAGCCCCAACATGCAGCATGTCCCTTGCAGGATCAATCCTGTGCCCAGGACATGGAGCAGGAAGGACATACAGCAGGAGATGGGCAAACAAGCACCCAGTGGGGGTGGGCACCTCATGGGGCTTCTTTTTGGGGATCACAGATGTGGGTGGGCGGCAAGAGAAGCCCAGAAACTCAAGGAAAGGGCAGGAAAGGGCTCAGTGTGGCACTGGTTGTTGCTCTGGTGATCTGGTGCCACAGGCAGAGGGGGTGGGAGCACCTCAGTACCCACAGGCTGGAGGGGGGACAGGGCTGGAGGCTTTGTGCTGTTTATCCTGCTGGAAGCACGAAACCCTGGCAGCTGAGCCAGCAACGTGCTTTGTTATCCACCCTTCTCCCAGAGGGGTCTCCCCTGGGCAGCCTCTGTGCCCCTCACCCCGCTGGCTTGGGGCACTCAGAGCCCAGCAGAACCCAAGCCCTCCTCTTCCCAGGAGCCAGCCTTGCCCATCCTCCTCTGGGGGTAGGTGCTCTGCTCCTGTGGAGGGAAGGATGGGGTGCCAGGGCTTTGTTTTAGGGCTGCAGCCATCCAGACAGCTTTTAGCTTTTGCTGTGCAGCGTGGAAGCTCCTCCATGTCCCTTTGGAGCTGGAGCTCATCATTGCACTGGCAAGCAGTGGGAGCTGATTCTGGCCCCAGAAGTGTGACCAGTTAGCCCAGAGTGTCCCCAGCCATGGGCTGCTCAGAAATGGGAGAGGAGGAGGCAGAGCTGGGGTGGGATGTGTGCCAGGTTTGCTGGGAGGCTCAGCTCAGAGCCAGAGCAGTGAGCCCCGGTGTGCTGTCAGCTCTGTTCCCCCTGTTTTCCTGCACATCTGGAGCAGACGCAGATGCTGCAGGTCTGTCACCACTCCCACGCCTCAGCACCAGCTCTGGCACCCAAATCCCCCCGGGGCCCCATGGCTTTTTTTCTGCCCCCAGATAAATGTAATCCCAGGGCTTTGGGGTCCCACAGCTGCCAAGGGAGGAGGAGGAGGTGGAGGAAGGGGCTGTGGTGCTGCTCAGCAGCTATGTGAACTCTCATCTTTGCCCTCCTGTGTGGTAGGGGGGTTGGGGGAACTTAGGGGGTGTCACAAGTGTTGTCCCCTTCATCCTTGTCCCCATCTGTTCTGGTGGTTTTGGGGCTCTGTCTCCCCTGAAAGCTTTTAAGGAAGCCTTGGGCACTAAGCTGTGCCCCAAGGTGCTGCAGAGAGCCCTTCCCACTCCTTTGTCTTTGTCCCACCCTTTCAGAGGTGCCTTTGATTCCTCTCCCTGAAATCCAGCCTTTGGGCTGCACCTTCTGGACTGGAGGCTGGCAGCAGAAGTCCTAGCAGGGACCCGTGCTGGATTTGGCTCTGGAGGGGATGGTGGGCCAAAGGCTGAGGTCAAACATGGTTCCACAACTTCTCGTCTCCTCAGAGAGGCTTCAGGGTTTGTCTGTAGCTCCATCCTTGGGCGGGCTCTGATGGTGGCACCTCCAGAAGGATTTAATCTGCTGCTGGTGGCACCCCTGCCCCAACTCCCAGCTTGGCCTTGGGAAAACCACGACTGTTGGGGAAGATGAAACAGGAGAGTCTTACAAATATGATTAGCGAAAGGATCTGAGAATATGAAACCTATAAGAGGAGTAGAAATGAAAACAAGCTTTGAGATGTAAGATGGCAAGCCAGTCAGTGACTGAACAACTGGAAATACAGTGGTTGAGTGGGCTGAAGGGAAGATCCCTGTTGGTTGAACAATGTCCTTGGCAAACAGAAGGGATGCTGCTGCAAGCTGAAGAGTCCAAGGGTCAGGGAGACCCTGCCAGTTTGGCAGAGAAGAAAAAAAGAGTCTAGAAAGCAGCTTTTATGGTTTAAAATGTAACACAGTATGGTAATGTAGGACTTCTAACAGGCTGTAGATTCTGTAGGATTTGTGTCTTTTACTGGTTGGATGTTCTAAAACATCATATTCAGCACAGAAAAAGATATAATGTGTTGTAATTAGAACTTAAGCGTCTCTCAGGCACGCTTTTAGCTGTGACCAGCAGCTTTAAGCTGGCTCTTTGTTACCCATGCCCCTGTGCAATAAACTGCACGCTAAAAGAGCTGCCTGCAGCCCAGAGATCCACACTCTCCTCCACACACGACACTCCCGTGCAGTTTTCCTGCCCTGGGGCAGCCCCTGGGTGGGAGGACGTGCCCAGGCTGCCAGGCTGAGCTGGCCCTTTGCAGGCGGGCGCTGGCCCAAGCGGCACCTGACGTACCGGGTGGTGAACTGGCCGTCCTACCTGCCCCCGCACGAGGTGCGCCTGGCCGTGCGCGCCGCCTTCGAGCTCTGGAGCAACGTGTCCTCCCTGCTCTTCTGGGAGGCGCGGGACGGCCCCGCCGACATCCGCCTCACCTTCTTCCACGGCGACCACAACGATGGACTCAACAACGCCTTCGATGGGCCAGGTGCTGGTCGCTCCCCCCTCGTAAGCTGCTCTTTTACAACGTGGGCTCTTCCCCGGCGGGGAGGAGGGCTGGGGTTGTGATGGGCTGGGGATGATGGAGGCTCTGCGGTCTCTCTGTTCCAGTTTGCTGTCTGATTTGGGGTCCCCTCTCCCAGTTCTGCCAGCAGGGTGGATGAGATGTTCCTTATAGCCCCTCAAGGAGCCCTCCAATTTGACAACACCCTCCAAAAACACGGGCTCCTCCAAAAAGACCCGAAACTCACGCACACCTGGGCACACCAGAGCTGCGTGTGCCCGCTGCTCCGTGGCCCCTGATGGCTCTCGTGTCCCCAGGAGGTGCCCTGGCCCACGCCTTCTTCCCCCGGCGAGGAGAAGCTCACTTTGACAGCGCCGAGCGCTGGTCCTTGCACAGCGGCAAAGGGCGCAACCTCTTCATCGTGGTGGCCCACGAGGTGGGGCACACGCTGGGCCTGCAGCACTCCCCCGTCAAGAGCGCCCTGATGTCTCCCTACTACAAGAAGCTCAGCAAGGATTTTGTCCTCAGCTGGGATGACATCTTGGCCGTCCAGAACTTGTACGGTGAGCCTGGCTCCCCTGAGAATCCCTGGGTTCCACCAGGGCTGTCCTCTGGGATGGCAGTAGGGAAGGGAGCAGGTCCCTGAAAGGGCAGAAGGCTACAGTCCCATAGACCCCATCCCTGGGGAAGAAAATGCAGGAGAGGTGGGACAGGTACCTTCTTCCTCCAGGGGAGGCTGGATTTGTGTCCCACTCGTCTGCTGGTGCATGTTTTTTGGGGTACCAAAGGGATTTTCGCCACCACCATATAGAGTGGGACAAGGAGTCTTTGGAGTCTTGGGAGTCCCAGCCCTGTGCTTCGGGAAAAGTTGTTTCTCTGGACTCATCACCCCTGTTCCATCCCAGGAAAGCCCTCCAAGGGCTCAGCCATCCAGCTCCCAGGAAAGGTCTTCACTCACTTCCAGGACTGGGACACGGACCTTTACGGCAGGGACCGACAGCAGAGGAGCCTCAGCACCTACTACTGCCACTCCTTCTTCGACGCCATAACCGCCGGTGGGTGTTGGCCAGCGTGACCCTCTCCCAAAACGTGCACCCCTACCCCTTGTCCCAGTGCTGCTGCAGCTCCCAGCGGTGGGAAAGGTGGGTTTGACTGGTCCACAGCTCCTGGCACTGGTGGCATCACTGCTGCACAGTGAAGCAGTGCACCTTGAGGGCACAGAGATGTGTCAGGAGCAGAGGAAACATCCTAAAACTTGGGCCATGGCAAGGATCCATCACTGCAGGAGCTCAGCTGTGCAAGATAAGCCCTGAACAGTGGTCAGCATTTATTCTCTCATGGCTGGGGGGGAGGCAATGAATTATGGAAGCTGAGGGGGTGGCTGGACAGGCAGGAAGTATCCAAACCCTCCAAATCCAAAGGATCCCCACAGCACCAGGAGGCTGCGTGGGGAGGAGAGGGGAGCTGGGCAGCAGTGGTGGGTGGTTCAATAAAATTTCTCACCTGGGGTGCCCTCCCTCTGCCTCACAGATGGGGATCACAACCTCTACATCTTCAAGGGCAGCCACTACTGGGTGGTGTCAGCGAGTGGCAACGCCAGCGACCCCCGGCCACTGCAGCCACGCTGGCCCGGCCTCCCCGCTGGCATCGACGCCTGCGCCTGGTCCCCGCTCAGTGGGAAGTTCTACTTCTTCAAAGGTGGGTGAGGCCGGGCAGGGGACTCCCCTCGGGTCTGCCACTGCTCCTGCCCGTGGCGTGAGCTGCCACACAACTCCTGTTTGTGTCCCCTCCCGCTGGTCCCCTCCCAGTGCAGGGCTGGGGCGTCGCTGCGTCCTGGGCGTGCAAAACCCTGGGCTTGGTGCCCTCCTGTCGTGGGTGAACCACACGGCCCTGGCAGCCACAGCTCCTCCTCGTGCCTTGGTTTCCCCATCAGGAGAGCAGCACTCGCTGGTGTGTCAAAGCAAATCCAGGTGCAGGGGCGGGTCTTGGGGAGAAAATGCTCCCCAAAACAGGAGGTGCAGGGGGGTGCGTGAGGGTTTCGTGGAGCACATGGATCCCTGTGTTGTGCCTGGAGGCTGAGCTGCTCTGGGAGCTGGGATACCACCCAGAAATTGCCCCAGGAGCTGGGATACCACCCAGAAATTGCCTCAGGAGCTGGGATATCACCCAGAAATTGCCCCAGGAGCTGGGGTACCACCCAGAAATTGCCCCAGGAGCTGGGATACCACCCAGAAATTGCCCCAGGAGTTGGGATATCACCCAGAAATTGCCCCAGGAGCTGGGATACCATCCATGAGCTGCCCGGCAGCCAGATGGGGAGAGGAAGGTCAAACCAGGCAGCCTGGCTGCCAGGGTCAGCCCCAGCTTTTAATGGAAACCAGTCACTGGCCATTCAGAAAGGGGGCTTTGTGCTGCGGCTGGGTGAGAGCCAGAGCCCCTCTGCCTCCCCAGCCCTCGCCGCTCCCTCTGTTCTCCCCAGGGCTGCATCAGGCTGTGCCCTGTGAGCAGAAAGGGGCTTTTGTCTGCCCTGTTGTGGGGACAGGGCGCTGTGGGGACAGCCAAGCCACAGGTCCCCATCACAATTCCTGCTGCAGTGCTGGTCTTGGATGACCCAGCCTCAGCTGGATCTGTGTCTGTCTGTCCCCCTGTGCAGGACCAGGGAGAGGTTTGCCAGATGCACGGTGGTGGCCTTGCTCTGTCCCTGGTGGTCCCTTTCCACACCTCCGAGCCCCTGAGCTGCCGTGCCTCAGTTTCCCCCCAGCCTTGGAGCAGCCCCGCAGTGGTTCCCGTTGGGTCACCCGTGGGATGGATGTCACTGACCCTTCACAAGGCCGGTCCCGTGGCCGAGCCTGTCCCCATCTCCCGGCGCCCACCCTGGGGTGTGCTCCAAGCCCTCCCCTCTTTCCCCAGGCGGCCGCTGCTGGCGCTACGCGGGCTCCAAGCTGGAGGCGGGATTCCCCCGAAAGTGCAGCACCCTGGGGCTCCCCCGGCACCCGGACACGGCGCTCTACTTCCAGCAGCTCCGGCGGCTCGTCCTCTTCAAGGGCCCCAAGTACTTCGTGGTGGGCGAGGAGCCCCTGGGCGTGGAGCCCTACTACCCTCGCAGCCTGCGGGACTGGGCAGGGCTGCCCCCGGGCACGGCCGGGGCTCTCACCCACCGCCACGGCTCCCTCTTCTTCTTCCGTGATGATCAGTACTGGGAATTCGACCAGGCCAAGCTGCAAGTGGTGGCCACCGGCAAATGGGCCACGGAGCTGGCCTGGATGGGCTGCTGGGATGCCAACAGTGAGCAGGTCCTTTTCTGAGCGTAGGGTGGAACGGGGCTCTGGACCTCACCTTGCTCTGCCTGCATCCCTCTCTGTGTGACCCTGGGCTCCTGTCTGGGGAGGGATAGACAGGGACTGGCTGCCCGTGGGATGGTGGAGCAGTGACCCAGCAGAGCTGGGATGCAGCTGTGCCACAGCCAGGTGGCCTGGAGGCTTTGGGACACAGCGGTTTTTTTAAAAGACCACCAAAAAAATGGGTTGACCATGGAGACTGCAAACACACCCATTTCTGTTGACTTTCAGGATATTGTTACACATGTTTTTCAAACCAGGACTGGGGTTTGGTGATACTTTTTGATATCTTTGTTGATATTTGTTGATATCTGCCATTTTCCCAGGGATCAGGCAGAGAAGTCTCTCTTTGCTGCTTGCTTTGGGGTTTGGAAGGTTTTAAATAGCAGGCTGAGAACATGTCCTGCTTAAAACTAAAAGAAAAGAGACATTTGGACAAAAATTTGGGTCCATGTGGAGCTTTGCCCCTGCTGTTTGTTCAGACCCTGGGGTGTGGAGGGTTGGCCCCATCCCAGTGCCCTGCTGAGGCACCAGCTGGAGACCCCACTGCAGTGGGATTTTGGGGTGAAAGCAGAGGGGTTTGGTGTAGGAGCCTCTTTGGGGTGGAGGGAAAGGGGAGGCTCAGCTGAGCTGCTGGCCGTGTCAGTGTGCAGCTCCCAGGCAGCAGGAGCTTTGCCTTTCAGATGGGTTTGGGGTGCCTGGGCGGGTTCTCCCGTGTCTAACAAGGGCTGTGCTCGCCTGGCAGCCCTCCCTGTGTGCAGAGAAAGTGCCTGTGCTCTGCTGCTCTGCAAGGAATCAGCGAATTTCTGAGTCCCTGGGCCCCACCTGGAGGAACGGGGGTGACAAATAACTGTGGGAGGAGGGGAAGACAAGGGAGAGCAGGACAGAGGGACATGTCCGTGCATGCAGGCTCCCAGGGACAGTGTGGCTGCACATTCCTCATTCCTTTCCCAGGGCAGACTCCCCACCTGGAAACGCTGCCGGCTCCTGGGCAGGGCCACCAGACGGGTCTGCAAAGGGGCCATGGTGTACCTGGGCTGGAGGATGCACCTCAGCCTCGCAGGTTGGAATTCTGAGGCATTGCTGCTAAGCAAGGCAGGGCTCAGCTTCATTAAATGATTTACTGAAACCATTTATCCAAGGGTTCTCCCAGGACTCAGACCCCGGCACTGCTTTGGTGCTGCTGTGCCATGGCAGGGTGCTGCGGTGCCACGTCACGGTGCCCTCCTGATGCCAGCAGCTTCAGGGATTCCTCTTTTACCCATTTTTGCCCATTCTAGACCTCCCTGCAGAGCAGGGCTTGCCCTAAGCAGGGATGGTGCGTCCCAAGGGCTCCAGGTGCTGCCAGATTCCAGCTGAGCTGTGGGATGGGGAGCCAGCACGCTTCCCATTCTCCACCACACTTGTGAGTGAGCCCTTGGTGTGCAGACACAGACACGGGGTCTTCATCTGCCTAAAACCTCAGGGGACTTTCCACGTTGCCAAAGAAACGGGCCAGCAGCATTTTCATTGGAATTGAATGATAATGAGGCGACATTTCCTGCAGGGAGTCTCAAGGGAGGAGACCTGACAGCAAATAAAACCAACCTCTGGCTTTGTGGCACTGGGATTTGTGCTTGTTTTCATGTCACACTTTGGGTTTGGGTTTTGTTTTTGTTTTGTTTTGTTTGGGTTTTTTTTTAAGCAAATCTCCAGTTTCCTGACAGGGCTGTGTTTAAGATGCCTGTGGGTGTTTGGGGTTGGAGCAGGGATTGCTGAATTTGGCCTCAGCTTTCATGCTTGCCGGATCAAAGAGGGGAGATGGATCCCACTGAAAACTCACTGATGATGATGAAAACATGGAAATTCTTTTTCCTACTTCATCCCTAAATTACTGAGGACTTTCCCATGCTTTGGGATGTGCAAATAGGATTTTTTCCCCAGACTGAATTAATTCATTATCCCTTTTCCTGTCCCCTTTTGAGAAAGCCAGGCATCCCATGTGCTGTGTGACTGGAGGCTGGGGATGGACTGCCTCAAATCCTCTCCTCTTTTTGGGTTTTCCATCCCTTCCCTGGGTAGCTGCCTTGTGTTTCCTGGGGCTGTGTCCTGTGGGATGCCCTGGGGCACCGTGACGCTGCCAGGGCTGGGGCTGAGCTCAGCATTGCTGGCAGAGGCAGCAGGGGTCACTCTGTCACCCCATCAGTCTGGAGGGGTCTGGGGGAGGTGAATTCACCCCCTGAGCCTTTCAGTCCACCCCACTGGGTGCCCTGGATGGAAATCCAGCTCCTCAAGGGTTCTTTTCTCCTGCTGGGCTCCCTGGTTGGGCACATCAGGCGCAGACTCCTCCAGCCTGCCACACATTCCCCAGACAGAATAGCTGGGATTCCTGCATTCCCTGCCCCAGAATGACCCCGGCTGGACACGGGTCTGCAGTGACATCAGCAGCTGGCTCCAGGGACAGGATGGGGCCCCCAGCACAGCAAGGAGCCCCACAAAGCCCAGCAGAGGCTCTGTTTTGGTCCCAAGGCCTGAACACTTTCCTGGTAGATTTGTATTTTACAGAAGTACCTGGGTGCTGTGGCAGCTCTGCAAGGCCTGGCTTAGGGAGGGAGTATCCCACATTCCCAGAGGTGCCCACTCATGTGCAGTTATTTCCTTAAAGCCCCAACTCCTGGAGTCACTCCATGCCCACAGGAGCTTGGCTTTTGCCAAAGACCTCACTGTTGTGGGAAGGACTCTGCAAGGCAGCACAGAGCAGAGAAAACCCAAGGGTGGGAGTGAAAATAAACCCTTCTCACCTTGAGGTTGCCCTGAAGATGCGCCTTGTGGCCCTCAGGTCACCTCATCTGTGGTAGAGGTGGGTGTAGGGGGTTTTGGAAGGGGGAAAATCCCCCTTGTGTGGCTGGGAGCAACTTGGGTGCTGATGAGCTGCTCTCTAACTCCTTCCTGCCCTGGAGCCAGAGCCCTTGGGAGGGAAAATCCAGCTCTGGCATGGCTGGGAGGAGCAGGGCTGTGACAGAGAAGCAGGTGCTGAAGGGTTAACAGGGAGTGTTTGCAGCCAGTCCCTTGTCACCAAGGAGAAGGGATCAGCACTGGGGAAGGAAACAAAACACCCACTGCCCAGGACGGTGATTTCCTCTCCTGAGCAGCTTTACAGCCCTGCCACCCCAGAAGGGCTCCGGACACCAGGACAGCGTCACCACCTTGTGTGGCACGGAGCAAGTGGCACCAGGTGAGCGTGGCTGCCGGGGAGGTGGGCTGGGGACAGGGCTGGGGCAGCTCCTCATGTCCCCATCACCCTTTTCCCTCAACCTCCTCCCAGTCTTATGGCAGGATGTGGGGGACACCGGGCACGGGGGCGCGGAGCATCCGTCCCTACCAGTCCAGCCAGCAGTACCTGTACGCCATGAAGGAGGACCTGGCAGAGTGGCTGAAGGAGCTCTACGACCTGGACATCGAGGTGGGCACCTTCCTGGAGGTGCTGGAGACAGGGGCTGTGCTTTGCTCCCACGCCAACCACGTCACCCAGGTGGCCGAGGACTTCGCCCGTGCCTGCCCTGACGCGGCCCGGCGCCTCCACCTGCCCCGTGCCGGTGTCACCTGCAACCTCACGGCACAGCCAGGCACCTTCCAGGCCAGGGACAATGTCTCCAACTTCATCCAGTGGTGCAGGAAGGAAATGGATATCAAAGGTAGGATGTCAGGCTCCAGCTGTGCCACGTCTCCATGTTCAAGTCCCCTCCACCTGCCCCATGTTTCCTCATGTGTCCCCCACACCCAGTGCCACCCTGGGATGGGACAGCACCCTGTGCATGCATCCCTGAGCTGGCATTCCTTGTGCAAGGTCTTCCAGGCCTGGCAGCAGCTTTGCAGGGTGCTGGCACATGGCTGGAGTGTTTGTTTGGGTGCAAATAGGCACAGGAGGAATGGAAGAGGAAAGGGTGGCTGGCACAGTGTGTCCCTGCCAGGCATGGCACGATCCCAGCCCTAAGGACAGCAGGAGAAATCCTGGCTCTGAGCAAAGCATCTGTCACCAAGGATGCCCAGGAAGGGGAATGGCACAGAGCAAGATGTCCTCAGGCTCAGACACTGAGTTTTGTGGCTTTGGGATGCCATGAAACAGCTGTAGATGTCCCAAAGGAAAGGCTCTTCCTCCTTTATCATTTATTCCAACTCTTGTTGAACCCAATGATCCCGGTGGGATGGCTCCAGTGGAGAGCACCCTTTTGGGTGGGTTTTGCCTCTGTCTGTGCCCCCCATCCCCTTTGCCCCCATCCCCTCGTGCTGGCCCTGGCTCAGCCCAGCCCTGCCCTGCCCAGACGTCCTGATGTTCGAGACAGAGGACCTGGTGTTGAGGAAGAACGAGAAGAACTTCGTGCTGTGCCTGCTGGAGCTGGCTCGCCACGCCTCCCGCTTCGGGATGCGCGCCCCAACCCTGGTGCAGATGGAGGAGGAGATCGAGGAGGAGCTTCGGCAGGAGCTGGACCTGCCCCCCGTGGAGCCCACCCTGTCCCGGCCCCCCAGGAAACCTCGGGACCTCAACAACCTCGACCTGATGGTACAGGGGGCATGGGGTGGCACGGAAAAGGGCATGGAGATGGATGGGCTTGGAGATGGATGGGCATGGGCATAGAGATGGATGGGCATGGAGATGGGCATGGAGATGGATGGAGATGGGCATGGAGATGAATGAGGATGGGCATGGGCATGGAGATGGGCATGGAGATGGATGAGGATGGGTGTGGCCACCCCAGGACCTTTCCCAGCAGCCCTGGCGAGGGCTCCCCCTGCTCCCTGCAGGTCCAGCACCTGGTGAGCCGCTGTACCTGCCCTGTGCAGTTCCCCATGATCAAGGTCTCGGAAGGGAAATACCGTGTGGGGGACTCTGACACCCTCATCTTTGTCCGGGTGAGTCTGCCTCACGCTGTGCTTTCAGGGCAAAAGCATCAGGAGTTCTGCTCTGCTGCCATGACCCCTCTCCATAATCCCCCAAAAAGGGCCCGAGTGGGAGTTTTGACCATCATTCCCAAAGCAGGGCAGCAGGGAAGCTCAGCCCTGAGATAGATGTTGGTATGGATTTAACAGTCCATGTGTGTGCGGGACCAAACCTGACATCCCACAGAGCCAAAACCCAGCAGTGGGAACACTGGGATGCCCCGAATCCACCCCCAAGCCTGGCCAAAGAACTCAGCATTTGAGGAAGGACAGGGATTTTCCAAAAGGATCCCCACCCTCCTTGTGGTGACCAAACAAACCTGTCGGGATGGCCGCAGCAGCCGAGCCGGGGGCGCAGCTGTCCTTTGGGACACCTGGTGGCACTTGGGGCAAACCCGCATCTCTCCAAGCCCGGCCGGGCGTGCCACCCCCAGGCCGTGGTGTCCCAGGGATGGGCATTCCCGTGCAGATCCTGCGGGAGCACGTCATGGTGCGGGTCGGGGGCGGCTGGGACACGCTGGAGCACTACCTGGACAAGCACGACCCGTGTCGCTGCACCTCGCTCTGTGAGTGCCCGGACCCGCGGCGGGCTGAGGCGGGGCGTGGGAGGGATCTCTGCTTGGTCTCGGTGCTTCCCGGGGACCTTCGCAAGAGCGGGAGGCTTCGGTACAGCCATGCCTCGTTGTTTCGCCGCGGAATGTCGCGTTTTGGGGACTTTCTATGGCTTTGGTGGCCGCTAGAGGTCATGGAAGACATTTGGATGGAGCCGGACCCCAAAAGCCGCTTTGGAGGGAGCGCAGCTTTCTGCCGGCACCCTCGGGGGGCTGGGTGGGCTGCACCCCGGGGTGGGTGCAGGGGTGCTGAGCCCCCCGCGTTGCCCCCACAGCTCACAAACAAGCGTGGAAAGCCCGGAGCCCGCAGCAGCAAGTGCAGCACGAGGTCCGGCTGTGCCCGGCCCCGAGGGCGGCCCGCAGCCCCCAGCCCGCGCTGCTGGTCAGCCGCTCCCAGAGCCCCCTGCCCCCCGTCACCTGGGGGGGCCGCGTCCCCCCGGGCCCCCCGGGCCCTGCCACCGCCTCGCCAGAGGGCTCGGGTGGCCAGCCGGGTGCCAGCCCTCAGCGAGAGCCAGCGCAGCCCCGGAGGGTCCCTTCGGGCAGGTGAGTGGTGCAGAGATGCTTCGTGCCCCAAACTGCCTGGCTGCAGTGCAGCTTTTCTCACACCCTCGGAATCTTTTCCCCCTCTCCGTTCTGGAGGTGCCCAGCACCAGGGGGGACGGGGGGGATGCAGCAGCTCCCTGGGGCTGTCTCTCCCTGCAGGATGCGGGAGCCGCCCGCTGTCCCCATGGGGAGGACACCGCCACCATCCCGGTCACCTGCTCGGTGCAGCTCCCCCGGGCACGGGGCGAGGGGCCGGGCACCCACCCCTTCCCGGCTGAGCGTCCCGAACGGCGCGGGGGTCCCCAGGGCCCCGCAAGGGAAAAGCCCCCCTGTGGCACCGGCACGGGGCAGGGCCGCAGCACCCAGCCCACGGACGGGACCAGCACCTCCGGGAAGCAGCCAGCAAGGAAGAAAATCATCAGCTGTGGTGGCCGCCAGGCCACAGGGAAAGAGGCCACCCATCACAGTGACACCCCGAGCCCCCAGCCCCCTAAAGGTCTGCACCTCCTCCTGGCACCGGGATGCCCCTGGAGGCTCACAGAGCCTGCAGAGCCCACGGGAAGGGAGGCAGAGAGCTCTCGGCCGGGGCCCGCAGCCCCCACCCCGAAATTCCTCCTGCCAACCCCCAAAACTGGACAGCGGGGTTAAACCCCCCCTCAAAGCCAGCCTGGCCCGGCCCGCCACCCCTCTGGGCGGTTCTGCAGAGGGGTGCAAGGGCTGTGGGGCTGGGGACGGTCCCCAGGGGACACGGCAGTGCCACCCAGCCCCGCACCCAAGGGCTCCCCCAGCTGAGGGACCTGGGCTGCCGGAGGGTGAAGCCGGGGCAGCCTGCGGCCCCGGCAATGGGGCTGAGGGGCTGCGGGGGTGCTGTGGGAACACGCAGCCCCCCGGCTATGACAGGGTGGTGGAGGAGCTCTCCCGCGGGCCGCAGCCCCTGCGCCCTGTGGGGACGGGGAGCCAGGTCCCCAAGACACCCGCCCGAGCTGCCCCGCAGCTCCCGGCCCCGGGGGAGGCACAGCGGCCGGGGGTGGGGGGCCACACCCCGCGGGGACCCAGGGCCAACAACGCGGCCAAGCCCCGGCGGTGCCTGAAGAAGCCCGAGCGTGTGCCCTCCATCTACAAGCTGAAGCTGCGGCCCAAGGTGCGTCCCCGGCGGGATCACAGGCCGGGCAAGCGCCCCTCACGCATCCCCACCCCGCTGGGGCATCGCCCCCCTGCCCCCCGGGGCCAGCACCGCCCTCCCGGAGCCCCCCGGGCCCCCCAGAGCGGCAGCACACACCCCACGGCCAAGCCCTCCCTGGGTGACAGCGGCACCTGGCTGACCGAGGATGATGAGGAGTCGTGGGTCTGAGCCCACCCCGGGAGGCGGTGGGGACTGACGGATGGACAGACAGAGCCCTCCCTCCAAAGGTGGGAGTGATGCTGAAGCTGAAACTGGAGCCGCGGTGCCCGAGGATCCCAAGGGTGGCAAACTGAGGGGCCCCACCTCACTTGTCCGAGCTGCACCCCTTCCTACCCCGTGAATTTTTTCTGTACTGGTAACCCTGCTAAAAAGGCACTTTTGTACTGGTTTGGGTGGAAAAATCCAGCCCCAGGATGAGAGAATGGGATGTTTTCTGCAGGAGGAAGGGTTTAGCCCCACCTGAAGTGGGGACACCCCACCCTTGAAATCCATAAAAACCATCTCATACCTCGATGTTCCCCTTCTGCACCGTGGGACCAGCGAGCCTCGTGTGTGACAGCTCCAAGAGCCCTCATGAGTCACTCAGGCTGGGGGGTCACAGGAGGGGACCCCTGCTGACCCCCGTGGTGGCCGTGGTCCCTTCTGGGGTGGTGGATGTCACCGAGGGTCACAGCAGGCACTGCTGCACCCCGAGCCCGCAGCCACGGACCCAGCAATGCTGTTTGTGCAATAGAGACGTACCAAAGCCCTTCCATTCCCACAGCTCTTCTGAGTGGGTGGAGAGGGAGAGGGGATAAGCCTGATGTGGGCACAGCAAACGTCCCTCTGAGAACCCCACACGGCCCAGGAGAGCCCCATTTTCCATGAGAAGATGAAATCAGTCCTGCTCCCTGCAGAGGAGCAGCAAATGTGAGCACTGGGACTCCGGGAATGCAAAACCTGCCGGCAAAAACACTCCTGAGGCTGGCACGGAGCAAGGGGGACAGACCTGATTTTTAATTCAATTTCAAAGAAGGAGGTGCAGGGCTCACAGGCGGTGTAGACACCTCGGGAATCTCCAACAAGGAGTCCAGGGGGGAAAGGAAAGCCAAGTCCAGGCAGCTGGGATGCTCACTGGGGCAGGAGGAGGAGGAGAGGGAGAGGGAAGCATCCTCGGTGGGGCCGAACCGAACCCAGGCATCACCTCCACGAGCACGGGGGCACAAACCTGGCACTGCCCCGGGCACAGCAGTGGGGACATCCCAGCCTGTGCCAGGCCCAGGCTGCTCTCAGCAGGACCAGGGTGGCGTTGGGTGAGTGGTAAATCTGTAGTAAGGTGTGAGCAGGGCCGCGGGGCTCCCATGTGCTCCCATCCCTGTGCCTGGACACCTCGGATCTTCCAGCCTGGGATTCCCTGCCCGCACCCAGGGTGCCACCACCCCCACCTGCCCCTTCCTGGGCTCTTGGCAAAGTAGCTCTTTGTAGCCCTCGTTTTCCCGGGAGCTGGGAAATGCTGTCGAAGCAGTGAGAGTTGTTATTATTACTAATAGAACTTCCTCTGTCTATAAAGTACAATAGAATATAACAATTATATTTATAACCTTTTTTCTTTTTTTTTCTTCAAAATACTAAATAGATGCTATAAAAACCTGTAACTAATTGTGCTATAAACTGCAGGCTACAGGGTTGTAACAAACAATGTATTGGATTAGTCTTTGATATGTGTACGTCGGAGCACTTTATAAATGCTTTATTATTAGCATTTACCAAGGAATTTCCTTCTCAGACAATTTGGAGGGATAAAGCTCTAGCCAGGGATTGATAGGTGGATTTACACATGTTGATAAATCCTGACAGATGAGCTTGGATGGGGGAGCCAGGTTGGCCATGAAGGCCAGGGATGGTGACAAGTGCCACTGCCCTTCCCGGCTGAGATGGACTCGTGTCCCCTCATTGCTTTTCCTAATTTTTTCCCTTTTATTTTTTTCCTTTTTTTAAAAAATTTTGGAGCAAGGGGTTTGATTCCCTAGGCAGGGAGGGAGGAGCAGGATGCACCCCCAGCCGTGGGACAGGGATGGGGTGGTGAGATGCACTGGAGCTCAGCTGGAGCTGCCTTTGATGGGAAGCATTTCCAAGAGCTGCTGGGCCATGGACACCTGGCTGCGGTGGGACAGAAGGGAGGGTGTCCTGTTTTGCTGCCCGGAGCAGCCCTGAACCCCTCCAGCTCCTTGTTCCAGCAGGAATCATGGAGATGGTTTTGCTGGAGGATGGATCAGACACAGATCCTACCTCAGGAGGTGAGGATGGTGTTTCCCTGTGTCTCACAGGGACCAGCCATGGAGAAACCACGACCCCCTCGGCCTCTTGCTCACCCTTCACCACCCCAGCATCATTTCCTAACCGGGGCTGCCCTTCCCCAACCCGCCCTGCAGGGCAGGATGCAGGCGAGCCGCAACTCTGGTGCAGAAATAAACCAGAAGACTAAAAAATAATAATAATTTTTTAAAAAATGGGGGGCTCATTTTCTTATTAGGGATATGCAGAGAGAAGAAAAACCCCAAGAATGAGACTGGAAGTGCTGCTCCAGCTCCCTGTTGCTGCCAGGGCTGCCCTGCCACGGCCGCGTCTCCCTGGGATGGAGGCGACATTCCTGCGGGAAAAACGGGCGGGAAAGGAGCTGGTGGCGCTGCCGGGGCTGCCGTGGCACAGGGATTGTCCCCCTGCCCGGGACACCCCGGGGCTGGGGTGGCACAGGGATTGTCCCCCTGCCCGGGACACCCCGGGGCTGGGGTGGCACAGGGATTGTCCCCCTGCCCGGGACACCCCGGGGCTGCCGTGGCACAGGGGCTGTCCCCCTGCCCGGGACACCCCCGGGGCTGGGGTGGCACAGGGATTGTCCCCCTGCCCGGGACAGGGGCTGGGGTGGGGCCGGTCACCTGCTGAGCCCAGGACAGAGGTAGCAGAGGGGTGACCTGCCCGGCGAGGAGCGCTCCCAGATTATTTGGTGTTCACAGGCTGGGGGGAGGAGAAGCCTTCCGGGGCTGTGCTGGGGCAGAGGGGAGCTCCGAGCCCTGGGAAGGCAGAACCTGATCCTGGGGATATCAGGAGCAGGACTGGGACTTAGGTTTTTTTCCCCTTTCTCGCTTTTATCCAGAAGTTCCACGTGGAAATCCGACCCGACTGAGCCAAGAAAGAGCACATACAGCCTGGCTGCTCTGCCCTCCACAGGGAGAAATCCCAGCTCCTCAAGGGGAAAAGCAGGACTCCTGTTTCCCTACACTCCGGAGGCAGAACCACCCCCAGCACAGCAGGATTCAGGTGCTGGATAATTCCCTTCCAGGAGCAGGTGACGGCAGGCAGGCACAGCAAGCTTTGCCCCTGTGCTGCCAGGCAGGAACTGGCGAGGATGAACTGACAGCCGAAATCTGGGCACCCTCCGAGGCAGCTCCAGCGCCGTGTACAACCCCCAGAGCGGCTTTGGCCTCAAGCACTGGGGGCTTGGAGAACTCTCGGAGGTTTAGCCAAGCACCCTCCTCACCCCTCACCATCCCCAGGCAGCCCAGACCACCGCATCCCCCTGCCCGAGGTGTCCCGTCCCTAAAATGTCACCGCAGGGGATGCCACCCCCGAGGCGCCCCCAGCGCAGCCCAGGGAGCGGCGCCTCGGGGGCGGCCCCGGGGGTCCCTCGGGGCAGGGGGGGCTCACATGATGGTGCAGCGGTTCCTGCGCAGCGCGCCCTGGAAGCGGATGGTGGTGTGGACGTGCTTGCAGCGGGCACAGCCCACGCTCTTGAGGAGCTCGCTGAAGAGCAGAAGGATGTGCCAGTTGTACTTGGCCGAGCACTCGATGTAGCCGCACTTCCACGTCTTCTTCACCAGGTTGGAGACGTTCCAGCGCGGGATCACCCGGCCCCGCTGCAGGTCCCGCTTGTTGCCCACGATGATGATGGGCGTCTCCGAGGTGCCGATGACCCTGGGGAGGGCGGGCGGTGAGGGAGGGTGGAAGGGGGAGGGAGCACAGAGTGACAGCCCGGCGGCACATAGAGCTCAACCCATCCCGAACAGACTCCTGGCTGTGGCTTGCCAGCTGGAGCGTGCCTCATCCCCTTGTCCCTCTCCTCATGCCATCTCCAGCTGCTCACTCAGGGCTCCCCCACAGGGGATGCCTGCCTGGGGTCCTGCTCTTCTCTTGGTTTTTGAGCTCCCATCCCTGCAAAGGGCTTTGTGCCAGTCTAATATCTCGTCCCTTGATTCCATACTCCCTTGCCATGGGGCTCTACCCCCGTGGGGATGCACCATCCCAAAGGCATCCCTACCTTGTTTCCAGGATCTGCTGGCGGATGGTTTTGATGTACTCGAAGCTGTCAAAGCAACAGATGTCATAGACCAGGATGTAGGCATGGACGCTCCGGAGCCCCCTGCAACACACGTCCGCCCACTCCTGCAAGGTGCAGAGAGGGATCAATCCTGGCTCAGCCCCACTGCAGTGTCTGGGGATACCCTGCCCTGCCCTGCCCTGCCCTGCCCTGCCCTGCCCTGCCCTGCCCTGCCCTCTTCTTCTCCCCAAGGAGCTGCTGTGGCAGCAGGGAGCAGGGGAGGCTGCACATTCCCCAGCACCCAGCACCCACCTCTGCTGTGCCCTGACCCATCCGTGTCTGCCCCCACAGCTCTGCAGCCGTGCCCCATCTCCAGAGATCCCTTATCCCCTTCGTTAATCCAGGGAGGGGGGTAACAGGATTTGTCAGCCCCAATTCCACTCCTGAGTGAGGATTGCAGCCTAATTACAGCACAGTGCTGAGCTGGGAGTGGGGCGGAATGCAGCCCCCTGGCCTGGGTGTAAAAGCTTCATCCTCCAGAGCTGCTAATTAGCTGTGTTAATTAGTGATGCACCCTGGATTTTGGGGCAGGGCAGGTGAGGAGGGTGCTGAGCCCCATCTGAGGTCTGAGGCCTCAGCAGCTCTGTGGGTCATAGGGGAAAGGTGACAGCAGGTCTGTCTGGAGGGGACACGGGGACAGAAGAGGAGCAGAGGCTGCTCAGGAACTCAGTCTGTGACAGCAAGATGTGAATCCAGGGCAGAGGCAGGCAGGAGTGGCCTCTCTATAGCCAAAATCTGGAGCTGTAAGAAATTCATGCTGTTAGGAAACCCTTGTGTTTCTGGGAACAAGGGGAATTTTTCCCCCTGTGCTGTAAGAGTGAAAATCTGCCTCACTTCAGGCACTTTCCCATCCCAGCAGTGGGACCAGGAACCGCAGCCCCTGCAGGCAGCACTGCAAAACCCTCCTGAGTGCCTCTGGAAAGGAGAAAGATTCTCCAGGGAGGAAAGGCATCACTTCTCCCTGAGCAAACCCCTTCAGAGCCATGAATCAGCCCTTGCTGGGTTTATAATTAGAATTAGATGGGGAAAGGGGAGTTTTTGGGGTGTGGGGTGATCTCGGTCACAGAGAAGGAGCTGGGAGGGGGCAGAGTGACACAGCCCCTCCCTGTCCGCCGAGGGGAGGTGCTGGGGACATGCTCAGGCTCAGAGGCACAGGAGGATGGAGCAGCAGCCCCTGGGTTACTCTGGGTCCTGATCCATCCTGAGACAACAAACTGCAGCTGTTTCACTGTGCTGGGCGCAGCTTGCTCGGCGCTGCCAGGTCGAGAGGGTTTTCCTCACGCAGTGCAGGTTTTCCCGGGATGCCTGAGCTGGAGAAGTGTTGCACTGCGGGAGCAGAGTGTCAGAGAGCCGCTGGCTCCTGCTCCTCTTCCAGGACAGCACTGCAGGGATGCTTCTCCTGGCACAGAGCTGATTCCAGCGATGTTTCCCAGCAGACAGCGCCGTATCCCTGACCACGGCCCTCTCCTTTCCCCTTGGGGCCATCCCTCTGATCACCCTCCCTTCCCTGGAAACCTCCATCTGTTCCCACTGGCTGCCTCCTCTGGAGTGCAGCAAGGCAGGGAGTTAATGGAGTATGTGAACATCGGCTGCCGTGTCAATAAATTAACCTTTGCTATTTCGGGCTGTTTCTCACGCTGACCTTTCATTCCCTGCACTCACCCATTAATTTTCAAACCTTCTCCTCGCCCCTGGAGTGCTCACTTCACCTCCTGCCCCATGGCACAGGGACTCTTAGAGCAGTGCATGGCCCCTGTGACCCATCCCTGCCGGGGACAGAGACACTGTAACTAATTGAGGTGGCCCCAGTGGTGGCACTGCCCTCCAGCATGGCTACAGCCACAGACAGGAACCTCCAACTCCTTTCCACACAGTGGTGACACAACTTTTACCCCTGGGACTGGGGCTATGAGCTTTAAGTCTCTTTTCCCCCCATTAACTCCATCAAGAAGTTGTTGGCACTGGTGGCAAGACTTTCCAACCCCACGCTGCCTTTTGGGGGTGCTTTGGAAGCACCTGAGGGGGCAGAGGAGGAGCTGGTGGGTTCAGAGCTCCAGGAACAAGCCCAGGCAATGCTGCAGGGGGTGACGGCCACTCCCAGGAGGGGACAAGCTCTGCCTGGCTTGGGCAGTGGGTGCATCAGGGCTCTGACTCTCCAGGAACCCCTGGTTTTCGCCCGGATGCTCTGCTGTTGGCTCTGACAGCCACAGAACTGGATCCCAGTGCTCCAGGATCCCAGTGCTCTGGGATCCCGGCTGGACGTGGCTGTGGGCAATGCCAGAGCCATGCTCCTCGGAGTGGGGTGTCATCTCTCTTGTGCTTGTTGTCACCAAACTTCAAAACACATTTTATCCTGGGCCTGCTCAGGAGGCCCCAGGAGGACACATCCCCTCACTCAGCACCCAAACCCTGAGGCAGAGGGAGCAGCATCCCCCAGGCAGGCGGAACTGGAACCCCGCAGAGCTTAACAGCAAAACCCCCCGGGAGGCCACCAGAGACCCCCAGGAGGCGGAGGCCCCCTCGGGTGCCCCCCTACCTGCAGGGTGTTGACAGGGAAGGCGGTGATGGGGGGAAAGTCCATGATCTGCAGGTCGTGGACGTGGCCGTTCATGACCACGGCGGGCAGGTAGACGCGGCGGGCCGTGGTGGGCACGCACACCTCGCTGAACTCGTTGTACAGGAACTGCCGGACTATGGCGCTCTTGCCCACGCCCTGGGCTCCCAGCACGGCGATCTTGAAGGTTGCCACCATCCCGCTGCACGCCGGCCGCTGCCCTGGTGCTGCCCCCGCGGTGCCGAGGCTGCATATTCCCGAGCAGGGGGCCTCAGCCCCATTCAGGATGCATTTCCCCTCCGGGGCTGCGCGTCACTGCAAGGCCAAGGAGAAGCTGGTCAGGTCTCAGAGACACCCTGGAGGTGCTCTGGTGTTGCTTCAGGGATGTTTTTTCAAGCAGGAGCTGTCCTCGAGGAGCAGGAGCTGACAATGTACCCAGGGGCTTTAGCACTGCAGGACCTCAGGGTCTCCCTTGGAGCCTCCCACCCCAGCAGCCAAGGAGAGCCAGGATTTGGGTGAACTTTATTCCAGGAAGGTTCTCACGAGCATATTCAGCCCTTTCAGTACAAGGAAAGGGTCTGTCTGCTCATCCCGGCAGCAGCAGGGTCCCAGGCTGTGCTGGGGACTCAACCCATGGCCACTGTCACCAGCTGCTCCTTCCCGGTGCTGCCCCAAGCCGGGGAATCCATCTTCCCTCCGCTTGGACAGCCGGAATTGCCTTTTGCCGGGCGGGGGGAGATCGCTCAGCGCCTGCGAGCGACAGCTTGAGCGTTTCGTTTCAGGCTTTGAGCGGTCGGGCAATTAACTTGATGGGGACTCATTTACAAGGCAGCTGACAGGGTGAGCCCAGAGCCACCGCTTGTGCTGGAGCCGGAGGGGCCCCGGGGCAGGGCCCACGTGTGGGGGGACAGGGGGGACAACTCGCCCACGGGGACTGGGGAGCTGAGCCTGAGGAGCCCAAACACGCGCTGGCACTGAGCTCCCGACCGGGATGGGGACGGCAAGGGCCAGGGGATGGGTTCCACTTTCACTCGCTCTCATCTCTAGGAAGCAGCTTGTGCTTTACCCCAAAGTGTGGATGCTTTGACCAATTTCTGATGCTCTGGTCCATTTTCCCTAAAAGCCACCCCCAAAGTGCAGGGCAGCAGCTGAAAGTGTCAGGTTCAAACACCCGTTCTGCCCGTTTGGTGGAGATTATTTACCCCAGGGGGAGCCTGGGCACAGAGGTTGCCGCTGCTGGGTGCTGGAGTGGCCAAGCTCCCCGGGATCGCTTCAGCTGGGCCGTGGCTCACACCATCCTCACCCCCCTCACGCCAGGACTGGGGACCCTGTCCCCCCGTGCTGCTGGCATTGTCCCCCGGGCTGCTGGCTGTCCCCAGCCCCGGCATTGGGAACGTTTCTGTGTCAAATGCAGGAAAATGGGGGGTGCAGGAGCCCCCAGGCCCGCCCTGCCAGGGCCTTTGTCCTCCAGCAGACAGCACTGTCACTGCAGGTCCCGGGGGCCACCCTGCTGCAGGGACAGCCCTGTCCCCACAAACCCTTCCTCCTCACAGCAGCGTCCCCAGCTCCTCTGTGGGGCCGCAGGGTGATGGAGAGGCACATCTGGAAACCCAGTGCCCGCCGGGCTCGCTGGAACTGGGGCACAGGCTGAGCCCGCCGTGCCCCCGCCGGAGCCTCATCGCCCTCTGCGCCGGCACGCGGGGACCACGCACCCCAAAACCAGCAGAGGCCGGCCCAGCCCTACGGGCAGCTACTGTGGGAAACTGAGGCACAGCGGGGGGACCCTCCGGGGCACCCCACGGTGGGGTGGCGGAGCAGGGACCGGCCGCGGGTCCCCGGGCGCTCGCACCAGGCCGGGCTCCGCGGGCTGCAGGGCCGGGCGGGGGCTCGCAGGGCGCTCCCGGGAAAGGCGGCTCCGGCCCCCGCCGCGACCTTGGCCACGCTGCCACGCCTGGGGCATTGGAAGGAGCAACCCCTGAGCCCCGTAGGGCTGGGGGGCGGCAGCATCCCTCACCCCACATCCCTCACCCCACATCCCTCACCCCACATCCTGCCCCCCACATCCCGCACCCCCCGTGCCCCGCACCCCCCGCACCCAGACCCTCCCGGGGATGCTCCGGCCGCCGTGGGCAGCGCAGCACCCCCGGCCCGCGGGGTCGCTGGGGCTGGAGGTGATCGGGGGATGCCGCGGGGAGACGACACCGCACCCCCCGTGCCGGCGGGCGAGGGGGAGCGGAGAGCACCGGCGCTCAACTTTCGCTGGGGACCCCCCTGTCCCCTCATCCCAGCCACCCCCGCCCTGCCCAGCGGTAACTTTGCCCCCTCCCCGTCCTGCCCTTCCCGGCGAACCCCCCGTACCTGGCAGCGGCGGCCCGGGCCGGCGGCGCCCCGGCGGGCGGCGGAGCCATGCGGCGAGCCCGGCGCGGGGCGGGCGGCCCCGCTGCAGAGCCCCGGCCCGGCCCCCGCCCGGCGCGGCGACACCGGGGGGCGGCGGCGGGGAGCGGGGAGCCCGGCCGGGGCACGGCGCGGGGGCGGCGGTGTCCGGGCAAGGATGGAGGCAGCGCCCGGCGGGGATGCCCAGGCGGGAGGCGGGCAGAGCCTGGGCAGGGATGGAGGGATGGAGGGAGGGAGGCAGGCAGAGCTCAGGCAGGGATGCAGGCAGCGCCCGGCGAGGGAAGGAAGCTCTGCCCAGGCAGGGATGCAGACGATGCCCGGCGAAGGATTCGGGCAGTGCCCGGGAGGGAAGGAGGCAGCACCCGGGGAAGGAGGCAGGGAATGCCCAGCGCGAGCCGCAGGAATCCAGCAGAGACACCGGCTTCTCCCGGGGCTCTGGGGAGGCGCCGATGGGAAAGACCCTCCCATGTCCCCCCTGCAGTGTGCTGGGTGCAGCGCCGTCACCCCTTCCCTCCCCGGCGCCTCCGGCATCTGTGCTCTCATGCCCACCCCGGACGAGTCCCACGGGCCAGAATCCTTCGGGGGAGGTGGGCAGGACCCCTCCCGGGAGTCTCTCCCTCCTCCGACACTGCTGCTCGCTGTGCTCTCGGGCACATCGCTTCACCTCCTCCTGTGCCGGCCCCGGCCCGCGGGCGGGGCTGGGGGTTTCTGTGTGCCCGGGGGGACCCTGAGCCCGGGCTGGTGTCAGGCCCCACCGAAGGAGGGACATTTCTGTTGCAGTGTCTGCGTTTTTGGGTCACCCCGCCCGGAGCATTTACCTGCGTGCTGGACAGAGGGAAGATGCTGGCTGCACCTCCAGGAACATGGTCCAGGCCCCCGGGACTCGCTGCTGACGGACTCCCTGCAGCCCTCTGCTCCTCGAAACAGAGCCCAAACCCCTCTCCGGCTCCCTGTGACACCGAGGTGTCAGCACAGGTCCGGCTGCGATCACACGGGCTTGGCTGAGCCCGAGCACCGGCGGCAGCTCAGCCGGGCTCCCCCCAGCCTCGTCAGCACCTTTGGCCGGGAAAAATCATCTCCGGGGGTTCCTTTCCAAGGTGAGGGGGAGTGGAAACACAACGCCACATCCCTCCTGGGGGACAAGGGGACGGCAGACACAGCCCCAGGGCACAAGGGCAGCACAAAAATGTGCTACAGCCTTTGTGCCACCCTGGCATCGGCACCAGGCTCGGGGGTCACAGCCCCCTTGCCGTGTCCCACGTTACACCCGGGCTGGCAGAGACCTGGGCGTTATTTCCCCGCAGAGCTGCCCGGTGCTCGCAGCAGGGCGATATTTGTGTGTCCCGGGGGTTATTAACAGCCCGAGGTGCTGCTGCCCTTCCCCGCATCGCCACAGAGCAGAGCCGAGCCCTGGAATGTTTCTGGGAGAGCGCAGGGATCGGGCTGCACATGAACTCTCCCGCACAATTCAGCCTCCAGCCTCGGGGCTATTTTTAGCAGTTCCCTCCGAGATGCTCTTCAGTTGCAGTTTTATGTGTGAAATTTAATATACGAGGAGGGGGGGAGGGGAGTGGGGCTGGATCCCAGCACGTCCCTGCTGGCTGGGAGGTTTATCCCAGTCTCGGTGACACGAGTCCAAGGCAAACCTAAAATAATCCATCCAAGAGCTCCTGTGTCCTGATGTGCAGGTGGCAGCAGGGGACAGGCAGAGCTGGTGGCTCGGGGAGCTGTGGTCAGCTCCTGCCTCAGTCAGGTCCAAAATGAGGATTTTGAGGACTCACCTGAGTCCCTGCCTCTCCCCACAGCCCATCATGGGCTCGGGGACCTGCTGGCACTGCCATGGAGCAGGATGGGTGTGAGGCCAGCGGGAGCAGCAGGGATTTGGGGAGCCCACCCAGCACAGTAGGATTTGCCCCAGCTCCAGCCAGAGCAGCAGGAACAACTCAGAGGGTCCCTGTGCCACAGCTTGGGCCTCAGGAATGGGGAAGGCTGTGGGGACCAAACCACCTGGCAGTTCCCAGCTCAGGGATCATCACACGTGTCCCCTGAGCCCCGTGGGTGACACTGCTGATGACAATGCCAGCTCCCAGGGGGTTGGTGTGTCCCTGCTGACAGGGCAGAGTGACTGCAAATCCACAGCAGCAGCAAGGACCAGATTCTTCTCGAGGAACCTCTGGCAGAACAGGGAGGAAGAAACCTTTCCCTTTGCCACAGGACACGGAGGGACAGCAGCTGACAGGGCAGAGCCCTGAGCACCCCACAGCAGCTTTCATTCCTGTTGGGCCAAACGCTGCTCCAGGCTCACCCCCAGCAGGGAACGATGATCCCACCCAAGGGACACTGGGGATGCACAAAGGGACACAACAGCGAGATCAGGGACCCCAGGCCAGCCCTGTCATTGTTGTTCCTTGACATGTGCACCTGCTTCTAACACAAAACCATCCCAGTGCAGGGCAACACTGGTTCATGTGGCACCTGCCCTCCACAGAGGGTGGGAGTTCCCAAAAATCCAGGTGCTGCTAAGCCAAGGCTGGGCAGGGTGAGGGAAAAGGTCACCCTGCTCCAGAGCAATGCCCCCCAAAGCTGCTGCTTGTTCTGTTGGATTTCTGTCCACTTCAAGTACAGAGCTTGGGGCTGCCCTGGCTCTGGCCTGGCACAGCCAGGTTTTGCAGCCCAACCCATTTTGCTTGAAATGGGAACCAGAGGTGGCAAAGCCCTCTGAAAAACAACAGCACCAGTACAAAGCAGTCCAAACACATCACTGACTCCCAGGGTTTTACCATTTCACCACAGGGAAAACAGGTCACACTGCACACAGGCCAACTGGGGCCCCAAAAGGGCTAAGGGGGTACATCCATCTTCTGCTCCTCATCTGAATCTGCCCCTGCTGCCCTTTGAGGAGAAGCAGATGTTGGAGGACCAGGGAAACTTGCTGCCTCCTCCCCATGCAAGCCCCAAATTTGGGGGGTCTGTGCTGTAGAAGTGTCTGGTGGAAAAAGAAGCCTGGTGAGTAAAGAGCCTCCTTCCCACCAAGCCCACCCTTCAGCCCTGGGCAGGGCCAGCACCAGGGGAATGGCTCCTCTCCCCACTCCCACAGAGCCACAATCAGCCAGAGCCTCGTGGAAATGAGTTTATTGACACGGAGGGCGGGTAAAGCCTGAAGAGCAACACGAACAGAACACTCGAACGAGCAGGGGCGGAGGGAACGCCACCCACGAGCCCCGGCTCTGCCCCGGGGCCACACTCCCACCCCAAAAGCTGGGAAGGAACTTGGCAAGAGAAGGGGGTGCTCAGCAACCCCTCCCCACGCTGAAGGTACCCTCTCCTCCCTGCCCCGACACAGCATCATCGCACTCAGTGCTTCCTTAATTGCTCTGTTAATGATTTTTACACTACACCCGCAGGGCTTGGAGCAAATCACCTCCCAGCACACACAGCAGGGCTCAAGGGTTGGGCTGCTCCAGCTCTGCCCCACTTTTTTCCCCCCAGCCAGAGCACAGGGGTTCCTCCACAGGGACACCGCCTTCCTCAGGGTGCTGCAGCTCCTGCGCCCTGCTGGAGCCTCTCCCAGGACGCTGTGACCTTTTCCCAGCACTGGTTTCTTGGCTGCAGTCAGTGCCAAAGCCCTGATGAACGATCTCCCACCGTGAAACATTTATTGACTTTGAAAGTGGCATCTAAAAGGACAACAGGGGGTTGCTACACGCAAGAGCTTGGTTAGCTGGGGAGGGGATGTCCAAGCATGCTGGGGAGGGCGAGGTTGTTCTGGGTTGGGGCTTGGATTAAGCAGGACAAGCTATGGAAGGAGCAGGGACATGCAGGAGGCTTTGCTTTCACTGCTGTTGCTGCAGCACTGAGGGGTTGCAATGGGACGGGTCCACAGCTGTGGACTGGAAGGGAAACAATCCTGGCTCTAAGGGACAGGTTGGAAAAGAGGGGCCAGGGCATGGGGCTGCCTGGGACAGGGACTCAGAGCAGGAACCTGGCTGGCTCTGGGCACTGTGTGTCTCTGGGCACAGAGAGTGGAGCTGCCAATGGGAAAAACGCTTCCATGACCTGCTCCACTCAGCCCAGCTGGAAGCTGGATGCCCCAGGCAGGCAGGGAGCAAACTCTGCCCAGCCCAAACCATCTCCACCCTGGCCCAGGCTGGGTTTTGGGGGCAGCATGGCAACAGGGAGAGCCACTCCACTCCCCTGGCATCCTGGGGCACTGCCAGCAGCAGCCCCTCTCTGTAGGGGCCTGGCTGACACCTGCAGCTCTGCTGGGCAAGTGGCATTGTCACATTTGGATGTGCCACCACCAGCCTGGGAACTGCTGGGAGAGGGGGGCACAGCTCAGGCATGGCTGAGAAGGCAGCTTGGCCTCAGCAGGCACGGCACGAACGGCAGGGAGAGGAGCTGCACGTGGGTGAGGATGCAGAGACCACACCTGCCCTAAGAACAGGCTCGTGTCCTTCATTTCATCCACCATTGCCATTACCCATCCAGGCCTGCAGCTCCTCCCCACACAAAAGCAGCCTCACTCCTCAAATCACCAGCTCATGAGGCAGGGAGATGGCTGGAGTGAAAACACCACTGAGCCAGTGCCAGTCTGCCAGCACAAGGGTACTAAACCCCCTCTTTAGGGCTCCATCCCCTCCTCAGACCCTGCTGATGGCTCTGTTCCCAATTCCCCAAGGCCGTGCTCACCCTGCTAGAGCCCGATGTCCCTGCAGGACTCCCAAGACTTCCTTGCAATCACCTTCCCTTTAAGCCAATTACAATAGAAAAACTCAAAAAAAGAAAAGTATAAAAATATAAAATAAAGTGCAGTGTTACGTTTTCGACACTTTTGCCTTGTTTTAATGAGCGGACGTGTGGTTTTTGCTCGGCGTTTTTCTGTTTTTCCAATGAGCGGTTATTTTACAAAATCCAAACTACACCTAAAGCCATTTAGAAAACACTGAACATTGGCACAAAATGGAGAGAAGCCCACGAGAACGGATGAGTGAGGGGCGAGGGGGACACGGGAGTAGTTTGAAGCAGTGGTTACAAACTCCATGGACGCTAAAAATACCAAAGGGGTTTGTTCCCTATCATCGTTAGCACGTGGATACTAATTGCTACCTTGTTTAATCAGTGCCTTTGACTGAAATCCTACACATGAATACAGCTGCTTCCAGTTACGAGTGCTTTTCCCCCGCGCTGGCGGTGAAGGAGGCTCTGGGGACCCCTTTTTCCCCCCTCCTTCTGCAGGGTGAGGCACAGGCTCCATCTCCTGTTAGTTTTTCAAGATGGCATCGTAGGCCTGGTAGATGTACTGGGACACTTCTGGAGCTCGGCATTTCAGGGAGAGCTGTGGAGAGGAGAGGAGAGGTTAGTGCTGGGGCAGAGGGGGGCAGGAGATTCCTGCCACGGCCACAAGGGGAATGGGTTGGACGTGGCTGCTGACAATCACACAGAATATTTCTCCTGCTTTCTTCATCATCAACCTCAAACTGCCCTTTCAGAGCTTGCTGCAAGCAGGAGGAGGAAAACAAAGTCAACTCCTGCTGTGGGGTTCCCAAATTTCTCAAGAAATGTAGGTGGCCCCACAGGCAGGGGGAAAGAGGACATGGTCCCAAACTGAAACCAGGTACCTGTGCTTGTCCTCAGACTGCAAATCACAGCATTAAACCCAAGGGCTTCTAAGGATCTGCTGCTCAGTCCTGATGGACACAAACTTGGCTGTCACTCCTCTCTAAAGCAAAGATCAGGCTGACACCAGGCCTGCAGCATCAAACCTTGTGCAAACACTTTAAATCACCTTCCAACGCTCACATTCACCCCGCGGCTCCCCAGACCACAGACTTGTCTTGAAACTCCTGGCACAGCTTCCAACAGGAGAGATAAATCCTCTAATACCAGAGACACACAGGTCACTCAGAAGGGCAGTGAAGCCAAAGAGAAGAGTCACAGGGGTGCATGAGGCAGGACAGAGAGCACCTTCCCACCAGCCACGGGCTGGTGCCAGCACAGGGCCACAGACAGCCGGGAACACGGCAGGGCATAAATTTCCCCTTGTCTGTAAGAGGGGGAAGGGCACCCTGGCAATGCTTCCTTGCTAATATCTCTTGGCTTTATCTCTGGGTAACCTTGGCAAGTCACTGCTCATTGCCGAGCAGGCACTGTCCCAGCTCACTGGTGGCAGAGCAGGGGAGCTCTGTTGCTCCTCACTCTTCCCACGTTAGGCACTCACACCCCCCCAGCCAAATTAAACAACATCTCCCTCAAAACAGAGCGAGCAGGGAGAGAGGAAGAGCAGGGAGGAAGAGCTCAGGGTGTGGGTGAGGCAGCAGGAGCCCAGGCTGTGCCAGGCCCTCTGCTGTGAGCCCTCACCGTGTAGTTGGGGTTCCCGGGCTGGATGCGCAGCTCCGCCAGGATCCAGATGCCGTTGGTGAGTTTGAGGGACTGGTAGAGCATGTCCTGCCCCTCCACGTTCCTCTTGGCAATGGTGTAGACATTGTTGTTCTGCAGCTTGCTGGAGACAGTGTCTGTGGAGGGAGGGGAGAAAAAGCACATCTGTTAGTTCAGATCCATCATCTGCAGAGACAGGAGAGCCCCGAGGGGCATTCCCAGGGTGCAAGGGGATCGATGGCTCCTTCCCTGGGGACAGGAGCACACATGACACCAAGAGAAAAAAATCCAGTTCTCTCCATGGACCCACCTCACTGCCTTCAGGCTGTGATCTCCTGCTAAATATCTGCCCATTTTACAGGGCTCTCACTGCCCTGGGTCACTCAGGACTTGATCAGGGTGAGGCTTTCAAGGCTGCTCAGAGGGGAAGAGGACTCTGCTGTATCTACAGCTCCCAACCAGCTACAGGCAGGCAAAAAGTCAGAAGATGAAGGTGAAAAAGAACAAAGATCACAGCCTGAGGCTTGCTCAGGTTCTGAGGTCCTGTCCCAGCCACAAGAGCTCCCTCCTACTTCCCTCACACACAGACACTTCTGGCCAAATCAATGTCCTACAAAGTAGTAAAAATCCTTTCCCTTTTTAAAAAGCAATTACTTGAAAGGGTAAACCACCCCTCCCAGATACTGTCTGTAGACATCACAGGGCTGTGGTACAGTTCTAACACACAGCCTGACCCCAGCCCTCACAGATGAGGTGTGATTTCATCTGCACACCTGGATGGGTGTCATTGTCACACACATTATTTCTAAGGGACTTTTTGAGAAAACCAGAACAGGCAAATACACAGAACACCAGGAGCCAAACCAGCAGCCTCTGGATGCCAAGGGGTTTCTCAGTACAAAGCAGAGCAAACATCAGGCTGTGGATGCCTGTAAAGGGGCACAGTCACGCTTTGGGTGGAAGATCCCACACCTGATAAGCATCGTTGGCAAATTCCCATTCCTGGTGCCCAACAGGAGAAATTCAACTCCCTGATGGGGCAGGTGGAACACTTTATCTGTGCCTTAAACCAACTTGCACTGAAAGCCCAGAGACTGGGAATGTGGGCTCCATCTGAAGGAGCACAGGGAGCAGCAGAGAAGCAGCACCAAGTGACCACGCAGCTCTAATCCACCCCTGCACCTACAGACACAGAGACCCACAGGGTGCCACATCTGAGAACGGACACCAATCTGTGCTGAGGGGGCAGAGAGAGGACAGCAGAGCCTGTTCCTGCACCAGGGAATGGGGGGAGGAGGAAGCCAAGGGCCCTACAAATCCACACCCTGATGCAGACACTTGGATCCACTGCCTCTCCCCAGGGCAGCCCCTTTGCTGCAGCCCTTTGCTCCCCAGGCTCCAGAGCAGCTCCCTGCAGGTCGAGGCTGGTTCAGGCATCCAGCTACCCAGACACGTTCAGATTTAGGCTTCCTGTCTTCCCCAGTTACCATGGAAACTGGCAGATATATGTAACTAATGAGATCTTTTGCTTAAAACTCCTCATTGCCTGTCTCCTCCTCCCACCCATACTCCTCTCCACAATAAACTCAGCCAGACTTGGGCAGTGCAGAGCAGTCCCCTGCTCACAGGGAGCGTGGCTGGGATTAATCCACGCTGCAAGGACATCACCCATCAGGAATGAAGCCCCAGTTTCCATATTCCCACACTCTCAAGCCATCAACAGCAGCCTCCAGGCCTGTGGGAAGCACAGTGCCCAACACAGGCACTGACTCAGAGGGGACATCCTTGTCTGAGAGGGATGTTGGGATGAAATGGGATTTTGTTTGCCCCATTTTGACAGGCTGTGGTTAAACCTCACCCCTCTGGATGTGTCTCCTGAAGGTGGAAGTACTGGCAAGGACTTTCTCCAGCAATCCTGACACCTGCCACAGCAGCCTCTCCTCTGCTGGGAGATGCTGTTGGAGTAGAGGCACTCCCTGGGGAGCAGAGATGCAGGACTGGAATGAGAAGCTGCAATTTTGGCTGCTAGCCCATCACAGGGTGTGATGGCAGAGCAGGGCAGCTGCGCCTGGGGAGCTCAGCAGGTGAGACACAGCCACAGAGCAGCTGCTCTTACACCAAAATCTTCATTCCATGGCTCCTCCTGCCATGGAAACATCCCCTGCCTCTGCTGAGGGGCAGATTTCTGAGCAGGAACGTGTTTGTAGGGGGATACAGGGAAGGAAAGTGAGGCAGGGCAAACCCTAGGAAGTCTATTTTCTTCTCCCCTGACCTCAGTTATCCTCCAAAGAGCAGAAAAAGCACCACCAAAAGATGCCCTGCCTCAGCCAGAGCAATGGTGAGCAGGCTGGAGCTGATGCTTGGCTTGCCTGACCCTCCTGCCCCCTCTCCAAGCACAGATTTGGGTCCTGGTGAGAGCTGACCCCCTCTTCCCCCCAGGTAGCAGCTCCCATCCCTCCTGTGCTCTGGAGTATCAGCAATTTGGATTTTGGAGATCATCAGAGTTGCTAGGCAACAGTGGCAGGCTGTGGCTGGCTGAAGGCAGGACCGCTAATGCCATGTGACAGCACAGCCTTTAAAAAAAATAAATAAAATAAACCCAGGCAGCTTTTGCTGGGAGCAGGGAGCTGAGCCTGGGCCCCAGAGCCCAGGGAGGCAGGAGCAGGGCTGGGGGACTCTGGGGACGCTGCAAAGCAGAGCACACAAGTCCTTCAGCAAAGCAGCACAAGCCACAGCACACAGCAACTTTCTTTTGTCTCAAGGGTTGTTCTGACAACTCTCCTGAAGCACAAGGGAAGGACACAGGGAGCTCTGGCCACCTTCCCTCTGACACCAGCCCAGCCTTCAGGGCTGGTTTGTTTTCCTTGTATTTTCCTTTCTAAACAGAATTCTTTACCTCAGTCCCACAGCCAAGCAGTGGACATGGAAGCACAGGGAGGAACGAGGTCTCCTCCTTTGCACTGAAGTGACCCAATACTTTTTTAACAGCACTTTTCTCCTGGGTAAAGCAAAGGAGGAGCTTAAATCTTCTCCCCACCAGCTTAAGAACTTCACTTGTGAACTCAGGGAGCCAAGAGGAGCACCTGGCAGCCACAGGGTTTGCATGAAGGACAGGCACAACTCAGAGCCAACACTGACCACACACCTTTTCTGAACTTTGTGGCAATCTGCAACAAGCACTCCCTATGAGAAAGTAGAATTTATTTATATTTTATGCTGTGATAACTGAGAACATCCCTGTGCCATTTCCAGCAGCACCTGAAAGGTTCTGAGCATCCAGCCAAGAACTGCATTCAAATACCAAGCACAGACTCTGATCCAGGGGAGGCACTTGGGGCAACGTTATGACAGTACATTCATTTCCAAGACATGTAATATGCACCAGTTCTGTAATTTATTAAATCATCAGCTACAAGATTTGCACACACAGAAAAAAACCCAACATACCATGCAAGCTTGTGATTGTCTCCCAGGTCGTTTCATCAAAATAAAATCCAATTTCTCTGTTCTGGCATTATCAAATTACTTAAGGGAGAAAAACAGTGACCACTGCATACCAATAAAGCCATGTTTAACTCCACACATGACAGCTGCTGTTTCACACCAAACTCTGGACCAGTAATAAACCAGTAAAACCAAAATTCCTGTGCTGAACAGCACAGAAACTGATTGAGTGCCATCAAATGGAAAGCAATCTCCATGTGCAAGTCAGCTCATCCTCTTCCACTCTGTGGGTTTGGGTAAGCAGGGTTTAGGAAAAAGAAAAACATTTAGCTCATCTGATTTGCATATCCTAATGTAGTGAGCCTTTAGAGTTTAGTCAAACTTAGCATGTTGAAAAAAAAACCCAGTGTAAACAAGGCAAACTGAGCTTCAGTGCATGCTCAGTTACGGGGGAAACCTCAGCTGCACCAACAGCACCCAGAATATTTGAGCTATAACACTTAAGGAATCTATTTTCATGCACTAGATTCACGTATTTTCATTAAAAAAAAACCCAAATCAATTAATTTAGCACTGGATTAATAAGAGATGAGGATGCTGGGCTATAACCATGACCTTGTGTTTTCATTATTTCTGAATGAGGTTTTCTCCAGGGAACTTTCCCAACCTCTTCTAAGAGGCTGATGAACGGAGCAGCTCTAATGAATTCAAGATGTGCAGGGCATCCTAAGCACCCCTTGGCCCCACGATACAGCTCCAGAGGGATTTGTTCCTCCATGGCCAGAGAGCTGCAGCCCTCAGCAACAGCCTCAGGCCAGCTCCATCTCTCACCACTGGGAACCTGAGCTCCAAATCCAAAATTAAGCACTCATCCCTCCCTGAGTCATTGGGAATATCTTCAAAGGTCCAGGACTGGCTTTTTTTGGAAGCAAAGATGGTGGAGACACAGATCACTCACAGATCAGACCCCACTTCCAGGTACCTGCTCCTCATCCCACAGCCTGGCACCTTAACCTTGGCTTTACTTGCCATGCTCTGAGCTACCTGCAGCAGCCAAGACTTTGTGGTTGCTCAGTGCTTTGGGATGAGCTGCCAGAGACAAGAGCTTTTTTTGCCATCCCTGCTGCAAGCCACCAAAGCCCAAAGCAATCCTATTTGGCTTGCCTTGTGGGCACAGGATGGATCTTTTACCTACAAAAGCCTGGGAGCACAGACTCCCACAGAAGCTTCTCCGCTGCCTGCCTGTGTTTATCTCCTTTTTGTTTGAAGGAAGAAAAGCAATAACCTGGAGAAAAGTCTGCAGTTTGCACAGGAGGTGCTGTAAGGCGACTGTTGCACTGTGACAGACAGCTCTGGATGTACCAGAAACTCACACTCTGCTTTTCTGACAGATAAAATCCCAGCCCCCAACAAATCCCTGCTCCAAGCCTAACTCACTTCAGAGCCAGTTCCACTCAGGGGCTCACGGCAGCATCCTGGCTCCTTCCTGCTCCTGTCCAGCTTTTCCCTCTCCTCATTTCTTACAGGTACATCCCAACCTCTTGGCTGCACACAGCTACTGTAGTGCCTGTCACACTGCACATCAGCTTCTTCATCACCCCTCCCTGACATTCACTCTTGCAATTCCCCAGCTCCAAATCCCTGTGTAGTCTTCATTTTCACCTTCACTTCCTTTTTCTTCACCTCCTTGACTGGTCCTGTCTCAGTCCAGACACTTTCTAGAAAGCCTCAAGTGGATCCACTTCCTTGCAGCATCTCCCAAGATTTCTGCTTTTCCCTCAGTAAAATCTAAATAGGGAATATGTGCAGGGTGTTCAGAGAGAAAGAAATTCCAATTTCAGTTTCTCCACTGAGGAAGAGCAGCACCCCCTGCTTGGCTGCTCTGCAGGACCTCCAGGGTGTTTGCACAGAACTTCAGCCCTGCTCCTCACATGGCACAGATGTGAGACCTTGGGAAAGCAAAGGCTGCTTGCAGCTGGGAGAAGGAAAAGCTGGGAGAAGGAAAGCCAGGCCCTGAAGGGTGCAGGGGTCACACTCCTGAGCAGCCTCTCCCAGCACAGCTGCTCCACACGGCTCCAAGTGGCTGCTGGAGCTGTGTTAGGGCACAGCACAGGGAGCAGAGTATTTTTATATTTATAGCTGCAGCTCCACTCGCGTCACTGGGCTGGGATCAGTGAGGCTGAGGCATGAATGGTGTCTCTGAGCACTCACCACCTGGTGGGTGGGCTCAGGCTGGGAATGAATGACTGATCCCAGCAGATCCCAGCAGGGATAAGGGCTCCTCTGAGGAGCCAGCAGTGCTCTGGAGCTGTTCCCTGGGCTGCAGGGCTGCACAAACCCAGCCTCTCCTCAGGTTTGGTGAGGAGCTGCTGGAATCTGCAGAGTTTTGAGCAGCTCTGCCACGAGTGCATGGCAAACCTCAGTTACTGACAGCCCAAATGGAGAGCTTTATTGTGGTTACACATCTCCTACAGGAGAGTCCTTGGAACAGGAACCAGCCCTTCCTCCACAAGGATCAAGTCCCTCAAGATTTTATATCCAGACTTGCTGTTCTTGGAAGAATGGAGATGTCTTAAGCGTATTTTTATTGGATTTAAACAATCAGGATTGTGAATCTTGAAAAATTATCACCCTACTGAGGCACATGGCCAGGCACACACCCTTGCTCTGCTGTAAACTAGAAGATGGATTCAGCTCCTGCCAGGTTTCACCCAGCCTGTTCTGCCTCTGCCCTGGTGTGTCTCACTTGCCATGCTGTGAGAAATCTGCACCCCTGAGGATGCTGGAATCCCAGCACCCCATGGGTTTTGGATTTGGCTGATCCTTGATGTTCTTAGGGTGGTCTGAGCTAGAGGAGGTTACTGCCTGTAGGAAATCAAGGTAAGCAGGCTGAGTCTGGCTTGCACTGGTAGGAAAAATCCAGGGGACTCAGACAAGCACACCAAATTTCTCTGGTTTTCCCTCCTGCAAGCTCTTGGCCTGCTCCAAGCCCAGGTGGTCAAGGAAGAGTTGCAAGAGGGAGGAGGTGTCAGCAGTGCAAACACAGAAAGCCTCAGTGGATGGAAGTGTTTGGAATCTGTTTGTGAGGTGAGACACACTTTCTACAGTGCACAAACCAAAGAGGCTGGCAGGTCCTGGCAGGTCCTGCACTCTCCCAAGCATCCCAAGGGGTGGATTGTGCTCTGGAGAGGCTCTGAGGCTGTGCTCCTCCCTGGAAAAAGCTGCAGATCCCACTGCAGAGGAACTGCCTGACGCTCCTTGCTCTCCCCAGGAGCTGGGAATTGTTCTCCTCTGAGCATCCCAGGCTGGGCAAACAGTCTGGCCCCGAGCTGGCAAACCCTTTTGGAATGGGGAGCATTCTGTCACTCCACATTTCATAACATTTTCTTCCAGAGGGAGGAGGGGGAGGCCAGGCTGCAGGACTGCCAATCTTCCCAACCACCCCCTCTCTTCTCCCAGCCACATCTCCTGCTAGGCAGCACCTCAACACCAAAATGAGCAGCCTCCAGAGTTTCTGAGTGGAGATAAAGAGCCCTGGATGCAGCCAGGGCATGGCCAGGGCAGAAGGCAGCAGCAGCAGCTCTGCAGTGCAGGGGGAGAGGCGATGCCAAGCTCGGTCAGGAGCAGAGGGAGGAACTGGGGGAGGCACAGAGGTTGTTCTCATTTGAAACCCCACAGTGAAATCAAGTCATAAGGTCCAACAGCTGCTATTTCCCCCCTCCTCTTGCGTGCTCCATCTTTTATATTCCAAAATAGTAATAATTATGAGTACAAAGAGACCCGTGGTTTCTGTCTGCTATTGAAGCATGAGGGTGTTCATTGTGTAATAGCAGGCATGAGAGAATAAAAAGGTTACAGGGTTGGTAATCAATAGGGACACTTCTTTCATCTGTGAAACAGAGCAGCTTTTGGTAGAATCACTTGGCTCCTGTCCAGAACCTCCTGAACAGGAGCAGAGCTGGCCCCATTCCACTCTTTTCACTCCCTTATCCTTCAGCAGTAGTAAGGTCACACGTACAAGATGCTCACTGAGGCAATTCTATGGCCAAACAAACTGAACAGGACCAAACATGATCAAAAGGCATCAATATCTCAGCTAACAACAGCAGACCCTTCCCACACGGCCTGTCCTACACCCAACACACCTTACACACCCTGTTAGTGCCTGTTAAGGTTAAGCTTTTACAACAGAAAGAAGCTGCCAAAAGGTGAAGTGAGTGGCCCAGGGTGATGCAGTAGGGCTGGAACACTTTGTTCAAAACTCACAGCAGCAGAACAGGGTTGCTGAACAGCCCCAACACCATATTCAGCTCCATTTAAAGAGCAGCTTTGCAGGGAAGCAAAGTATAAAAGGGAAAACAAGAATACAAAGGTCCAGAATAAAAGGAAGAAACAGATCGGTCAAATCAAAGGCTTGGGATTTGAGATGTGCTTTTATGGGGACCCAGCTAAAGTTTTTGACTGAAACAAGCCCTAGGATCTCAGGCTGTTCTATTAAAAAATGCAATACTTACCTCTTCATTAGCCATCAGCTTATTTTACTAAGGTGATATTAATAAGGTGATGTTTAATGGCAATACATCAAAAGTGCTCTCAGCACGGCAGAATGAAGCTACTCACCAGCATTCAGGTGACATTCTTTAATCTGGAATTGAAGCTCATTTTCGTTTGGAATATCCTTCCATGTTGCAAGGAAGACCTGGCGCTCTAGAAACAAAAAAGCCCCATCAGCACTGTGAGATCCTCACAGGACCCCAGCATTAATTAACACACCACAGAATGTTTCAAGGTAGACACATAAAAGGGCTTTAAAAGGTAACTTTTTGCCCTGCTGGGGACAGATCCAGGATTTACTCCTGTAACAACCTCAGTGTCTTTGTAAAGGCAGCAAAGCTTTGATGGATTTTGGCCTCCCCCAAAAGAGAGACAGTCTTTGCCATATGAGCTGTTTACAAGCCAAGAACGTGCAGGATTTGACAAGAAGGAGATCCACATATTCAGGATTGTTAGTGAAAGCTGCTTTTCTAGCAACTTCCAGCCACTTCAAACAAAAATTTAATAAAGATGACTAGGAGTACACAAATTCCAGTGAAAATGGTATGGGGCAAATCCTAGACCCGTTCAAGTGAATCAAACCCCAAACTACAACAACCCCAACCCAAATACCAAAAAAAAATCAGCTTCAAAGAAAACAGATCCACCCCTTGTCTGGCAGAGAGAATGGGAGCAGGGGAAGTTGGGTTCTGGCATGTACTGGAGCTGGAGGACAACAGGGACAGGCCACCCCACCAGACCTGCTGAGAAGCAAAGGTTTGAAGGTCAAGGCACAGGTGAAACTCAGCAGGAGACACCTGCACCCAGCTGGGCACTGCCAGCACAGCCTGGCCTCAGCCTCAGAGCACTCACCCATTTTGCCATCCTCTACGAAAAGCACGTTGAGAGGGATTAGGCAGCTGAAGTAAAATACATCAATGTTGTTCTTCACAGCCACCTGTTACAGAAAAAACAGGGAGGTTAAAGAGTCTCAGCTGGAAATCCAAAGGGATCACAAGATTGCCCACAGTCTCATCACCCTGGAGTGCTCTCTCTGAGCAGAGGCCAGCTCTGGATGGGTGGAACTGAGCTCCTGGGCAGTTCTAGACAAGGACCAGTCCCCTGCTCCATTTTCACTGAAAGCTGCCCAATCTTCTCCTGTGAACCTTTCATTGTGCTGCTTCAAAGCCAATCCCACTCAGCGGTTCACAGCAGCATCCTGGCTCTTTCCTGCTCTTGTCCAGCCTTTCATGTCACCCCATTGTAAGAAATGTCACCCCATTTCTTACAGGTACATCCTAACCTCTTGGCTGCACACAGCTGCTGTAGTGCCTGTCACACTGCACATCAGCTTCTTCATCACCTCTCCCTGCCATTCACTCTTGCAATTCCCCAGCTCCAAATCCCTGTGTAGTCTTCATTTTCACCTTCACTTCCTTCTTCTTCACCTCCTTGATTAGTCCTGTCTCAGTCCAGACACTTTCTAGAAAGCCTCAAGTGGATCCACTGCCTGCATCTTCCTTGCAGCATCTCCCAAGATTTCTGCCTTTCCCTTAGTCAAATCTAAATAGGGAATTTGTGCTGGGTGTTGATTCCTGGAAGAAGAAAGCCCTGCTACAGAGCAATCAGGTAACAAAAGATCACTTGACAAAAGACTTAATTCTCAGTGTCATTAAACTCCACCAGGCAGGGAGTTTGCCTTTATCTGCCTTGCCTTTTATCACACACATTTACCATGTTCCCCACTAATCTCTGCTCACAGTTTTCCCCAGGCTGAGAGCTGCTGGGACAAGCAGGAGCAAATGGGAGGTGTGAGAGGTGCACTGTCACAACACAGCACAGGAAAAGGCAGCTCTGGGCTTTATTTCCATGCCTCTCGTGCTCTCCACACTCAGCCCACACAGCGAGAGCCTGTCACGGGAGCACAGCTCAGCAGACACCTGCCACTGCTGCAACAAGACCAAGAACTGAGGTTGTGTGGGGAATTTTGGGAGCCATTTGAGCTCCATTTTTTTGTGTAAAAAACCCCGGAGGGAGTTCTCCAATTTGTCACCCTGAAACACAAACCAGACCATGCTAAACGCTGAGCCAAAGGGATAAATTTGCTGCTGCAAAGATTTATGGCAAGACGAACTTCATTGCCATTAATTACATATATTGATGTCCTACTGGGAAAATCTATTGTCCCATAGGGGTAAGTTTAGAAGGACACCCACAAATGTTGGTAAAAACCAGCTGGGCACAGACAAGGAAGGGGAATAAAGCAGTCAGGCAGCTGATCAGACATGCACACAAGCCAGAGACAAGTGGATGGAGATCAAGCTCCCAAACAACCTCTTCTGACAACTGGGAGGTCCCAGAAGTGCAAAAAGCTGCAGAAAGGTAAATGTGACAATCTGTGGTGTCCCTACTTTTCAGCCATCACTAAAGGTAGCAGCTTATATTTAATTCCCACGGTGCACACCAGCTTAAGAAGGGATTAGTCTAAAGCCCACTAAAACCACGGAAATGATGGTGCAGCTGAGGAAAAGCCTGGGATTGGCTCTCTGTAACAGGGAGTTGTGACATGCTCTGATTGCTGGCGTCATGCTCACGAGTTGGAGCGTTCAGTGTTTGAACCACAGGCACCAGAGGGGTAAAAGCAGATTGGTGGGAGGACTTCAGTGATTCACCACTGCAAAACACACTGGGTGAGGAGCCAAAAATGCACCTCGGAGTCTGCGAGGGGAGAGCTGGGGGAGGGACAGCAGTGTAGCCATTCCAGATGCTGTGCTTGGATATAAGTCATGGAGATTTGCCAGAAGAGGGGAAATTTAGGCTAAATGTCTGGGAAAACCGACAGTGAGAATTATTAAGCAGTACTAAATTCCTCTGAGGAAGAGAGAAGCTCCAGTGCTTGGACTATTTAAAATCAGCCTTGACAATGCTCTTGATAAGAGGAACTGTAGGAAAACAACAAAGCATAGCAGGGACTGCACTGCACGACCCAAGATCTTTTCCAAGTCTGATTTAATGATTAATTGCCTTGCCTTAGAACAACAGAGATTACTTAGTTTTTGTAGCTAATTGTTGTTGCCATACAACAGCAGTTTCTTACAAGAGGGGCTGGAAAGCAGCTCCTTCTCTCCAGTCACGGTTCTAGAGGCACACTCCAAATTAATATGCCAGCCCTGTCCCTGCAGTTATAAGGATGCTATAAAAAGGTATCTGCTGACCTGCTTCTCAACTCTGCAGAAACACACTGAGTAAGCTGCTTTGGCTATCTCTGGAGAGCTACCCAATTAAGATGCTCTGAAGTGCAGTTTCTTCTCAGTAAAGAAAAATCAAGCCACATGTCAGCCTTCCTCCCAAACTGCATCACTGGGTTCAGGAATGACATCACGTGTCACCTTGCAGCTGTAATCATGCAGGAATCAGCTGTCACAAATAACTTTTGCACACAGGATGGAAAAAGCTCTCCTTAACCTACAACACTGGGCCATGGCTGGGGAGCTCCTCAAAATGAGCTTCCATCGTTCACCACCACACACTTCCCTCAAACTCTGCTCCACAAGCTCTGGGCCATAAAAAGGCACCTGCAGACACCTGGATGGGGAAACTCACACCAAGAAGAGGCCCCCTGAGCTGGTAACAGCTTCCCAAGGTCATGCTCCCCATCAGGAGCATCCGGTGCCATCTGACAGGCTAGGAAAGCAGCCACAGGCAGAGAGCAGATCCACAGCAGCATCTGAGCAGGTAATAACAGTGACTTTCCAAAAAAATCCAGTGCTCCTCAGGTGGGAACATTGTCTTGAGACAGGCAATGACATTTGATAGGATAGCAGGAGCTGAGAAGTCTCTCCAGGTTTGACATGCTTGAAAGGAACCTCTGCTTGCATTCAACAAATCCTCCAGTCCAGACTAACTTTGCTCATAGCTCTGCTTTAACCTGCTGACCTGGACATGACCTACTAAATCTTTAGCTAGACCTTTAGCTTCAGACATTTCAGAGTTGAAAGAGAACCATTTTTAATAAAAATGGTTTTCCATCTGTGATCTTTTAGAGGGAGAGAAAAAAAATATTAGTACTTTGTGAATTTAGTCAAGCAGCCTACAAAGCTCTGAGGGATAGAAGTCAAAAGGTGTCAGATCTTCGTGTGATGCCTGACTGTTGAAAAGGTGTAAGCCCAATAAAAATTGGCTCAGGGTTTCAAATCACTTCTGTCTTGTTCATGATCTGACTAGAGGAAGCAGGACCTCTAGAAATAACCCCTGGAATATATTTGCTCACCTTACACCATGAGCGCCCTTCTGAAGAGCTTTCTTGCAGTCCAGCTCTCTGACAGCCCAAACATGGTATTTTGGGGAAGAAATACCTCATAAGAACAATGTCAAGTTATTTTCTTCAATAGTGTAGATTTCTGATGCTTTAAATCTCAGACTTGAGCAACAGAACTGACTTTCAAAGTCAAGTCTGAAAGCAACACAGATGCTTTCCATCAGCAGCAAGTACACAACATACCCACTTGGAATCCCATTAGCACCTCCACTAAATTAAGGATTTACTTAAGTTGGGTTTTGCTTTAGAGCCTGCTAACAGCCAAACTGTTAAGGCAAGAACGACTCTCCTCTGCAGAGCCTTTTTTACCTCGCAAGGTCACGCTTGCTCTCTGACAGTCTGCTGCACTGCCCCCAGGGAATGCTGCTCCTCCACCTCACCCTGTGTGACAGGCAGGGCTCTCAGGATCCCAGGGGTGCTTGCAGCCCCTGCCAGCCGTGTGCTCTTCCCCCGGGGATGAGCCTGGAGCCGGGCAGGCACAGCGAGGCCGGGTTACGTCAATGGGCAGGGAACAGAGAGTTACTGGGAGGGCTGTGCTCTCGTGTGCCTTGCTGCACTTCAAGTTCAAAATGTACAATTTATAAATGGGCTGTACCATGTGGCAGACGTGTTCTTAACCCCCAAACCAACAGCTTTCCACAGCTGAGTGAGGAACTGGCCACAGACGCCAAGCTGTGATCCAAATCCTTAATTCAGAGCGTTCCCAGGAGGGTTCTTTGCTGAAATAAGACTCTCACAAGCAGAGACTGTTAAAGAATAACCCAGGCAACAAACCCAAGCAGCATCTTCCCCATCTAGCTATCCACAGGTGTTCTGTGGTGGCTGGTCAGGGATTCTGACACCACTCACACACGGGCAGATATTGTGTCATTTATCAAGCAGGCTCTGGAGGGTGAACATCTGCTGGCTGGAATTGCTGCTCACAACGATTCCCACAGAGAGCTGGATGTGTGAAATCTGCCTACAAGTTCTGAGTGCTGTGTTTGTGACCTGAGACACATTAACAGCTCTGATGAATGAGAGCTCCAGCAGCTCTGCACTGCCAGACGCTGGAGCGTGGAGGAGCACAGGTGATGAGTTACAGCAGAGCTGAGACTGGAAGGACAAGAATCATCTACTGCATTAGCAACACTGATATTTCCTCAGTGAAGAAGCTGCACCTTCCTCCTCTGTCTCTACAAGAACGTTCTGCCAAAACTCATTCCAAGAATCAGAAGCGTCCTGCACCTCACACTGCCCAGCAGCAAGTCTGTGTTTCCAAGTGTCCCTCCTCAGGGAGAACTGCAGCTGGCAGATCCTGCCCTTTCCACACTCAGATAATTTCACTGAATTAAATACAAAACCAGTTTGAAAAATTCAGCTTTTTTCAGCTGCATGCTCGCTAGCTGCAGCACACAGGGCTGGCAGCTGCCAGCAGGATGTGACACACTCACTGATGGTGCATTCCGAATGTGGATCCCAAGAGAGTGGCTCCAGCCTCAGGCTGACTTGCTGCTGCTCCAGGAGAGCCTACAGCTTGTTTTCAACTGCATTGTGTCCTGCAAGGGGCTGTAATCTCACAGAACAAATTATCACATTTGTGCCATGACAGGCCAGACTGAGCTCTGAAACTCTGGCTGCAGGTTGGCTCCACTTCGCCCATTTCCAGGATCAGGGGAGCAATTCTTGTGTGCTCCAATGGGTATTCCAATTTCACAGCACTTCATAGCTGTTAAAATGCCAATTATTAGGAACAGTGGTTCTCTTTAGCACAGAAGGGCTCTCAGCCCAGGCATTTTCTAATTCCAAAACTGACTTGAAGAACTATCTGGGAAGACTTAATACTCCTCACCAGTGTGTTTCAGAAGGCACCTTCCTCTTTGAGAGCTGAAGATCTCAACCCTGCAGGAGCCAGGGAGAGCTCTCCAACTCCCAGAGATGTCTCCACAGCTATCAAACACCCAGGAAGGTCAACACGGCCTCTCACAGACCACTGAGCAAGGGCTTGTTGTTATTTATTGGTGCCAGGTTCTGACCACAGCACCCACAAGCACCAGGCAGCTCCAAAAACGCTGACAAGGCACTGCAAGGGTGCCCCCACCAGAAATTAGAAGCACACAAATAACTAAGTCAGATTTTCTTTAGCAACAGGCACACTCCAAAGGCAGCTTTTTAATCTGACAGAAGCAAAAAAAAGATGAACCAGAGAGCAGGGACTGGGGTTTGTTCAGCCCTACAGTGTTGTGTCCAGTCCAGCTTTACCCTTTGGATAAATCTCTGCTTGACTGGGGGTGAAAGCTGAGTCAACAAATCATGAAAATGATCATGATCATTTTGGGATGCAAGGGAGAAGCCTGGCATTCAGTATCACAAGATGCAAGGTGACTAGCAAACACAAGACTCTTCAGCTATATTTTACTTAAGTAAGCTTCTGAAAATATTTCAGTCTTCCTCATCTTCTTGCAAAAATGTCTTTTTCTTTACCTTGTCAAATATTTTAGTTTCTCTCCATGATTACAAATGTCAAGATTAAGTGAGCTGTATTAGGTGAAAGATTAGAAATGGTAATAAAAATAACCTGAACAAGACATGAATTCATTACTTCTGAAATAGTTGCCTAAGGAATGTACAACTAGTCTTTGAAGTGTATAATTACCACGACAAAAAGTTGAAAGCTATCAGTTTGGTTACTTCAGGACTTATTTTTCTTGTTACTAAAAACAAAAACCTCCCACCAGAATAGGAGATGAACATAAGGTCCTCAGGTTCAAACCAGCCCTGCATCTGCTTCAATGTTCCCTAGCTGAGGAAAAAAACACATTAAGTAAATTCAACCTGATGAGTGTTTTGGTTGTTCAATGAATACAGGAACATTTGTATTCTCTACTCCTATATTATGCTATAAATTGTTCCCTAAGTAGGTCACCAAGGCGATTTCTGAACATTTGAAGACAAATCCTGGCTACATGAACCCACCAAACAAAACCAGAGCCTTGGCTGTCAGGGCACTGATAGATCTCCATCAAACCCACTGCTGTCAAAAAAGTAAGGGGAGTGCTCTTTTTAACTTGGCATCTGCTGTCGTGATTCAACTCTTTGCAGAGAAATATACTATTACTCCATATGGCAGCTTCCCCAATTGTAAAAGGGCAGCCAACTTCTATGGCAATGAGAGCCTTAGCAAATTAACAACTGAGTCTGGCACTAATGAATGCTCCGCTGTCTCAATAGAAGGTGGCTGGAGGTTTCCTCACATGTTTTCTCTTAGCTTTGCTCTAGCAGGAGATGCTACAAGAAACAAACTGTGTTCCAAGCCCTTCAGAGATTTAATAACCCAAATACTTCACTTCTTTCCTGATCAAAGGAAGCAGCGACTTGAGAGTGCCTTGCTGAGAGTCCCCAGTGCTGTGAGGGCTGACTGGGACCTGTCCCTTCCACATTCCCTTCGGAGCAGGAGCCAGATTTTCCCACAGCTGACCCAAATTCCACCTCCACCTTCATGCCCTGGCTGCAGAGGGAACCCAGCTCTTCCAGAGGCTGGGAGGGCCAATTGTGGAAGCCAGGCCATGGAATTCATTCACTGCCTGTGCTCCGCTCCCCCATCGCGTGACTGCTGAGTGTGGGACTGCTCCTTTGAGTGCCAGGGAAGCTATTTCAAGCTGTTAGCCCAAAGACTCATCAATAAGTCATAAGCCCCAGAATGGAAGTCAAAAGAAGGGGAAAGAACAGTTGCTGAGGCAGAATAAATAGCAACTTCCATTGCATTCTCTTAAACTAAAAAGAGAATGAGCTGTTTCAAAACATTCCCCTCCCTGGGCTGCTACGCTGCAGGAACCCAACCCAATTCCACCTCCTGGAGACCTGAGGGGAGAGAGCTGAGTGCAAGTTAACTGCATTTTGGGAAACTGGGAAAATCATCCTGGAGGACCCAGAGCAAAAGCTGGAGTTGCTGGCCTCCAGTCCAGAGTAGCTGCTCATGGCAGCAGTGAGGAGGGGCCTCCTTCCAGGGAGAATTGTCTGCCTGATGATTTCCAGACCACTGCAGACAGTCTGTGGTCCAAAGCAGAGGGGAATGTCTCCCTGGATCTGCCCTGCCTTTATCAGATTGACAGCCCAATCTGATAAAGAGGCTCCTCCAGGGAGTGCTGTCCCTGCCATGCACCAACCCCTCATTAATGAAACATTAGCTGCTCACGTCATCTCTCCTCTGCCTTTCCTGGAACACACACTTTGCCTTGGATGAAGCTATCAGGGGCAGGGATGTGCCTTTGTGAAGAACCCTGGAATTTAAGAGCACTAGAGAAATATTAATCACTCAGCAGTTGCCATCTTTCCTGCAATTCCTTTAATTGCCTCAATTCTAACTGACAGCTCTCTCTGCCTGCTCCACCACGGGAACTTTCTCTGCTCAGACCTGCTCCAGTTCTTAAATCCAGCCAAACCTCATGCCCAGTTTACAGAATGCTGTTACTACAACAAAGCCCTTAGACTACAAAGATGCAAGCAGTTGGTTTGAGGTGCTTGAAAAGTCACAAAATTCAACAAGTTTCCATTTCAGTTTTTCTGGGAGAAGCTTGGAAAAGGAAGAGGGCTCAGTTTTGGCCAGGTTTGAGGTCCAAACCCAGGAGGTTTCACTGTTTACATGTGGTATTGTGTGATTAGAGTCTTACCACATTGTGTTGGGCCAAACAAACCGGGCTGAGCACCTGCTGAGCTCCCCCCTGCCCAGAAGGAGACAATCCTTACCTGGAGGTTGTTCAGAGGCTCCATTTTCATGACTGGTCCCAGAGTGTTGAGGGGCAGGGAGACATCAATACTTTGGTTTGGCATCAGAGGTGTGTGAATGGCCAGGGGGGTGCTTGGGATGACCCCAAAGCTGGGCAAGAGAAAAAGAGAGCTGATGAGAGCAGCCCTGCACTGTCCAAAATATAATGCTCCTTTTTGTCAAAGCACCACCTGCCTCATCTTCCCACCACTCCCTGCTGCTACTCCAGGGAGGGAACACAGTTCAAGTGAGCAGACAAAGTAGGACAAGGCATGGGAAACTCACTCAGGAGGATCTTGCTGACAAATTCGCCATCCTGCCCCAGGGACCAGCTCCTGGGAACTCTCCCATTACCCACATGGCCCCGGTGTGTGTGCTGAGCACCAGCTGCACTCAGAGCCAGGGGTTGTTTCTCTGCTCCTGTGCCCCAGAGCACTGCAGGCAGGCTGCATCACACACTGCATGGCTGCTGCACCCCTGGGAGCTGTGGCAGAGGGACCTGCAGCCAGCACAGAACAAACAGGCAGCCAAGGAAGAACACGAGGCTTGGAACAGCACTGCAGAACAAATGAATCAACACACCCAGCTGCCTGGTCCTGAATGGCAGCACCTGGCACAGCTGCCTGCTTGGAGGCTCCTTCACTGGGGATGTGTCCCAGCAATGTTTACTTGCCTGTTCAGTCCAAGGAACATTTAATTCCACAGGCACCTCTGCTTAGTGTGGAGAAAAGGGAAAGCATCTCACATTTAACACAGCACTCCTGTACTACGGACCAGCTGCTTTCCAAAAGCAGATGGAAGCCCAGATGTTTTGGTGTCCACTCATAAATGCATTTCTCTTTAGCAGAATTCACATTAGCTCAGAGGTCTCAGGGCATTTGCAGGATGGATAGGTGTGTATTTTTATTTTATTCACTAAAAACCTGATACTGTCTCTGCACAGTCAGCCACATTTATCAAGTTTGTCATTCTTTCAGAAACCAATAAATGCCCCTATCCTTGGTTCTTCTCAATTTTCAGCTCTAGGGAGCTGAAACAGGAATATTCCTAGCAAGGGCTTAGCCACATGATTTGGCCTCTTGCAGCCATTTCACCTTTGAGGACACAAACCCTTATGTTTTCCTCAGGACTCAGAGGGGAATCAAACTTGCAGTTTATCACTAAGGGGCTGTGATATTACAGCACACCAGAGTTTTAGCTTTCTTTTATTTTATTTTAATGCTTTATCCCAAGACTGCAGTGAATACCATTAGCAGCAGCAGGAAAGGAGGGAAAAGCAATAGGAACTTCCCAATCACAAACCTTAATATTTACACTTAAAGAACCAGCTCTCTGCAGCTCTTTCTAATGCACCAGGCACAGTGGAAAGCATTGGCAGGAGAACAGCATTTGTAAAAGAGTAAATAGTAGTAGGTTGTATATGGAGTTTGTGCTGCAAGATGAAAAACTTCTGGTTTACTGCACAGTATTTGAACTTTCTGCATCCTCAAAGTACCATGTAAGTATGGCTAAAACATAGCTTGATATATGGGGAAAAATAAATCACAAACAAAATGCCTTTTCTTTCAGGCTAATTTGCATGAAACATTCACATACAGCAGCTTAGCAAAACTCTCCAGAAAATATGGCAGTCCAGGGAGAACATTCACTAAGACTTATTTAGCATAATGACTTTTCTAAGTAAATCTTATTCTTCCCAAGAAATCCTGAATTTGCAAGGCTAACAGTGAGATTAAAGAGATGGTTTCAGTGGATCTTCAGCATGAGAACCCTTTTTTAGTGAAGTGATATTATGGAATACAGAGAACATGTCAGTCACAAGATCCTCTCTGCAGTCTTGATAAGAAGCAGCCTGGTCTTTGCTGAAGATAACACCCAGCAAACCACAGGATAAGCTCTCTGGAAAGGGTATTTGTGGGAAGACACCATGGCTGTGCTGCCATGTCATGTCCTTTGGCTGAGATGGGTTTCCAAGAACAATCTGAATTGTTAGGAGCTCTAAACTTTGAAGTAGCTCCTGCTGACAGAGTTTGTTCTGCTGCCTGTTACAGGGAGAACATGTGCCACAGGCTCCCAGCTTGCAGCTCCTTCAGTGACAAGCAGCTTTATTAAGGAGTCCTGTGCTTCCAGACAGTCTGAGGGGCAGCAAAGCAATTTAAGCCAGGAGGCACAGCCACATGGGGTGAGGGTGCAGCTCAGATCCTGCCTTTGTGCTCTTGTTTTGCTCAGGGCACTCAGTGGCTATAAACCCACCAACCTGCCTAACAACCCATGAGGCTGCTGAAAAGCTCCACCGAGGTTAAATGGGGCAGATGCTGCTTCAGAGCCAGGAGAAGGATGGCACTGTCTGCTGCCTGTTTCCTCTCAGATTTATCAGTCTGTGTTTTCAGCCCTTTCATGCAATTTTGGTGTGATGGAGAGGTCAGGCTGTATCATGCAAGCTATTTCCATGACTGCATTATACACCTAAGCACAAGCCCTCCTTAAATTTAGCAGTGTAGGCACAAACTGCTGTCCTAGGAGCATCCAATCTGTTGAACATAGTGCATTGCTAATTATTTCTTACCTGTTTTTATTGAACTGAATGGCAAAGTCAGTCATGTGCTGCAAAGCCTTATTGGTAAAGTTCATCTCCATGTAGATGTGTCCCTGCCTGTGGCTGAATGTGCCTGAGATCTCCAATCCTTTAGCCTTCACTGCAGGCAGCCAAACCTTGAACACAAGAGATGTCATTCAGCGTGAGCAGCCTGGCCTGAAGATAACAAACAAGCAGAGTTTTCCAATAAACACAAGTCCTGAGCTCAGAAATCCATCTACATTGGCACACTGAGCCCACAAAGGCTAAAGAAACGCTACAGGGAAGATGGGACACGGGGTGCTGAAAGGATGGAGCTCACCACTGAGGAATAAGCTTGCTGCTCCTAATCCATATTTGTTCACAGCACTCACGGAAGAAATCAAATTACTACAGCATTAGTGTGCACAAGAGCAGGGACAGCTTGTGTCCGTCACACCAACGTGAGACTCACCCAGTCTGCTGCTGGACTTCTCCGAGGGCTGCTTGGGCTATTAGAGGCAGGACAATACTAAAGTTTGAACCAGACAAAATTACAGGGCTGATACTATTATGTGTTGGGTTCTGGATTCCCAAATCACCTCTCTGCACCAGATCTGAGCGGTGCAAAATGAGGCAGTACTAAGCTCAAAATTACTGTGGGGTTTCTTTATGTAAGGTGCAATAATTGCAAGGACCAAAAACTTTGAGTATGGGCTGCTGTACCTTGAGATCTTCAGTTTCAGAGGATGGTTTAAAATTACTGATCCGTGGAGTGCTAATTGAGTGCTAATTTTTGTTTACTCCCTTTCAGGGGCTGATCTCCCTGTGGCTGCTCCACAGCCAGTTTCCAGAGCCATACTGTGTGTCTCAGGATCCCTCCCAGCTCCATGCTTCAGCCAAAGCCTCTGACAGAACATTTCTCTGCATTCCACTGCGGCACCATCATCCCAATCATGTGATTTTATCTCCACTATCATGTTGGATTCCTCCAAATAAACAAACCTGCTAGGAAAGTTGTTGCAAATTCTGTCTTGCCATCAGCTTCCTGGGGAAGCTTGTTAACAGGTAGGTCTGCAAGAAAGCTGCTCTGACACAACTGAAAGTCTTGGATCTTATCTAAGCCATTCTTTAGAGAAATCCTGTCACAGGTAAAAAGAGGGAACTGCTAAAATGCCAGAAGTCTGTAACTAATAACTAACATAGTCTCCAGCATGTGGTTACTCTACTTGGGAAAAGCCCAGGGCACCCCTAATGGGACTGAGTTGAAGTTTTAGCTCCAGAAACCCACAATAAAAGGGACAAGTGAGCCATGACAGATTTGTAGCTCAAGGGAGAGCAAGAAACTGAGGGTGACTGCTTTTCCTTACGTACAGACTTGGGAGCCACATATCCTCCAGGAGCCATCCCTATGCCAGCCGAGAGCTCGAAGAGATCGTTGAGTCCAGCGGTGACCACTGCCGGGGTGGGAGAAGGGGCAAAGGTGGTTGGCACACAGGTGGGAATGTAAGTCTGTCCCACCTGGAGGAGTCAGAAAGAACAGGCACTCATTAATATCACGTGTGAGCACTGCTTATTAAATAAACCATGAACTCGGGCGATATCCTAAATATTTTAAAGCCATTTGAAGCTTCCCCACTGATTTATCAATAGTGCTAAATTATGCATTTGAATTCCAAAGCTCTTGGCAGCTAATCCCTACACTAGGCTGTCACCTCAACCAAGCTTCCACATCATTTTTTATAGCTCCAGTTATCTCTTCCCACTGTAGAGGAACCTTTCTTCCTCATATCTCCTTCTCATAAGACAATACACTTTGTGGATCTACCCTACATAAACTCAGGGAAAAGAGCAAATGCTTCAAACCTTCCCCCAGCTACGTCAGCCTTCAGGAATCTGCAAGATTTTGCATATCCAGAGATAGCAAGGGAGTCATGACCGTGTTGTGTACTCCCACCCAAAGCCAGAGCTCTGCATTCTCAGCACTCAGGCCCAAAAGGTTCATTACATGAAGCAGAGTCTGCCAGAGGACAACCTTCCTGCAAGAAGGGCAATCATTCCCTCACAGGACTTAGATGAGGGCACCAAAGCTGGAATATTAACCTTTAAGTGCCCAGCTTCAGATGGGCCAGTCACACTCAAGTTACACTCCCAAATTCTCTTCCTAGCAGGACGAATGCTGTGCTGGAGAACAGGATTCCCCAGTCAGCAGCCCAGACACAGGCAGGGTGACCAGGACAGAACTGCCTGGTGGGTTTTTGCTGGCCCAGGAGGGCAGAGACATGGCTTTGGAGGTATGATCACCACAGGGAACCATCTCCCATGTCCTGCTGTGGGCTGCCTGGGTGTACAGACAGGTGTTCTGTGCCACCAGCTGTCCTCTGCCCTTGTGCTGAAGGAAGGAAGGAATGCCAGATTCGCAAGGAAAGGAGGAGAGAGAATGACTGCAGCCACAGTAAGGGTCTCTGAAAAGCCCTCCCTCCAGAACTGAGTATGCTTTCCTCCCTGAGTTACTGGATACAGAGTCCTGGGAGGAAGGACTGGAGCTTTCTAAGGGACACCACTTCTGGCTGTGGGTTGGAAGCACGCTCCCTCCTGCCCACTGCATCTCCAAGCCATGTTTCATTCCCTTTCCACACTTTTCTGGAAGAAGCTGCTATGAGCTTGAAGCCAAGGCTGCTTTGAAAGCAGGTTGAAACTGTCCCATGTCCTGGCAAGCGCTGTAGGCAGGAGGACACTCCCAAAGCACAGGCACAGAGGAGGTGGCCAGTGGCAGCACTGACCACACATAGTAGGAAAGCTCAGAGCACCTGACCCTGATGTCCAGGCAAAAATCTATTGTGGGGTTTGGGAGGAGAAAGCACTGAGTTCAGGCAAGTCTGTGGTGACACTGGGTTAGGGTTACAGACCAGGCTGTGTGAGTAGGGATAAGCATCCTTGGCCTTTTGGCTGCTAAAGCGGTTGCACAAGGATGAGGCACTGCCAGGGTTAACGCTGGTGCTCCAACTAAAAGCTCTGAGGAAGAAGAGCTAAGCAGAGAGAGTGAACAGCTCTGGCCCTGGCTGCTCTTAGGAAAGCCCAGGTGGCAGCTGGACTCAAACCAGCACAGGTGGTGACCCGTGTGTTTCAGTTGCATTATCCATTTTCAAACATCTTCGGGGCTTTGGAAAGCACCTTCCACCACATAACGGGCAAGGTTACACTGAAAAACCCCGAGCTCTGAGCAGCTTTGGAAATTGGGGAAAAAAATGGAATGGCACTTACTGCCGGGCTTCCTCCAATGCCCCCGCCAAGGTCACTGCCAAGCTGAAAGAGAGAAGGAGAAAGAGGAGAGGAAGACGGAGATCATTTCAGCCAAGTGTCAGGCGGGCGGAGCGGAGCGCGGGCGCCCGCGAGCTCGGATCGCTCCCGCGTGCAGGACAGACAGAAATGCAGTGCTGGGAAAGCACAGGCAACAGAGGGGCTGCTTGCTGCTGTGGGAGCAGAGCTACTTGGAGAACTACCCCACGCCTTCACTGCTGACAGGAGCGTTTTGCAGGTTATTAAGAATAAAAATCCATTCCTTCCTGCGCCTGTTGTCTGCACCAAAACCTCCCTTGGCGTTTCATGCATCGGTGCTGTCCCCTCAGCCCTGCTGCTGCCAGCGGGCCACGAGCAGCTCCTCAAAACCCAGTGGGGTGACTGTGAAATGGCACAAAAATAAAAGTGACAGGAAGGCTTGCTTCCTGAAAGCTTTAGTTTTCTAGGGAACAGCTACGAGCCACGGGCAGACACAATGCATCTTGGCTGTGTTCCCCCGACACGCGGCTCCTTTCAACAACAGGGAAGCGAGAGAACGGGATCCATGCTGGCTCTGACAACAGCTCAGAGAGGGGGCTTTGGAGATGCTCCCCTCCCTCAGACAGGAAAAAACCAGCTTCATCTTCCAATGGGCACTCCAACAGCACAGACCTCACGGTGCACCAGGCTATTTCAGTACCAATTTCTGCCAAGCTACACAGTGACATCTGAAGTGACTGAAACAGCTCTCCACAAACACTAAATCTTCTCTGAGGTCCTGTAGCCCACCTAGAAACTCTCCCTGCACAAGTTCCCTTTACAAAGCACCCAGAGCACATTTCCCAGTGACAAAGCCCGTTTTTCAAACCTCCACATCACTCTAGACGCTCAAGAGAATTCAGAGATCAGGACAGGCTCCAAGGCTTGGCTACAAGCGCTGTTTGCAAGTACAACATCACTCCTGTGAATATTTAAAATGCACTTAACAGATGACTGATAACCAGGAGGAAACAAACACAGATCTGCAGTGGTTATTCACTGCAGAGACATCTCCAGGCTTATCTTTGTCCCAGGCTTTTCTTCTGAAGACCAGAGTAATTATTTGCCTAGAACAGGATATTTTTAGGGTCACATTCAGACAAGGAACATGACCTGCCATCATTCACAGAGGAGGATGCAGGGGTGAGGCAGGAGCCAGTCCCATTAGGAAAAGGCTGGACTGGCAGATCAGAACATCACAGCTCACGTTGTAGATGGGTTTGCTCTTCCATTTGATTAGGGTTTGGGGAGTTAGTTTGCTTTTAAAGAAGCATGTGACAAACTGAGTCAACAAAGCTCCAGATACGCTGTTCAAGTAAGTGCTGGTGTGTCAGGATATTGAACAAATGCACCATATAGCTGAAGCAAAAGCTTCCAGGACTACCTATGCTTAGAGCCAAAAAGGCTCTGACCTTTTGCCTCTGCAGAAAAAAACTTGGATATTAACTTTGCTCTGATCCCTTCCAGCCTGTACCCTGAGAGACCTCACAGCAAATGTGTTTTATGCTGGTCAAGAGATACCATAAAGCTCCATACCTCTCTCCATCAGAGTACAGACAAAAAGGATAAATTGCCCTGAGAAGAGCAGCAAAGGTGTAAGACAGTGACTTACCAGATGGTAACTAGCCTCCATAAAACCTGTAAAATGTGACAAATCCCTGTGCTTCCCTGGATCTCTCTTCTACTCCCAGTACCTCTCCTTCCCCTAGTCCTCACAGGAGCAACATTATCACCCTAAGTAGGTGTTAGAAAGGAACAAATCACACACAATTTGCTTTTTGTTAAGAGGCCTTAAGAGCTTTTTCCCTGTGTGGGACTCAGTTTATCCCTACTTGAGGCCATGGCAGAAGCTGAGGAGATTCCTCATTTTTTTCCAGCACCCACCTCTCCATACAGCAACCCAGGCTCTGGCTGTCCAGTTCTGCTTAAGAAATAACAGATAAAAGTGAGTGATTCCAAAGTCAAAAGAAGGATCAGTCAGAGACCAAAGGAAGCCAGCCAGAGGATGCAAATCCAATTAATATTGAGCTTATAAAATAAGGCTTATTACACTGTCAAGTCTCTCCCACAGAAACAGCCTGACAGAGCAGAGTTTTGTTCTATTGACTGCTCTCTACGCCAAGCCACGGTTTAGATTAATATATCAGATCATTTACATCTTGTTACTGGCTCACTGAGGAGTAATAAATGCAACTATTACACCTCATCCCTATTCATAGTCTTGCATGCAGATGAACTTCAAGCTTTATATTGACAGGCAGCGAAGTCCGGGGGAAAAGAAAGAATCCAGTTCACTTCCAGATATTATTGTATGCACGGAGGATTTCTGGTACTGTTGTCTGCAGCAGCAGAAAGGCTGGTTTATCAAGCAGCAAGCATTTTACAAAGGGTATTATGGAAATGACTGAATAATTCTGCATAATCAAGCCAGATGTTAACTATTCTACCGTTTCCTACTACACTCATCAGAAGGAGCTGCAGGGTAGGAACCCAACCTCGAAGCAGCTCGTACACTGATGTTGGCTGCAATTCCCTTGGTTGACAGGGAATGACATATTTGGGTTCCTCAAGCTATCCACAAGTCTTCCATTTTCCCTAAATGTCAGGCCTTGGGTGTGGGGGGAGGAGGAGAGGAAGAAGAATGTGGATTTATTGTTTTAGTTAAGATCCCAACTCTCACAAAAAGGAGAAAAAATCCCTGACTGGCTCAGAGAATTTACCAGGAGCCTTCATGTGTTTTCAGATTGGACTCAACATCTCTCTTCCATGCCAGGAAGCTCTGAGCTGCTGCAGCCCCTCTTTGGTGGCTGGAGGGCTCTGCAGAGCACAGCCTGAGCCTCTCCTGGTTCCTGAGCTCGGGCCCAAGCACTGCAGATGTGCTCCAGAGCCGCAGAGCCAGTGCCAAGGAGCTGCAGCTCCTCCAGTCCCTACAGGCAGAGCTGGCTCTGCCCAGACTGAAGAAAGGAGCAACAGCATTTCTACTGCACCAGAAGTTACAGGGGGGGAGTTAATAAAGAACTGATCAGTTCCACAGCAGATCTGGGCTGCACTTCCCATTGCAGCATCACAAAGTCTCTTTTTCTGGTTTTCTTGCTTGTCACACTCCCATGGCACCGGCGCTTTCCCCATTCAGGAACTGCAGGTCTGTTTTTCCTCCTGTGAGATGCCCAAATCATAACTTTATTCCAAACTCAGAGCGATGGAAGAGATGGTAGCAGTGATGTGTGTGAGTAAGAGGGAAGAGGAAGACAGAGGGAACAGGAACCAATTACCCACGGAGTGTCCTCTCCCATCTGGAGTGACAGGCAGAGTGCAGAAGGAAAGAAACAGATATTAGTCAGGCGTGAAGTGCTGCTGAAGCAATTCCCCAGGACTAACAGCTCTGGTAAACCATTTCCATTTGTCTCACGGGCAGACAGACACTCCTGCCAGAAGGACAACCTGGATCTGCCTTACAGGAGAGTCAGGAACAGCCCCACAGAGGAGAGGACTGTGTTAATACAGCTGTCAGCCCCACTCAGGCTGAAACACTCACTGTGAACGTGGCATGGACAAGCGATGGCTCTTGATGGTCCAAGGGAGTTCAAGGCACTGCAAATCATGGCAGATCCTGGTCCTAAAGTTGGCAGCTTTGCCTCTTGCTGAAGAGCACAAAGCCTTCACCTTCAGGGTGAAGAGCTGCCAGCTTCAGGAGACAAGCAGAGGGTGGACAGGGAGTCTCAGCTCCCAAAGGCATAAAAGTTCTTCAAACAGCAATTCTCTTTATTCCCTTCTCTATCCTTCCATAACAGCACCCAAGCAGCCTCGTGGGTTTAAAGAAGAGGCTGGGCTCAACCCTGTATCAATAAAACCAGTGCCAGCACCTTTTCCCAAACTGCATCAGCACTTTTACTTTGCACAAGTTGGCCTGGACGGTGCCGCAGCTGCTCTGCAGTTGGAGAGGCTCTGCCCTGCAATTCCAGCCCTGTGGAAGCAGTTATGCTGACTTATGAAGTGTAGCAGTGCTGGAGTTACTGCATTAGGAGGCTTTATTTGCATCTTAACAGCAGCTTGTAATGAAGTGACTCTGCTCAAGTGTTCATGTGATCCTGAGGGGCTACAATCACTTCTGCAAAATGACGTGAGGCTCTTGGAGTACCAAAAAATAACAGGGAGGGTGGAGCCAGGGACACAAGCTTAAATAACCACTGCTCAGCAACTGCCTTGCCTTGTGCCCACAGCATAACCAGGGCTCCCAGGGCAGCTGTGCATTTTGTGGACCACAATTCAGGGGTTAACAGGGGACAGTTGCCTTCCTGCTGCCTCACATGCAAAGCAGGAGTGAAGCACCACAGCTCCAGGTGCTGCCTGCACTCAGTGACACAGCAGCAAGGAGCACAAGGCATTTACCCAACGGGACTGGGGTGAGATGCTGAGGGCAGGGCTGCTGGCAGCCTTCTATGCAGGCTAATCCTGTGAGAGAGCCCTGAGCTGCAGGACAGACCATGCAGGGGCTGCAGGATCTCACTGCAGACACCGCTGTGGCTCACACAGAGGCATTTCAGTGCCTTGTTTGCTGCCTGTTTTGTGTCTGCACACCAAGGCAGGATTACAGAGCACCAGTGCTGCTCTCCAAAGCAGGCACAGCTGTCCAAAGCTGCTGGAGGACAGGTCACACTGCCAATACCACGGTCACCAGTTTCACTGCACCTGCTGTTGATGCTTTGCCCTGCTGAGCAATTTCCATCAGCAAGCAAAACTGAGTCCTAACCATTTTCGTCCTCCAAAGTGTAAAAAACAAGCAGCTCACAAAGCTCTAGCAGTCCTATGACTGCTACAACAGCTCTGAATCAGATATGAATGAGTGACCTACCAAAATAGCTCCTTTTCCACACCAGCCCTGCCCCAGCAATGGATTTGTGTCCTTTGTCAGAAATCTTAACAGATTCCTTTGTGGCTCATGAAGCCTCCACAGGCCAGATGAAAGGAGTCACTCAGCTCCTTGTCAAAGGCTGAAGGAGCACTCTCTGGGAAAGCATCACATCCACTGCACAAATGGATGTTGGGCCTGACCTGGCACAGCCACTCTCACACTGTGGTTCCAAGGAAAGGTAAATGAATTAACTTTCCTAGGATTATACACAGCAAATCACTTGCAGAGCCAGGATAGCAATGTGGCACCCCACAGCAGACTGAAGGTCACTTTGGGGCTTTTTAATAAAACATTGGTGAATCCCTGATCAACCCCAACACTCCAGGGTGTTGTCCATTGAGGGCAGACTTTGAATTCTCCACTTGAAAGCAGTCAGGGAGGGAGGGAGGGACACCAGCAGCCCCTGCTCACAGCCCTGTGGATGAGGCAGGCACTTCAGACTGCTGGAATAGGGATTTCTTCCCAGGGTGCTGAGCCTGTGGTGCCTGGAGCTCAGGGTGAGCTGGGGCTCAGCTCCCACCTTCCATCCCACTGCAGTGATGGGACACAGCCCTGAATCGTGTGGGACAGACCCTTGGGGTCTTGGGGTCAGACCCCCCTCAATCCAGCCAGGTTACACAGAGGGATAGCCCAGCCCAGTCCAGGCATTACAGAAAACTGTGGATATTCAGTGTTTATCCCACAGTTTTTCAGTTTAGGACATAAATCAACCTGACCAGCTGCCAGTCTCGAATCAATAATATTCTTGTAGATGAGTGGTTGGAGTATTAAATAAAATCCTTACATAACAGACAATCCAAGCCTGTCCATTCCTGCAGATTTACTGTTCTGGCCCCGGGTTTCAAGCCAGCCTTTCTGGCTCCTGGCCACAGTGCCCTGCTCCCATACAATGCAGGGGCTCCCAGGAAGCCCACAGAGCTCTCATGCTCCGTGAATTTGCAGAACAAAACACACAAAAAGGTTTAAAGGCAAAAATGTCATGTCAGCACAGACAGACATTCTGCAAAGCACTGCACCACTGCACAGGAGCTGGGAGAGTGACTGTAACCTGCATGAAATTCAGCCACTTGATGGAAAAAGCATCAAACTCCAGCTCTTGGGAGGCACAGCTCTGCACCCAGCAATTTGCTCTCCCACGTGTTTTGTTTCTCCCCCATTAGCGACTGCTGTGGCTACTTTACACCGTGGAGCTGGGGATCCCAAACAGTTTTGTAAAGTAGGCTTAGTCACCATTTTAGAGAAAAAGAAAATTGAGCAGAGAAGAACAAGATCTGTCCATGGTGGCAAACAGGGGCACAACTTGTTCCCAAGAAAACAGCTCTCCAAAAGTCTTACAGCAAGTCTGCCCTGCTTATAAGCAATTCTCTTGTACCAAAGGTCCTTTTTCTCCTCTTTTTAATTGTTAACACATGCTCAGCATCTGTGCATGCATGTTACATTTAATACCAATTACAGAACTCACTATGGAGATAAAATAAGATTTACTCACTAAAGAAATTAACCTCGCAAGCAGCTGGAGCCTCATTGGTCATGGGCATAAATATCTGGCAATGCTGAGGACAATTCAAATGAACAACATTAATTTGGTGTTTGTGCAGATTTACACCATTCAGTCTCTATTTAAATGCCTGGAAGAAAAATAAACCCCTACAGTTTAGGAATTGGAAAAGCAGAATGGCATTTTCCACGGAAGTTAACGCTGCTGTTGGTCTTTCTGGGTTAGTCCCATTGGGACTTTCAGTGCAAGAACATCCCTCTGATGAGACACCCCCTCCAAAAACAAGGGGGTAGGAGAGGGGATCAGCAGATGACACTGAGTGGGTGTGACAAACTGGCTGAGATCCTGCCAGCACCCTCTTGCAGACCTCCAGCTGCCTTTGTCACTGCCACAGAGTGTGCAGCCTTAGCCTGCCCAACAAAGCAGCGGAGAAATGCATGAAAAAATGCATGAAAAAAACCCTTAAGGAGTAACAGAAAGGGAAATTTCAAAGCAGAACAATTCAGGCATTGCTGGCCCCCAAATGTTTTTGATCCCTGGCCAAGGGTGAAGAGCTCAGCCCTTCTTCAAGGGGCACACTGGGATCTGTCTCATCTCCTTCCCACACACAGAAATCAGGCCTGTGGGATCTGCAGTTTGAGGCTGATTTTGGCATGGTACAAATGTGGTTTAATTTTAGCCTGAGATCCAAATGCCAATCCTCTTGGCAAGCCCTGCAGCCCAGGACACTTCCCAGCAATTTGGGTAATACCAGGTTAGGGTTAACCCAGCTTGAGACTTGTTAAACACATGCCCACAGCAACAAACAAACACACAGATCACATTCACTCACTAATTAAGCTTATTATCCTAGACTCATTTAGGATGGAAAAAAAACTCCACAGCATTCCACCAGCACTGCCAAGGCCACCACTAAACCATGTCCCCAAGTGCCACATCCACACGATTTTCAAGTGACCCCACCACTGCCCTGGTGCCCATTCCAGTGCTTGAAAACCCTTTTGGCGAAGACAGATATTCAATTTAAACCTCCCTTGGCACAAGCAGAGGCCATTCCCTCTTGTCCTGTCACTTGTTACCTGAGAAAAGAGACTGACCAAAGGAAGGAAAAGCTGGAGCTTTGATGCAACAGCCCTCCAACAGAAAGCATCCACCTTCAACAACCACACCAGCATTCAGATTTTTTTTTAAGTGCTTCCCCATCTACTCAACTGAGAGAGTGCTGGCCATGCAGCCCCAGGCACAGCTACTCCCCATCCAGAAAGGATCATTTTGTCAGATCACACTCCATAACCCCACAGATGTACTTAAGGCTTGAGAAAAATATTAAGTAAAAGCCTGCTACCATTTCAACTAACAGCTCCACTGTCAGAGCAGGTCAGTAAATTAAGCCCATTAATGCCAGCTGCGAGACAGCTCTTCTCCCAAAACCAAGTTTTAGTTCTACTGTGTCCATTTATTTGTGTGACACTAATGAGGAACAAAGGGTTACTGGGAGAGGCCTGGAAGGCAGCAGAGAGGAATTTAAGTGCAAACCATCCTGTGGCACCACGGGCAGCACCACCTTCTGCAATGCCTCAATTCCCAGTCCCAGGTTTTTAGGGGCACTAGTGTAGGGAAAGGCTGCACCAGTTACTGCTCTGGGCTCACTGCCTGCTTCCCCAGCAAGTCCAGCTTGACCTTTTTGCTCATTCCCAGTAAGAGCAGTGTCCCTGCTAAGCAAACCTGTCTGGTTAGAGAGTGCAGAGCCTACAGCACCCTCTGCCCTCTGTGAGTGCCAGGGCCATTAAGGGGTAGATTGTTTCCAACTCATTAGGCCATGAAGCACTGGAGCTGGGAATGTGTTTAACATTTGCTTTAGTAAGTTTATGGCAGTTAAAAAAAAATATGTTTGACTAATAGGGATTTGTTGAATTGGGGTTCATCCAGCTGCCTCCTGCCTCTGAGTAGGAGATTGACTCAGAGCTGAGAGTGCACCTGAACCAGGCAGAGATAACCCAGCCCAACTCATCACAAGCCAAACTTCAAGCAAGACAAACCCACTCCAAGTCTGAAAAACACCCAACTGTCTCCTCTGGGGCAGCCTTACTTGATTTACACGATGCAAATACACCTAGGAGAGCTTCTTCCCCCTGTGGGGAAGCCAGCAGGGAGCTGGGCATCTGTGTGCTGTGCTCCCTTGGGAACAGCTCCCAGGCTGACCCTCAGCACTCCTCACTGCCTGGCTGCCACCAGCACTAAACCACTAAACCACAGCACTGACCTCTCCCCTGCTGCTGGCTCCCTGCTAAGTGATTTTCTCCTGATTTTTTCTTCTGCTGAGCTCATGCCCAGCTCCCTCCCCAGAGCAGAGGGGAGGTGTGACTGCTCCCACTGGAGCCTGACCCTGGCAGTGCCAGGGCAGGAGCCTTGTGAGCAGCTCTGGCACAGGGAGGACTGCACAGAGAGCTCCCTCTTGACCTCACTGCAATTAAAATGTCACTGATATTAAACCATGGCATGCTCTGGAGAATACACAAATGGGAAGGCACAGGGTCACAGCCTGAGGGCTTCAGCACTGAAATTCAGGAGGGCTGGGAACTGGGTGGAATAAATGCCTTCTTGAAAGGGAGCCTGATTCAAATAGAAAGCAGCGAAACACTTTTACATCCTTAAGACAACTTTTTGGTTTCCTTCTGCAGAAAGAAAAAGCACAGAACAAATATAGCCACTGACCACAGGGATTCTACAGCATGCAGCAACATTCATTATAGAGCAGGAAAAGCCTGCTGAAGGCTGGTACAACAACTGGTTAAATCCTCTTGGAGTTTCAGGACCCAGCACTGGGAGCTCGGCTCACTGAGCATTAAAAGCACAAATGATCAAGGCTTTGCAGAGATAAGCACAGCTCCAATTATCTCCCATCAGCTAAAGATGATGTGCTGCTTACCAAGCTGTCCAGTCCTCCTCCCAGGAGGTCCACAGCACCCATTTGCATGGGGGTCACTTGGGGCACATTCACAGGGGGCCCCAGGTCCAGGTTGAGGAGGTCCCCCAGGAGGTCACCCTGGGTTGGGATGACCTGTGGCTGCTCCAGGTTTGTGATGGTCGTGGTGCCCACGGGGCTGTCACCAGCATCAGTGCTGTGGGGGGAGAACAAGGAGCAGAAAAGACAAATATCAGTCACCTCTGGTCTCCAGTTCCAGGTTCCCAGCACGGGGAATCACAGCAAGAGGTGGCTCAGCAGCAGAAGCCAGGCAAAAGGTGGGCCCAGCAGCTGCTGTGTGCTGCACCAGGCAGGGTCATGGCACACGGCCCCTCACCACTCTGAGCACAAAGATTTTTCCTGCCTTGTAGGAGGTTTTCAGCCCAGCAAGGGGTGAATCCTGCCCACCCTGAGAATCAGAGACCCCCTCCAAAACAGAGAGCTGTGGGTACCACATGGGCTACAGAACTGAAAAGAAGCATTTCCTACCTCAGAATAAATCTACAGAGATGATTTTCAGCCCACTGGGCTTGAGAATGACATGAAAACACAGGGAAAAGGAAATAATCCAGATTTTCTCAGAGATCTAACACTGATTAAACCCTTGAGCCCTTACTCTAGCCAGTGCAAACTCCACCACTTCCCTCAGGTCTAGATTAATCACCTTCTCCTGACCAGCAACAAGGTCCATCAGTCTTTTCTAATTGAAAAAGTCAATCTAAAATTGATTCCTCCCTTCTATCAATAATTTCCTTTCCTCTGAGTTAGCAGGCATGCTAATTACTAGTCTAGAAACACTCATTATACAGCTTCCAAAATTTATCATCATATGCAGTCTGGCTACCTTTTATATCTTTTATATTCACTTGTCACTGAATTTGATAACAAGGAGAATCTAAAAAAATAACTGCAGCTCCTGGAGAACTCACTACAATATATTTAAATCCAGAGATGCTCATATTTTAGATAATTAAAATCCATTTTATGTCCTGTTTCCAGCAGTAACTGATAAAATGATTTCTAGCTCACATTACTGCAGCCAGCAGGTAAGTGCACACAATTGCTGTGGGAATTAGTGTCCTGACAAGGTGTTTAACCCTGGAGCTGTTCTGCAAGCACTGCAGCTTCTGATTTGGAGTAGTCAAAATTCTCTTATCCTTATTCAGCTATTGAGGGGAAAGATTCAGTGACAGAGTATTAGCTGCTCCCAATCCCAGTGCCAGGAGGAAAAGATGGAGCATAAGGAGTGCAGAATGAATTAGTTACCAGGCAGCAGCAGGAAGGCTTGAAAGCTTCTTTGCATTAAAAGCTTCAGAGCCCCAATTGCACTAATATTAGCTGTCCTTTCTGCTGCTGCCTTCAGCAGGGAGAGTGCTGAGTGTGCTGAAGTGCTCACTGAAGCATTCCCGAGGAGAGGTGGTGACTGTGATCCACTCCCACCCCCAGGCTGGAACAGGAACAGCCTCTCTGAGAGAGGCACATCACAAACCACTCGGTTCCTTCCCAGGATATAATCCCTCCAACACTCCACCCCTTCAACACTTACTCATCCTTCTCCTGATGGAGACACAGAAATCCCTCTGTGTCTTGTGTAACTGCTGCTGCCCCAAAGCCCAACAAGAAATTAGGAAAGGACAAAGCTCAGTTGGTTTGTCTGAAAAAAGCAAAACCCCACACTTCCATTTGTAAAGAATCTCTTTAAAGAGATTCCTGTAAACAACTTTGCATTTTCTTGGAAAGAAAAGAAATTCCTAAAGAATATGTGTGTTTAAAAGGGCAAAAAGATTTGATACAAGCTTTCCCCTTTAGTCTTGGGTTTGGCCATGGGAATTGGAGATTTGGCCCTGTGAGTTCAGCCTCCAGCAGCTCCCAGATGTTAGAGTCACAAGGGATGCACAGCCTGAACCAGAATCAAAACTTTTCTGCAGCCACCTGTGAAAAAGGAAAATGGACACTCCTGCCCAAATCTACCCAGCCTTGCTTCTCCCAGGAGCCCTGTTAACATCTTCCTAATTTCCCAGCTGAATTATGGCTGAGCAGTGGTGGTGGGAGCCATCACATGAGGAAACACTGCCAAGCCATCAGAAATCTCCTCGACCCTCAGGATACCCCTGCAGCTCTGTGACACTCGGGCTCACTGAAGAGCAGGAACATTTCACCATCTGTGAGCTTCAATGGGTCTTCCCATCAGCTGAGAGCTGCAAGAAACCTGCCCTACAGTGCCCTGAATGGGAAATAAATGAATCAAAATGCCATGTAGTGTGTTCTGCCAACCAGAACTCCTCCTGGGTTTATACCCAGGGAAGCACCACTCAAGGCAGTGCTGTCTTGACCCTCTTAAAGCACTTCACTGTGGACATCTCCCCATTCCCACCTCACGGTGCCATCAGTCCCTACCACAGGGATCAGCCATCAGAATGGTCACTGGAGTACAGGAGTTGCACAGAAAATCACCTCACCTCACTGTTTGGACTGATCTTTCACTGGACACCCTTAACTTGCCTTAAACTGGTGCAGAAAACCCCAATAATGGGGTCTCTTGAGGTGAGCTCCCATCAGAGAAGCCTGGTGTACCATTAAACTAAATCCCACTCATTTTTTTTAATTTACCACTGCATCAGTATGATCAGTGTGCAGCACGCTCTGCTGAGCATCCCTCACACCTTCCCCCAGCTTGCACTGCTGACTGAGGCCTGGAGGTTTGTTTTTTGGGGTTTTTTGAAGCAATGGTTCTGCCAAAGTCAGAAAATAGTTAAGGTCAGCAGACTGAGGGTAAGCAATGAGAGTCAAGTACACAGACACTGCAAGAAGATAATAAACTGCTCCTTCAAAAAGCTGAATTCCCTGAGCTAAATCCCCTAAAATGCTATTTGCTGTAGTGACCTGGAAGAACAGTGTACAGGAAGGTGGGTAACACCAAAAACCAGCTCATTTTGAGACAAATCTTTGATCAGGAGAGGTAGGAAAGTGGCCGCTGATTTCCTGTCCAACTGGTACATTTGTGCTTGCTGATTCTGGGTCAGTGCAGCCCGACTTGATTTCATAGGCAGGGAGAAAACAACTCAGCTTCCCAAAGCCAGCCACCACAGAAATAGCTTTAGTTGCTAAGAATAGCAGAGAAGTGGTGTCAGAAAATAGAAAAGGAGCAGCATCGCACACTGATTTATCAGTGCAACAGCAAAAAATAGCACTGCAAATGTCACTTTGGGAATATTATTAAGAGGTAAGCCTGGCTACTCTGCCTCTTGCTACAAAATACACTCGTTTTTGTAATTAATACCATTAGTGCAAATAGCAAACTGTTCACCTGAATGAGGTTCCAACAGCAACACGGCCCCAGCTGGGACTGAGGCACTGCCTGCTCTTGCAGAGCTAAACCTGCTGCCAGAACTGTGATCCCAGGGAGGCACTGAAGCACCAGGCAATGAGCCAAAGCACTTCCCCCACCTCACAAAGGTCAGACAGACCCTGTCAGTCTACCCATCTTCTTTTGAGCCCTAACACTGATGGGGATTAGATGGCTTTTGTACTTCCCTTGCTTTACAGGCACCGAGTGAGAAGGGGAGATTGGTAAAACTCCCTTCTCCATTTCATACTCCAGCAGTGAAGGATCCCTGGTGCTTGCCTGTTCCAGGAAAATGATATTGCATTCCAGGAGACAGGCTCGTAAAGCTGAGCTGTTGCTGAAGCAAAGCTCCTACAAAATTATCTTCTGAGAGATGCTCACTCCAGTCCTCCTTGCACCAGTCATCCAAAGCTTCTGCTTTTCTGCTCAAATTCATGTCAAGAGCATTTATATGTCTTCTCAAAAGATATCACAGCTTCTCCTCACACAAAACTTTGACACTTCCTGTGTCTTCTGACCCAGGAACTTGGACACTCCACATCCAGGATTACATTCTGCATGCAAGGGCCCCTTGAATGAGGTGCAAACTATCAATAAAATCCCACTGAGGTGTTCTAAAAGATCTTTTGGACTGTTTGCTAGAAAGAAACAGCCAGCCCTGCCCATGCTCACCTGCCGTGGTGGATGGGCAGGTGCTTGCGGTGGATGCCGTGGCTCCCCTCCACGAAAGCGTTGGGGGGTTTGTGGTACACAGAAGCCAGAGACCCAATGTGGCAGATGAGCTCATCCAGCAGGGTTGGCTCAATCAGATCAGTCTCCTCAGAGATGAGTGGCTTTTCTGAGAGCACCACTTCCTTGGCAGTCACTGGATCCGTGGAAAGCAGGCGCCAGTAGATGTAGCCGCGATCCCGCAGGTCTGGGTTGTCAGAATCCTGAGACAAAGCAAGGCATCACTCACAGGTCTGAAGTGAACTAATGCCTGTAATCACTTTATTCTTCTTCATTTAAAAAAACCCAACCACCCAGCAGCCACAGCCACCAATTTGAAAATGATGTTGCAAACTGCTGGTTGAGATGAACATCTTAAAATTAAAATTAAAAACTTAAGTATTAATGCCTGGCTTCCTGCTCAGCTGGTCAGGGAGGAAAAAGCCCAGGATTTACACCCCATTATTGCCCCAAACCACAGAGCTGCCAGCTGCTTTCCAAACTTTCCTGCCAGTAACTGCTAGGAGAAATCCAGAGAAAATAACATGAGTGGCAATGACTGTTAGACACTAAGAGCAGACACACTTACCCAAGGGCACTGCTGGACAAAAAAGATGCTGCAGAGCCACATCTTAATAAGCCACATTCTTTATAGCAACAGAGATCTTATTTATCCTGCCTTTTAGTTATCTAATGAAGTATGGAGAGATGCTAATGATACACACTTAGGGTACTTCAGCAGTTCTCCAGCTGTCAATAATACCCTTGTTTTATTGCAGATACTTTTGCCTCTGCATGAAGTGCTAATTATTTCTCTTTGAGCAGCTCTGCCCAGAGCAGCAAAGTGAGTGAGGATGGTTTGCTGATAATGTTCTAGGGAGAGGGAGGTGCTGTGGTTTTATGTTGTAGTGAATTGTTTATGGAAACAAGAGCTCGGATTTTTAATCCTCACATCAGCAGAATAACAGGATAAATGTTGGAGGTTTTTTTCTCCCTAATAAAATTCCAGCAAAATATTGTACACCTCACCAGCCTTACTCTTGGCATTTCTTTTTCTCTTCTGTGCTCTCATTGCTGCTGCTGCTGCTGCCCTGTTAGAACCTGCATCTGCCATCTGCCTCAAGACATTCTCAAACCTCTTCTTGGAATGAGACTGAGCTCAGCTCATTTTGCTTGTAAGGACCTAAATTAATCTCTCTGTTGTCTCACACATTATCTCAGCAGAGCTGGTTTTGTTTGATGGTAGAATTGTGGACTCTTTACACCCTTAACAATCCTCCCAGACTCTGCACTCAGGTTCAGGCAGGGTTTCTGCAAGGGCACACATGAAAGGCCACACTCTCCTACTTGCAGGCACCTACAGAGATTCAAGGCTGACTGTTTCTTCTCACAGCCAAAAAAACCACACTGGAAACTGATAAACCTCCTGAAACACGAGGCTCAAATCTCTCCCAGTTCTTCCCTCTCCAGGGTCTGCATGCACACCAATGAACCCTGGCTAGCTCAGCTCCTCACCCATGCAACAGCAATGGGGATGCAGAGGTCTGAGACCTCCATTCCTGTGTTTCTTCCAGCCCCAGCTGCTCCAGTGCTATTTTTACCAGGGCTGGCTGGATGAGGCTGGCTCCTGCTACAACCACACCTGCAGTCTGCTGTGCAGACAAGCCCTGAGACACTCAGAGTGCAACAATACCTAAGCTGGGGAAAGAAACACACATGTAATTACTCTCCCACTCAAGTGAAAAACACCATCCCTACCTAGAAATCAGACCTTGAAGCAGAAGGTTTTTTCAGTGTTTTACAGCCAGTTACCCTACATTGACTTATTATTCATATAAAATACAAAAAGCCAGACTGAATCAACACTTGTGACAAACAGAGAAAAAAACCCAGACGCCTGTTACAATCCGAGGGTGCCATTAAACATTTGTGACTCAGCACAGTGGGTTTTAGCACTCAGTACCTTTCCTCTGTTGGCTCAGGCAAATGATACAGCAATGCCCTTGGCCCACTCCTCTCTAAGAGCAGCTCAGATCCTGCCTAAGAGCAGATTTTGAAGCAAGAAAAGCAGGTCATGGGTTTGTTGCTGCTGACCAATGTAACTCCCCAGAGGAATGAATAAAAGTTTCAAGTGCAGTAAGTCCACAGCCGTGATTTCTTGCAGCAAAGAGGATCAAAAAGGCCAGCTGATGACTGACTCCAGGTTTTCTGCTTAGGAACAATCACAGCCTATTCAGCTGGCAGATTATTTTTATCGCTTGACACAGCAGGTCTGGAGAGAAGCTGCTGTTTTTGGGTACTTTACCCCAGCCATTGCAGCCAAGGAGTGCAGGAAGATCAGCTGAGCTCTTCCCCACCCCTGCCACCAGGAAATCTCCATTTCTGTCCTCTAGAGCTCCAGCAGTTGTGTCTGCCAGCTCAAGCCCAGCCTTGCCTGCAGTGATCTGAACTCATAACTCAGCATCTCATGCATAATGAATCCATGATCTTAACCCACTGCTACAGCCTCCAGCAAAGCTGCCACATTGGTTGACAGCATCCAAGCACAAAGGAAAAACCCCAAACTTCAGTTCTTTCTTTTTCATAGCACTGCTTAAACTTTGCTGTGCACAGAACAAAGTCTTTACCAGGCTCTTTCCCTCTGTTGTAGCTCCAGATGTTTAACTGCAAGCCACCTTCAAGGAGAAAGGATTTAGGTTTCTTGATAATTCTACACTGTCCTTAATTTTCCATTTAGTGAGTGAATGGGGAAGGAATTTAGATAAAGCAAGAGCTAAGAAGGAGAAAGCAGATTCCAGATGGTAACAGGCACCAAGCAGTTTTTAAATAGTCTCTTTGGGAGAGAACCTTGAATCTGATCTACTGCAAAGCTGCCTGGCCTGGCAGATGGGAGAATAACAACAACAGCAGGGCAGCACAGTGTCTGCAGGGCTCTGGATCACTGGATACCCTGGCTTACCTGCGTGGCCAGGCTGAGGACCTGCTGCACCAGCTCCTGTGTCTCAGAAGGCTTTTTCAAGAACAGCTTCACTATCGCCGTCAGGAGGGTGAGCTGCACCTAAGGGAGATTAAAAATCCATCCATTCAACAGTGGCTCACAAGTCTCCACACCCTTTGCTGATGTAAAACATAAGACTTCAGTTTCCTGACAGCATTACACTGTTCTTTGCCTTTGAAACCCAGTGTCATGAGACTCTTACCTGTTGCAAAACACTTTCACAGACAAGGCCCTGAGCAGCAGGCTGAGGTTTGTGTCATATTGATATGCACCCCATCACTATCTGAGTTCTGGTCCCCAGTACATTCCCCTAAGAAATCAGCAACCTCTGGAACCCCCTCCAGTTCTTGTCCTTCCATGAAGAGAAATTTTGGAGACACGGACAACAAAGCAAAGCTGCAGATTCCCAAGATTTTTATTTTAGCCCAGAATTGAAGCTTTTATTGACAGATATTGTCTGACCACTGTAATAACATTTACTGTCCATCCCATAAACACACTGCACCACACACTACAGATAAAATGCACATTGCAACTTTACCTGGGTACTTTCATCATGGAAACCCTCCAGGAAACTCTCCAGCAGCTCATCTGCATTGTCAATTCTTTCAGCATATTCACCCACGATCCAGATCATGGCAGCTCTGGCATCTGGCTCATCCAGGGAATCCAGGTTCTCACACAGAGTGGCAATGATGCTCTCGTACCTGGTTTTTGTCAGAGTACAGGTGGATTACTGGAGTGAACTGGGCTTGTTTAACTCCACTTCTGCCCACATCATTCTGCAGAGAATCCTGCACTGAATTAATGTCTCGCATTTCTACACAACAAGCACCATTTTCATTCAACTATTCTTTTTCTCTCCCAAAGCTGAGCACTGAGATCTCACAGGGTCTTTGCAGTTTAGTCCATCAATAAGACCACCCAGATGTGGAGTTCAAGACAAAGCTGCCTCCCTTTCTGTTTGCTAATGGGAATATTTGATCCAACAGTTCAAACCATGAATCTGAATGAGATCCTGCAGCCTTGCTGGAGGCTTCAGCCTGGTAACTCTAAACTGGGTATTACACTCCCCCCAAGGCTTTATTGTAAGCCAGACAATATCCCACACTAATTTAGCTTCCCCTATTCCCATGTGTGGGTATCCCCACAAGCCAGGAATTTCTGAGACTGACTGCAGAAATTGCCAGGGAAGCCTGCAGATGTCCCATATTATTTTTTAGGTGATCATGAGGTCTCTGCTAAAAAACATTGCTGCAGTTCTGTGGCTGAGGAGACAAAACCTTACTGCAGAACCAAGAGAAGCTGAGTTCTGCCCAAGCCCGAGGAACACTGGGTGGGAAAAGTCAGCAGTGCTTTGTTCAGCACAAGCTGACTGGATCTTGGAGCATGTGAGCCATGAACTTTCACAGCCCTGTATGAGGAGACTTGTACACTTCATGGATTTCTAGAGGACATTAGCAACACCACAATAGCCTGACGCCATAAACTTGGCCAAATTTTCCTTCTGGCACCCTCTGCAAGAGCTTTACTGGCTTTTGATCCAGGCTTCAATAAGGAGTGGTGGGAAAGGAAAACCCTTCAACTCAAACTAGTAACAAGCCAGGCTGATACCTCAGCTAGAGCCAACACCTGAATCCTACCAAACCAGGAGTGGGATCACTGCCTCCACCTTTGCTGCAGAGCCCTGGCAAGCTGAGTCCTGCTCTGTGCTGAGGATGGCAGCCAAGTGCTTCCAACAACGCCCGAGGCAGCTCCTACGTACTTGTTGGGGTACTTGCGGAAGATGTCCCTGATGACCACGATGGCCTCCTGCACCACGTAGTTGACCTTGGTCTGGATGAGGTCCAGCAGTGTGCTCACACAGCGCTCTGCAGATTGCTAGAGAGAGCAGAAAAACACAATTTAAAGCTGAGGAAACACTCCTGCTCCCACAGCACGCACTGAGGAACACGGCATGTGTATGAGAAAAGGCCCAGAGGGGGAAAACAAGAGGACAAGAGCTACAAACTCTGTCCAGAAATGAACTACAGGGTAACAAAAGGTTGTTTGTGGGGATACCAGATGGCTCCAGCTCCTGTAGTAAGTAAGAGAAGCAACTGTGCCAGTAGAAAGTTGGGTCACCACACCAGAGACCTTGAGAACATCGCCTACACTGCTGTTTGTAGCACCCTGGGGCTGATACAGGCCACTGAATGAGCTCTCTGGGGCTTCCCACGCCAGGCAATCACAGCTGGGAAAGTTCTGATAGTGACTGCAAGAGAGCTTCTAGCAAAGCCAGAAGACAGGAGAAAGGAGTGTTGTCAAAACCAGCAGCAAAGAGCAGCTCCCAGCAGCAACAGGTTCAGTATTTTTGGGGTGAGGTCACTAACAACATATGAAATGTATGGCTAAAAATAGAAATTCAGCTGCTCCTAGCACAGCTCTCACATTAATTAGTTCAATCCAGAGGCACTGCAAGATAACAAGGACTGGACACTGTCATGCTCCAGGAACCAGGAGTGGAGTTGGAGGCAGATAATTCAGGGAGGTCTATTCCCAAACAGCACAGCGAGGCAGGACATCACAGGAGCAACCAACCTCAGCAGCAGAGAGCCTCAAATAAGGGCAGTGATTTGGTTATTAGCAGAGCACACATGAAGCCTCATTACACAGCTGGTGATTAATGTGAGAAGCAGACTGCTCCCGACGCTGCCGAGGCAGGCGCTTTCGGAACACTCATAAAGGATTCGGGCTGGAGACAAACACTGTAGGGCACAAACAACAGCAATGTAGGTGGATTTTTCAATTCCAGTGAGTTAACAGCTCCCTCGACTTACAGAGCACTTAAAGGCTGGGCAGAAGGAGGAGGAGTGAAATGGCATTTTAGTCACAGGAATCGGTTCTGTGAGAATGGGCAAAAATCTCAAGGACAAACCTCATGAATTTGGGTCAGAGACTAAAACCTTCTGGCAATTTCCTGCCCTCGTGGGTATCTCACACAGGGCCTGTCAGCACAGACATGAGGATCAGCCAAGGGAGGAGACACCACAAACCAGCACTTGCTCTGCCTTTGCAAACTGGCAATAAGTCATAAGACTCTCCTCTGAAATTCACACTGAACAGAAAAAAAAATCCAATGCAATTGGTGTCAGAGTGAAGAGAGGCAGCACATAAAAATGTGTGCAGTATTTTTTATGATACCTGTCTCTCCTTAGCTCAGCTTTATGGGTACTATGGCACTACAGGGGCAATGAATGGCAACCTGACCATGTCCTGCTCTGATCCCTTCTGCTCCAGAAGGGATTTGAGGCTGTGACCTGTAAGACACTTGCACTTCATGGGGACTGACCATGGACCTGGCTCCACACACCAAACCTGGCTCACAGTGGGGGCCCTGCTCAAAGTCCTTGCAAAAGAGATGCTTCACAGCTTCCAATTTCACCTCTTCATCTCAAAAACTTTCATGTGATACTTTAGCAAGTGGCCTGATGGAGGTAGATCTGTCCCACATCCATTCTACAGAATCTACAGCACCAGTCACTGCTGGCAACAAGCAGTGCAGCCTTGTCAGAGCCTACAACTAACAGAGCTTTAAGAGCCATATAATTCAAGGAAAAGCAAATTAAAGTTTAGTTTTCTTTTCTTTAGACACTTCGAAGCGTGTTTTTTTCCCAGGAAAAGCACAACATCCACTTTGAAATACACAGCAATGATTTTTAGCCAAAGAGTCCCTTGCAAAGTGAGCAGTGGTGGGTGCACACCCTGAAGAGCAGTCCCTCTAACAAAACCAATCTCAGCTCATCCCATCCCTTGTAAACACACTGCTTTTTGAGGATGGACATCCTTGGGGACAGCAGAGCTCTGCAAACTGATGAAAGAATGCCCCAACTCGAACAGCTTTCAAGTTGGCATAGGGAAGGACAAGCAATCAAAATCAAAATAGTTTTGTTTTTCTGCAGAAAACAAATGAAAGCCCGCAAGATTACTGAAGTAGCACATATCACACTCAGCCATAAGCCTCAGTGATTTCTAAGAACCAGCCTGCTGACAGAGTCTCTTGGAAATGAGACAAATATCCCCGTAAGATGGCTCCTTCTGCTTCTCCTTTGCTCCAAAGGAATCTCTATCTTTACTGCATCCACTTCATTTCCTTTTCCCACAGGAGCAGTGCTTGTTTTCCTTACAATCAAAGCACAGCACGATGGTTTTTTGTGATGCTGTCACTGGAGCAAACCAATTCACAAGGCAGACAAGTGTAGCTACACCAGAGTTTGCTGTAGATAAACCTAAGCTAACTCTGAGCTCAGCTATCAATAATCCAGCCCTATCCATGCAAAATGATGATCTTCTGTCATCCCCAAAAACAATGTGACTGCTCAAGACTGGGCAAAATCTTGTTACTCAGGGTGGGTGTTGGTTCCATATCCCAAACCTGCACTGGGAGCAAAGGGAACACCACATTTGCTTTTGATGCAGCTCTCAGCAGACAAATTTATTTCTGTCTCACTCTCCTAGGAGTGACAATTAGACAAAAGGTAGGATCCCTGAGGTGCTCTGTGAATCCTCATTCATCAACAGCTCCCACTGGCTGTGTCCTTTGTCAAAAAGGAGATTTCTGAGCTTTGGGAACTTGGACACTGATGGCTGTGAGGATGGCCTCCCATTAGTCATAACTCAAAGTGTAAACAGCCTTTAGTAAACACAGATGCAGTGGGGACAGGGATTAACCTAGGGATGAGGACACTGCCATGAATTGTTCTGTATTTGTCCTCTTTAAATCTGGTCCCTGTCAGAGCAGGAAACAGACCTCACCCTCAGCAGCAGCATCTTCAATGAAGCAGTGCTAAAAATCAAGGTTAAAATTACTAATGAGAGACACAATTGCAATCAGAGGGTCATTGGGGCATTATTACTAGTCCTTTGGTTATCAAACATGACTGTTGTGGTATCCGGGATGGGGAAAATGTGGGGAATGAGGGCAGGAAAGGGTGAAAACTTCTAAAAACACCTTGATGCTGCAGGAGTACACCACCCTCCATGTGCAACCAGGACAGACACGGGGCCAAATCCTAGTGAGAAAGTCCCTGCTGAGAACCAAAACAAATTCCCACCCCCCAGTACAGCACTGCAACAAAAAGGGCTGTCACCAGCTCCTATTAAACTTCTCTGTAGCCCTTTTCCATGCTCAGGGGGGTTTTCTGAGGTTTCCTGTCACTGCTGTGGCTCCATCCAGATGAGCTCCTGCCTGGATGCAGCATGGAAGGAGTGCTTTGGTATTTTGAACTGCAGACATGAAACAGAAGCAGCAGCCCCTGCTCCATGGGGCCACACTTCAAAGAGAGCCCCTGGCAGTGACAAACCTTTGAGTGCTGAAGGAAGGGAGAGCTGCACAAAAGGGCAGTTGATTCTCTCCAGAGGACAGAAGTTGGTGTCCTCTGTGCACAGGCTTGCAGCAGTTTAGCTGAAACAAGAGAATCCTGTGCACTGACACCACACTAAGCCAGGCATGATTAGGTTATTATTTAAATCTGCTGTCAGGCAATGCTCATGGGAGCACACTTGAGCAAAAGCTAAATGAGCTCAGCTGAAATTAGAGCACTTTACGTGACATTTTGCACTCAGTCATCAGTTTACTGAAAAGTACCAACAACACAGCATAAATCTCCCCTCTCTTCACAGCATTTCTGAGCTCCTGACAGGCGTTTCAGATTCACTTACAGGGAAATTAACAGAGACATCACTAAAAAAACAATATTCTATTATGAGCACTTAGGTGGATCTTCCACTGGCAGAGGACATTTCAGACTTGTTTTGGACAACTGCAGAGGTTTCTGGGAACTTGTTTGGATAAGCACTGAGGCAAAAGAGAGCACACTCCAAATGAAGCCACAAGTTATATGGATTTACGTAAGTAGAGTCACTCTGTTTGTATAAATTGCATTTAAGTGTCCCAAATCTCTGCAATTCTCTGCCTCTGTGCTCTGTTCTGCTGAAATGGAGGGGAGGAATGACACAGAATGCTTCATAATACTGAGTTTCGCTGTACAATCTCTTCTTCTTCCCCCTTCAAAAGGTCAGGCCACAGCTATTAAAGGAGTTGGGTGGATAATAGTCATTGTTCCACTAAAGCAAATGCAGTAAAACATTCCATCAAGGATGAATGACCTGCCTTGCTCTGCCTGCAAGACGAGAGGAGCACCCCAGCCTCCCGTGATGTCCTCACAGCTCCTGTTCAGTGGTGCTCTGCCCAGAACCAGGATGTAGCCAGGCCACTTGAGGGCCACCACTGAAATTCCAGCAACACGGGGATGAGGTGGCAAAGGCCATCATTGTTTCTGAAGACAGGGAACCACACAGAACCTCCAGGACGAGATACTTGCCTCCACCTTGATGGCACAGCGGCCGATGGCACGCACGGCCTTGCGCACGAAGTCCACGTCCACCTCGGTGGCGTATTCCTTCAGCTCTGCCAGGACCTGTGGGGACACCACACCAATGTCAGCCCCTGGGGACACTCAGAGAAGAGCCCACCCTCACAGGTGAAGCTGCTTGGACACCAGAAGATGAGCAGGATACTCTTTCACAGCTACCACACATATCCAGCCACACTCTGCCATCAGCCTCACCCTCTGACTGGGTTGGTTACACTGGTGTGTAATCCAAACTGGTGTGGGTTACACTTGGTGTAGGCTGGACAAAGTCAAAAGGTGGTCTGGTCTTGATTATTTTCAATTCCCCTGAACAAGAGCTGAGGAAAAACCAGCCCTGCCAAAGGTTCCTATTCCTTCTCACACTGAAATGACATTTGCTGCATGCAAAGCTCTCAGCAACAAACATTTCTGATCTCTCCTTTTCTGTGCTGAGATGAACCTTTGGATTCCCAGTGAATCCAAACAGAAGAGGCAGAGGAGATATGAGGACACTCTGGAACATCTATATACAGATTAATAACAGCATGAAGATACTTCCTCTTGTAAAACTAAGATTTATTATTTTGTCTCAGTGTTTTTGCTAATGGAAACCACTGAAGGGCTAAACCCAGGATCTGCTGGGATTTTACAGACCTTTAACTTAAAAGCTTTGTCTTAAATCACTTAGCTTACAAAAAATTATTTTAAGAAAAGACCATATATAATTTATATTCCCTCAAAAGCTCAATTTATTTCAGTTTCCACTGCCAAACATGACATCAGGGATTTAATTGTGATGTCACGAATAGATGGTGAGGGAGAGGGGAGCAGCACAAAGCCAGACTGTCCTTTGAAAAATCTCTCATCCAAGCCAATTGCTCAGAAGAATGACAAGATAAAGAGGCCATGAAGGGCCAGACTGCAGACAGATAAATCTGCAAGGAGGAGACAGGACATCTGTGTTTTGAAGTTTTATTATTTCCTGGGATGATCTATGTTGCACAGCCTGGGGCAGCTGATGCTTCCCAAACCCTGCCCCAGGCCTGGGCTGGAACCATCCTGGTGCCCTGGGGGACGGAGAATCTCCACCAGCAGCACAGGAGGACGTGGCTGGAAGCTGCTCTCAGGTCTCATTCCAGGACATTTTCCTGCTAAAGCTTGTGTTGTTTTATGAATGCCTCCTCAGAAGCAGGAGAGATTCATTCATTAGTCTGCAGATCTCAGACTGCCCTCCAGACACCACTGCCTTTCATGCAAACAGCCCATATTATTGGAACATTATAAATTCAAATTGGTGTGGAGCCTACCAAAAGTACAGAGAAAATTCCAAGTATGTTCTCACAGAAAGTGATTTTTTAAAATATTTTCCATGCCCCCAGCACAAAAAGGGCACGAATTACCTTGCTCAGTTCCAAAAACCATCAGAAGAGAGCTGAAGGAGCTGCTTCAAGATGTCACAATAATTGAAATTGCTCTGTGACAATTAGGATAGGACAATAATAGCACTAACCAGAGGCATTAATCATTCTGCATTAGTGTTAGGCCTCATGGCCAGGGATGCACTCCACACCTCCTCCAAGGAAGGGATCTGCATTAAACCAACATCAAACACAAGAAGAATCTACACTGTAAAGCAAACCTCAATCCAGTTCAGCTTCAGCTTTGTGCTATTTCCACTCTGGAAGCAAGTTGAGCAAAAGCAGGATTTTTTTAGCCCTGAAGAGTGCCTGTGTGAACGTTTAATGATTTTACTAACTTGAAATTCACACTTCAATAACGTTTGGCCTTTCTGAATGCCTCCCTTACAGGCACACCCCTCTCACTTGAAACAAGCCTCTCATTCCAACCTCAGCACTGGCAGTGACTCATTTGACAGGAGCAGTGAGTTTTCCTCCTGGAATTGTCATCTGTGAAACAACATCCACCTCATGGTCACGATACATCCATGCCACACTATTAACATTTAAATGATGGGGGCAACTCCACCACCTCCCCTTAAAGAACTGCACAGAGCACTCTGTGATGCCTAAAAGCCAGGATAACTCCAGGAGCAGCTGCAAACACCCTCACACAAGGACCAGGGGAGGGTTTTCCCCTCCCAGAGCACCTGGGCAATGTTTGCTTGGGAGGCCAGGCGGATCATGATGTCCAGTTTCTCCAGTTTGACGTAGATGGGGTCGTTGTACTTCACAAAGAACACTTTGATCTCCTGCTTCAGGATTTCAGGCCTGCAGGGAACATAATGTGTCACTCAAGAGTGGTAAAAAACCCAAACTATTGTAACAACAGGCGTCTTTTCTTTAGAAATCTACACAAATATTCACTGAGAAACAGAATGGTGTCATTTTCTGCTTGACCAGGGAAGTCATGGACTCCTCATCCTTGGAAGCGTTCGAGACCAGGCTGGACAGAGCTCTCAGTAACTTGGAACTGGATGATCTTTAGGGTCCCTTTCAACCCAAACCATTCTCTGACTCTGATTTTATGCCTAGGATGTGCAGACACCAATTTGAAGAAAGAAGTATGGATAAAAAGATTATTTAGATACAAAAATGCATAATTCAAGTCTTTCTACGGCCACATCTCTGCTTCCTCTATTTGAGCTGCTGAACCAACCACGACAGGCAGTGAACAATAATATTTTCAGTGAAAAAATAGCATCCTTATCTCAACACAAACCCCAGAAACTCATTTCCACTTTCACTAGCAAGATGCGAGTGCACAGTAACCCTGCCCTAATATAATCACAAATGCTATCCAAGCTATCTCACCTTTCCAGCAAGGATCAGCTGCAATAAAACACAAATGTCAGAGCAAACTGGTGGGAAAACCTCAACCCACTGTAACCCAGGACGTCACCAGCCTGGTGGTTCTGTGCAGAACAGAGGAAAACAGGCACAGTGAGATTCTGCAGGTCACTATGAACTGTTCCTGTTTGCCATGCTGATTTATAGAAGGCAATTCTAACTCTCATAAAGAGAGGGTGAAGAGAGGCAGGTAAGGAAATACTGCATGAAGCTGGTATCACAAATATGCTGTAAAGGAAATCAGAGCCATGATACTGCTTAACCTGGCTCTCAAGAGATCTGAGCCTGCATTAAAAGGAATTCTGTGCACGTGGCACTATCCGGAGGTCTGAGATAACCTCATGGCCTTTGACAACACAGGAATAACACCCCCTGAGCCTTTACCTCTTCTGCACAATCAAGTTGATGTTCCTCAGGGCAACATACTGAACTTCAGGCTCTCCAGACAGCAGGGTCACCAGAGGAGGGGCCAGTTTCTTCAGCAGCATGTTGTAATAGTCAGAGTCCTTGGGAAGGAGCTCCAGGAACTTCATCAGGACCTTCACTGCTGACAGCACCACTGCCGAGTTGGCGTGAGACAGCCGGGGGGTCACCCGCTCACAGATGCTGGGGACACAAGAAAGGGTTCAAATGGATTCCAGGATGCCAAATGGTTCAAAACTAAATTTAGGAGATGGCACATAGCTGAAGGCAGCTTCTCAGACACTGTTTGGATTTGGTTTTGTTCACAATAAACGAGCTAAGTCCTGTTTTCCTGAATGCAGCAGGAAGCAAACAGGGATTTCTCTCACAGCTTCAAGTTTCTCTCCTGCCACAGTCAGCTCAGGAACAATTCCACACTTCCTGCATTTTTGTGGTGGTATTCTCTATTTGTGTGATCCTGTCTGTCACTTACAAACATAACTTTAACAAAAACAGCTACTGGAAAAACACTTTAGCCTCCATATAACCATTCAGAGGTGATACACGCTTCTGGCTTGCTTGGGGGGTTGCTGTCATTTCAACAAAAAAAGACTTCTGTTCCTCTGAACATACAAGAAAAGAGTGACCTAAATATCCTCCCAAATCTCAGCTTCACCACTTGTCATAATGGATCCTGTAATCAAACAGCATCCTAGACAGCCCATCCCAAAGAGAAAGGAAGTTTGGGTTCATATGGTCTTTCTTACAGCATCTGTCAAGTTTCTTCCCACTCCCTCCTGCACATGGCTAACCCAGAACAATCTTATTCCCATCTGTGCCTCCTGAAGTTTCTTTCCTGCAAGATTTGCAGCTCAGTAAAGAGCAAACAAATCCAAGTCAGGGCTGGGGCACCCTCAGCTGCCTCTGCTCCAGGTCACCTGCAATGCCCCAGCAGGTTCCTCTCTCTGTGCCTCAGTTTCCCCACGCACAGGGGAGTGACACCAGCCTTGCTGGAAAGGAGGGTGGCTTTCCCAGCTCTGTCTGAATTAAGGCAGGCTCCAGGAGATAAACTCCACACAAAGGAGCAAAAGGAGTTCCTGCCCAGGCATTTGGATAAGCCACTCTTCAGAGGAACTGCAGCTGAGGAATTGGGACACGCTCACAGCTGCTCAGACCAGCGGTCAGTGACAGAGCTGGGATAACACTGGTCTCACACCCTGCAGATCTCTGCAGGTTTCTAGCACTCATTAAGAGCTGTTTCTGGCACAGACACAGAACACAAGGGGAAAAAAAACCCAGCAAGACTACTGGCAGGCTTCTTAGAAATAGTGCATTTTGTGTCTCAAAAAAAGTCGGTGAAGAAACCCATCAAATTCCAAATGGCCTGGCCAGGATTTTGCATGTGGGCTTGTGATCCTTCCTCCCCCTCCATCCCCACATCAGCTGCATTAAATACATCATCTCAGAGTCTCCCTGTTCCAAGTTACTTTTCTGGCTGAATCCTTGTTTTCTTGGGAACACAATCTGGCTTTTTGTGATTCTGGAGACAGATGAGGGAGAGGCTTGAAGTGCACAAACTAACAGCCCACTACCCAAACCCTAAAGTCTTTCTCCTTAGGTTTAGTCATTGCAGTTAAAGGTAAAAGCACAAAGGTGAATTTGGAGCAACAAGAAAAAGAATTTCTTACCTTTATTTTCACTTCTATGATATCATACCCTAGTTTTCAGTGGGAAAATATTCCAGTCTCAGACTTGTAGTACTTTGGAGACCCACAAACCTATAAATGCTTCTTGCCTCTCAAAGCAGCAAAACCAAATAGGAAAGTTCTGTTTTAAATCAGAAAATCCTGCAAACAGTGCTTTCACTGTTACAGGTTTGGTCTTGGGCTGATCCCCTCTTAGCAGTGCCAGTTCCCACAAGAACCAGCCTTTTGAATAGAAAAAAAAATTTAAGAAAGATAAACAGAGAAAATGGTTCTGCAGAGGGAAAGGGCAGGTTTCCAGCATCAGCCCCAACTACCAAAAGCAGCTTTGCTTTTAAACCTAGTTTATCAGGTCTTATTTGTGCCACAATGCCCTGTTACCAGAACTCCCTTCAGAGCTGTAACACCCCCAGCAGCCCCAAACTGCCACCAAAAAGCCACCGCACCTCTGAGCTTCCCGGTCATCCTTGGGGTTGTAGTTGGACAGGCAGTCCAGGATGAAGATCTGGCCCCACTCCGTGCACTCGTTTAAAGCTGTCAGCAGCTTGTTGATGTTCTGAGGGTTCAGATCCAGCAGGTTGCTGTTGGGGTGGGACTCGCTGATCTCCGACAGGGCGGCCACGGCGTTCGCCACCACCTGGGGGAAGAGGAGCTCCTTGTTAGCAGAGCTTGAGGGGCTTGGCAGGGATTGATTTGCTCACAGGGAGCAAACTGGAGATGTATCAGCTGCCACAGCAGTTATCTGAGCCTTCTGGGGTGCAGCACAACCTCAAACCAAGCTGCAGAGCCCAAAGCTTCACTGGGAGGAACGGGGACCTGGGATGAGGACATCACAAGAGACTTTGCTGTGGAAGGAGCTGGAGATGGCAGGGAACACCACCACCCTGCCTCCCTGCAGGCTCCACAGCCTCCCCAACCTCCAGGGGATGCTCAGCTTTACAGCCAAGGTGCCCAAACCTCCAGTTGTCCTGTTTATTCAGGAATTTGTGCCTCTTGCCCAATTTCCCCAAGGCACGTGGCTTAACAGTGATCCAGAAATGAGCCAGCAGGTGCCTGGCAGCCTCCAGCCCTGCAGCAGCACTGGCAGGTCACACAGTTTGAGAGCAAACAAACAATTTCCCTAAAATGGGCAACTCCTGCTAGATTTTTAATAACCTATATTTCAATTCCAGCTTCCAGAACATCCTTTTGCTTTATGGAGCCATGGTAAAGGAAGCACTCCAGCACAACATCCCTTGAAAATATTCTTGTTGCATTTAGGACTATATAAGGTCTTCTCTTTTCTAAGCACAGAAAGGAGGTCCAGGATCCAGCTTGACACAAACAGAAGTGGGAGTGCAGCATAAATTTCTAATTCTTAGTTCCGTACTCAAATTCAACAGTTATTCAGACTCCATGGGAATTTTTTTTTTAAATAGAAGAGCTGCAGAATATAGAGACAAAATAGAAAATTTGCAGATGAGACTAAAGTCTTGTTTAACTAACAGGAGAAGGGATTTAAGCTGACTTTGACACACAAAACTGAAATCCCCTATGAAAAGGCATTTTCAGGACATTTTACAATGTACATCATGTCCAGCCCAACTCCCAGTAAATACCCGCTCAAATGAAGATTTATAGTGTTATTTTCTATGAGATTAAGGCAAAGAAATATCTTATCTAAAATCACCTGACTGTTCGGATGACTAAAGATGCTTTTGATGCAATACAATGAAAACAAGAACAGCACAACCAGAACTTTCCCTGCCTTGTTCTCATCCCTGCTTGTCATTAAACCAATATATTCCAAAGTCATTGCACAGGCACAGTAATGTTGATTGTTCTGCATTTCACACCTAGAGGTCATAGATAGGATTTTGATCCAAGATTTTATGAATTTCATTAGTTGAATGAGCCTTCTGTCACCAAAATCATTAGTAATCAGTGCTGCTGTCTTCTTGTACTGTTTTAATGAGGAACTTGTTAAGATAGGCTGCTTATTCTCCTCATTATTTAATTTGCCTGATTCCTGAATGGTTAAAGTGACACAGCATAAAACTGAAGTAAAAGATTTTTAATATCATTGTATTTTTAACGTTTATCAGTGAAGAAAAATCACAAAAGAAACCGAAAAGTTCAAAGTCCTCATAAAAAAGCACTTATAAAATGAAACTACTTTGGGAAAAAAATTTGAATTGACAAAAAAAATTTACAGAGCCAAAGCATCAGAGAAAGGGACCTGTCAGTTATACTGAGAGACAGGAGCTCTGACAAATGCACTCACACTGCCAGGCACTTTGTTGAAGTAACTGATAAATTAGTAACTAATAGAGAATTTTAGACTAGAACTGAGACTGAAGAAGAACTCTAGAATCACTGAGTCCAACCATTAACCCAGTACTGCCAAGCCCACCCCTAAATCATGTCCCAGGTGCCACATTCAGATGGTTTTGGGCACTGCCAGGATATCCTAAACCCTGGGGGAAGTACAAGTCAAAGCAGCTGTGGTTATATTTCCCTCCTTGCAGATCCATGGAGTCTATCCCTGTGTTTGCCACACACAAAGGATGCACAGAAATGCTCTTCCCATGGGTGGAGAACAGCAGCTCCAACCCAGAGACCAAACTGTGAGTGAGCTTTTGGGACACCACATGGCAATCCACTCGAAATTCCATTCAAAGCATCCATGAGGAAGTGGCAGAAGGCCAGATGGACTTAGGAACACGGGCTGTGGTCTCCTTGAGTGTTGGAAAAAGGAGTGGGAGGGGTTGGCAAACATCTGGTGGCAGCTCAGTCCTGCCAGAGGAGCTGGGATCTACAACCTACAGTCCACAATTAAAGCTGGTCCTCACCTCCCACCACAGTGACAAGGGGATAAATGAAGAAAAAGAGGATCAGGGAAAGGGTGGGGAATAAATTCAAACTTTAAGCAATATTTATTTAAAAAAAAAAAAAAAGGACTTGCTGGCGATTTGCACCGAACATATTGATGTGTTATGGTGTTGTGCTATGCCAACAAAACCAATCAGCATCTTCAAGGCTTTTCACACAGCCCCAGCACAGCTGAAAGGCAAACAGCTCTCAGGAAACAGTCCAACACAAACACTGGCTGCAGCACACACGCTCACCTCTTCCCTGGCACTGCCACTGCCTCAGCCAGGAACAGGAACACGCGGAGCTCAAGCCAGCACTGCACAATTCCAGCACACAGCTCCTGCTCTGCCAACTGCTCCCGCCAAGTGAGAGGTCAGGTCAAGGACTGAAGCATCCCTCACTAGGAGTGAGCACTCAGGTGTGGCAAAAAGCCCATAAAGAACCATCCAGTACCAATTCTGGTGTTGTATCACCTGCTAATCCACTGTGTGCTTTGGCACTCATGGAAGTGCCACTGGGAATATTTAGAAAGATGGTTTTTGGCCAAAAAAACCCTGCAACGTCAAAGCTGAACCTTAAGTCTTCAGCTGGGTTGACACTTCTTCCTTAACACAGCAACACAATATCATGAAGTCCAACTACAATAAACAGCAAGAACAAAGTGATAAGTTACAAGAAGTTATTTTTTCTTTAAAATACAACATGATGAAATTTCTGGGGGAACTTAAAAGTAAGCTAAAGCTTTACAGCTTTTTATAGGATCAAGGAATTAGACAAGTTTCACAGGCTGATGGAAAAAAACCTCCTAAGTTTCTTTAGCAAACAAGGTACTCTCTGCTTTTCAAAAAATGCCCCAAGTTTATTTTGATGAGAAACCAATCACTTGTATGACTTATCCCACAGATTGGAGAAGCAGAATTAAAGTACATAAAACTAACAGCTGGTGTAGTCTTGAGTTCTCAAAAATAAAGAAAAAAATGGAGGTCGACCCAGTAGCCATAGATCTGTGAGCCCAACCAGCTAATGAACAGGAAAAAGCTTTTAAAGCTTGAAATTCCAAGTTAACTTCACTGCAAAATGCCTCATTTGACTCACAATTAAGAATACCAACTTTAAGCTAAGAGCAACCAAATGATGATCTGCCTAAAAATCCCCTAGAAAATAAAAATGCAGAGCAGATTGAAGAATTAATAATAATTAATAACAATAACAGGTCCCTGGCTTGCTGATGTAAATCAGTTCACCCTCGGGTACATGATGGTATTATTCAAATGCAGCCACAGCAACATCCCTTTGGAGCACAGATGAGCTGAATGACAATAAACCTCCTTTTGCCTGGAATTTCCCAATAAATTTAGGTTCTTGGAGAAGAAGCTTGGGATGATGATAACTAAAATCTCCCAGGCTCTTATTAAAAAAAACCCAAAACAACAAAAACCAATAAAAACAAACCTCTACACTTAGAGCTACACCACAGCTTTAACAAGAACCCAACAGTTTTAAATCCACCTCCAGACAAACTCCCCTCTGCAGCCAGGGAGAGCAGACCCGACCTCTTGGGAAGCTGCAGAGGCAGGAGCACTGTGATTTCCAAGTGATTCCTTCTGGCAGCTCAAACCCTCAGCTCAGAGCAAATGGTATAAAACAGCAGCAGGGAGGGAAGGGCGTGGGTGAAAACCTGCGTGTCTGCCTGGCAGCCCACACAGAAAAGCTTTGCAGGGGCTGGGGGGACAGGAGGGAAGCTCGGCACATCCAGAATGCCAACCAGTCGAAGGAATCAGATTATTTCCCTAGCATCCCAAGCTAATTGGAAATTAAACCAAGTGTGTAATGGAGTTAATGAAATACAATGTTCTGCTGCTCGAAACGGGAACCTCTGGCTCGCCACGCTGTTAAAGTGAAGGGGAAATGAAGAAAATGAGGAAATGTGAAGGGACTCGGAGAAGATGCTGAGGGAAGGCAGCGTTCCCTCCACAGCAGGAGGCTCCTGCCCTCAAGGGAGCCAGGCTCCAGGAGATGTTTTTGCCAATGGAGAGGTGCTGACATTTCAAAGAGCACTCTGGGCTTGCAGGGCACATCCACTCATTTTATGCCCAGAAGGTCCCTAACAGGTGCTCTCCAGAGAACACAACCCCTCATCCTGTTCATGGCATAACTTTTATCTCCAAGCCCTCCTTACTTTGCTTCTCTGGGAACAGCTCAGGAACCATTAAAATCTCTTATATGGAAGGTGTCCCTTATCATGGCAGGGGATGGAAAAAATTGAGCATTAAGGTCCCTTCCAACCCAAACCCTTCTGTGATTCAATGATTCTGTGAAATGGCTCAACCATGCAAGAGAGCCCTCATGAGCCTCTCACGCTGTCAATGCTTGTTTGTATGTACAGATATAAATTAAAGCTCTGAGAGACTCACACATTTCCAGTTCCCTGATCACAGCCCAAAAACTGCCTGGGTGGGGAAGACCTCCTGGCTTGCTTTTTGCAAGTGGGCTGAATTTTTTATGGAGGTGGCAATGGAAGGGAAGTTAAGTGTTATACTTCCCACGGTGTGCTTGCCCTAACTGGGTTTTGCATTTCCCTGCAGAAAAATGACACTTTGTGGCAGACTGGAACATCACTCCTGCTCTCATATCCTTGCAAAAATCAGGATGTGTGAGCTGTAAGGCAGGAAAACAAGCTTCCCCCAACTGTTGAAACTCTTGTGGTAGGTGGGCAAGAAGCTGCTCAGGGATGGCTCCATCACAAGGGGCTTCTTCTAGGCACAGCTGAGCCCTCAGTGCAGGAAATGAAACCCCACAGGAAGACACAGAGGGTCTGCAACTCCCTATTTTCCTTCCAGAAATCACTGTGGTGTGATCCCAGTCTGGATCAGGCACCTATCATAAACATCAGAAAGGTTTTGCTTTATTTTTTTTGCAATTTTCTTTGCAGAGGTTCTCACTGGCACCATCCAGTGGCAAATGGGCTGTCTCTGATCTGAGCTGAAAAAAAGCACCAGCTACGCACCAAATTCCTTACAGAGCCCCAAAAAGGGGGGTGCAGAGCTACAAAACATCACAAACACAACGTTATCTGACAAATGGTACTTGTCAATAGCTGGAAGTGTCTGCTCCAATGGAAAATAACATGTAGACACACGTCAACAAAATTCCCAGCACACTGATTGATGTTAGAGATCCTGGAATGATCTGTTCAGCAAGACTAATGCTTAGGAAATTAGGCACATATTGGTGGCTGTAATGGGAAGGAGACAAGTCTCTGATGGATGGATTTGTCAATTAGGCTTTATAAATGAGGGGTGTGGGAAGACAAACTCTGGAGCCATGGAATTCACAAATTGTCAAACTCCTTGCCTCTCTGCCAGAACTGAAGGCACAGCTTCGAGGGAAGATGCTCAAATCCTGTATCCTTCATACCAAAACCAACCAAACAGAAACACAAGTGCCACATGCATGCTTGAAACTCCCTCAGACCTCCTTAGGATGACAACCTGCAGAAAATACCCGCCCAGTAAGGGAGATTCCTCTGCAGGAGCTCATTCCAAAGCCAAAGCTGGTTTCACCAGCAGAACAAGGGGCTCAGAGTGGGAAACCAGAAGCTATGCCACCAATCACAGGTGGCAGCTCTTCTTTTTTCCCTACTTTAAGTCTTTGCTGCTGCCTGCTGCAACACACACAGCTGGTTCCTGCACTGCCAGGCAATCTCCCACATTTCTTCCCTAGCATCCCACCACACAGCCACTCTTTAGACAGGCTCCTCCATAGCTTCTCCCCATCCCTTTCCCACACTTTGTTGCTGCTTTTGGCTGCACAGTTTACCAAAAGTGTTGCTCTCCCTCCCGGGCAGCCTCATGTAAACAGCAGAAGCATCCATTAGAGAGCTCCAGAGTGCCACCACCACTTTTCAACAGCCCCAAGCAACATTCTCATTCACTGCAACATATCCATCGCCGGGTAAAAGAAATTCCGCCCACAAATGCCATCAAGTGTCTCCCAGAAGGAAATATTATCTCTACTTGCAGCACAAACATTATGAAAAAACCCCAAACCACACACAGGATCAATTCAGACATGGCTGGAGGAGTTCAAGATCCAGACTGCATCTGCAGTACTTGAAAAGGAGAGGGATATTTTTTGCCCACAGGACAGAAAGGGTGTCCTGGAGCAGCCTCAGGCTGATGAGATGCTGCAGAGCCCACAGCTCCCAGCAATATTCAGCTCCATACTGGGATGTGGATTTTCAAGTCCTTCATGAGCAGGAGTGATGAATTCATCCAGCAGTGACACCTCACTCCTCCCACCAGAAAAAACACCAGCTGCAGAGGGAAAACACAGGGCTGGGAGAGTCCCCATGAGGAACAGTGATCTCCTGTGCCCAGGGAGAAGGTGGTGTTCCACTCCCTGTTGGATGAGACAATTTCCACATCCCTGACTGCCTCCCACAAAGTCCTTTTGGGACTCAGGGGATCACCAGTTTCTCAGCAAGGGGTTCTTTTCTCAGCTTTACTACACAGAGAGGGATAAAATTCCTGCAGAGGACAGGCCCAGGAAGAAAAAGCTCCTTTTGCTTCTAAACAGGCTCACTCCTCAGGACATCATCCCAGAGACATTCTGCTTGCCAGCCAGAAGGAAAAATAAAAGGATCATCTTCCTTTATAGGGTCATCCAGGAAGCTCCCCCACACACACTCTGAAGTTCTGGCAGAGAAGGAACCCACATCCCTTGCAGGCACAGCAGGAGAGCCAGGAGAACACTCTGATTCATCTCTAAAAGTTTTAGTCTCATCTGTGAGCTGTGGAAACTCAATACAGCTGGAGGGAATTTGGATTAGATCAAGGTGGACCTCGCCACCTCCAGCTGTCAGATCTCAGATTTCCTTCTTAGTGTGGTTAATGCTAAAGGCAAAAAAAACCTCCTAGGTACAAGAGATTTTAATTATACTCCACACACTTGGAGCATTTACTAATGAGTTATGTGATCTCAGGTTACTCTGTGCTGAGTCACAACAGTATTTCTCGCAGTAAATTGTGATGTAGAGGGTGTAAAACACAGCACAAAAATGTCTGTACAATCCACAAAAACACAGGAGCAGAACAGCCACACCTGAAAAACCTAGGATCCAGCATGAGGAAGGAGAAATGCTACAGGAGGCAATTAAAAACTGAACAGAACCTAGAAAATAACAGGGAGAAGGTGACATCAGTTAACTTAAGCCATGTGGATAACAAAGAGATTGGCAAGGAATCTATTCCATGGGTTAAAAGTTACCTTAGAAGGTGAAGGATTGAAAATGCTTGGAGAGAAAGGTTGTTCCATTCAAATACTAAAAGCCCAGTAAGGCTTTAGATGGATTTCCTCTCATGTTTTTCTGCTAATATTTACATTCCTGAAGAAAACCAAGTGCCGGGATAAAAACCAGGAGGAAAATAGTTACAAAATAAAGTATCTAAAGATAGTCAGCTTTCCTTCTGCTTTCAGCTGCTGCCATCTCGTGGTCTGCTCTCCCTCTCCTGGGCTCAGCACTTCCAACGTTCCAAGCAGGAGCAGTCATTGCATGGGATTCACAAAGGCCAGAACAAGACAGCAGCAGGGAAAAGAATAATAAAAGAAGGTTTTTCCACGACTTGAGAGAACCTCTGGCCACCAGTGGGTGAAACACTCCTACCTCTCTCCCCTCAGTATCACCTGCTGCTGGGTGTGAACAGTGTTCTGCAGGAACAGAGTGCACAGAAATCTCATTTTGGAACCATATTTTTGTCAGAACACGAGGATTATGGGAGAACAGGCTTCTGAGTTGCACTATACCCAGGTTACCGGCAAGAGAGGTGCTGAGGACTGAGCAAGTGCAGCAGCCCAAGGCAGCCAGGCCCCAGCTTTGTACTCCTCCAGCCCTGCTTCTGCTGAGCTTCCTGTGCAGAAATGCAGGGTGAAAAAAGAAGGATTTGCCTTAAGACAGCTCTGGGAAGAAATGAGGGCTCCCTCTATGGAAGGATGCTCTTCAGCAGGATCCCACCTGACAAAGGGCAGCCACACTTCAGACCCATCTGTAAAATGAGATTAAAGACTCCTCCACCATCAAACTTCTGCAGGGCAACTGAACCGTGCCCTTGTAAGGGGTTTTGGGCCATGGCCTGCACAAGACATCTCAGATAACTCTGCTGTCATGTCAAAAGCCACCAGATACATCCATACCAATGTATCTGCAATTGGAAATTTGAATTAATTCACCCAGGAGATGCACCTGCACAAAAGATCACTTCATGTGAGCTGAGGCCATGTCCTGACAACAAAAAAACCCAAATAAAGGGGAAAGAACCTTGGCTGTGCACCTACAGCACCTCAACAGGACTTCAATACCCTGAATATCTCCAAGGGCTGCTGGTTTATTAACACCGAATAATGCCATTACTCCAAAAATATATATATAAAAAAGAGAACAAACCCAAACTGTTTCTGACAAGGTCACCTCCAAATTAGCCAGACATCCTTACAAGGAAGGTGATCTGAGCCCAGAGAAATATGCACCCTGATCTCTGCACAATTATGAGGCAATTAGTGAGCCACAGATGGAGATGTTCCTCTACCAAGACCCAGCTAAAATGCTTAGAGCTTGCTCATGTGCTAGAGGCAACCAATTACAAAGCCATAATAAAACCCTTCTTGAGGACTATTTTTCAACTGCAGCCTTTTTTAGCTCCCGTTCAAAATCTCATTTCTCAGAAGAGAGAACAAGTGTGGATTTCCCATCGCAAAAATTCTGCTTCATTAAGTGTCTAATGTTGCCCATTTCCACAAGCCATCAAAAGAGGAGAAACATTTATAATATAAATATGAATGAGCTTGGCTAACAGGTTGCAATGATGGAGATGCACCATTTACAGAGGAATAGGCCATCAGAATAGATCCATTTGTACCATTCCTTCCAGCAAGCTTGCTTTTGATAGCCAATACTGATACACACATTTTACTTAAAAAGACCTTCCAGGCAGGAACTGCATTCCAAGGAAAAATACCTTAATAAAGATCAACTTGCACACAAATATAACTTGTCTGGCAAACAAAATTCAAGGTCATCAGGAAGTTTCATGTGGACAAAGCAGCAATGAAGTAGATTGTTTGACCAGGAAGATGAACCTTAATTAGGGGTGGATAATTCCTGTATTTTTGAGGGAACCACTGTACCACAAAGGCATCAAAGAGCATCAACTTAACTAAAAGGAATGCCCTTTCCTACTAAAATTGTAACCAGATTAAATATTGCATTAAATGAGCAGCTCTAAGAGCCTCAAGCAAAGGATAAAATCTCTCCTCATGCATCCTTAAAAAGCAAAAATATTACACCCCATCTATAGAAAAACCTGGGAAACCAGCACACAGAACACCAGCTACATAAAGTCTGCAGCTCTGAAAACACAGCCCAGGCCTCTCCTTCATCATCCCCACTCCTCAAATTGCATCTTCCTGCTGTGAATGCTCAGTTTTGGAAAGAGCAGGTGAGTACAACATGAGGGAGGTCCTGTGACCCTGCACAGCTTCAGAAGAGCTGTCCCAGCCCACCCTCATTACCACCGAGAGCTGAGTTTTCCTGATGTTTTATTAGGAAGGCCTGTGCTACTTTTGGAGGTTTATTTAGCAAATGGAGCACACACTGCTCTTTTGCTCTTTTTCCTCTTCTCACCATCCATTTAAGCGTACATTATATTAATGCATTTTTTAAATACATATCTGTGTTCTCTTGCCAGCCAATGGTTCATTTACCAAACCACTGAGTTCCAGAGACAAACAAGCACAAAGGGAAAGCAAAACCTTGTTATTTCTCCTGAAGTACCACATCTTTTCAGCAAGAGCTCTTCACCTCATATCCATGTGGCTGCAAATCAGAATAAAATCAGAGCTGGAACCAAGGCTGGGAGAAGAGGAGGTTCTGTCCCTGACCTCCACTGCTGCCTGGGAGCTGCTGAACACCAGGGCCAGCACTGAAGTGGAACTAAAGAAGGCCAAGCAAGTCCCTTCAGAGGCTGCAAGGCACACCCTCCACATTGAAATGGAACAGCAGGTGCTTCTCTGCAGGCCTCAGAGCTGCCTACACAAAGAAAGCATCTTCAAGTAGTCATAAATATTCACACAGAAGCCTGGCATAAGAAAAAAACAACAAGGAGGCAGATAAAAAGAACAACTTGTAAAAGAGCTGGATATCAGAGAAAAGAGGTGTCTGTATCTCCTGAGAGACACCATCACTCAGAGTGCTGCCTGTGACAGTCAGATACCTCGGGTTTCACTGTCTCTAGAAAGTCTCACAAGGAGCACTCAGCACCCTTCACTCTCCTGCTGAAGGGGATGGCACCTTATCACCTGCCCTTGTTTTATCTCAGGTGCCCAAAGACACCTGACAGGACAGAAATTCTGTGGTTTGACTCATGCACCAAAGAAAGATCTGTTAAACCTGCCCTAATAACGTGAGACTATTTCTTTAACCAGGGTCCATTCTCTAGAAGGGCTAAAAAAGTAGCAGTCACATTCTTAAACTCCGAGTTAAGCTGAGCTGCAGAAGTTTTCTTCCCTGCTAAGGGTCAGGATGATATTGGTATGCTCCTGGATTCCAGCAGGAAACAGTATTAAAGGAAAGGATAATGCAGTGGGGCACTTCAATTCCTTGGCCACCACCTTTTAGTCACAAAATAATAGCAGGAGACACCTGGCTTGGAAGTGGACCCTTCATCAAGCATAATTAAATGCTGATTTAGTAGGTGATTTACTCCTGTGAAATTCTTGGTCATGATCTCCACCTCTCCTCCGACAACTCATTTAACTTTATTAAAAACATTAGCATTGATTTTCTCCACTCATTACAAGCCAGTGGATTTATCTGCATTAGCAAATGCATTAATCCAGACTCTTACTCCAAGAAGAGCCAAAGGCTGCAGGAAGGCAAGAGCTAAAAGCTGTCACCAGGGCAGCAGCATCACATATTTCTTGCTCTTCTGACTCACCTGGCCAGGAAGTTACACTTTTGCAGCATTCAAGACAGGCCAAAATCCCAAATAGATCAAATGACAGAAGACACTTCCTGATTTCTGAGGCAACAAGTGTTCTCTAACCAACAAAATCATCCCAAGAGCAGCAACTGCAATGAAGAACTCTCAGGGTTGCTGTTCCCTGAGATTCTCCTTGGGATTGCTGTTCCCCGAGGTAATCAGGCTTTTGAGCTTCTCTTGCCCAAAAGGTCTCAATGCTGGAGCCAGAGCAGACAAGCTGAGTCCCCAGTCCGTGTTTCCAAGGTTGTTTATTCTTCATTATCTCAGTTCTTTCTCAGCTCTGCAGGGCATCTCCAGCAGAGCAGGACACGGGGCAGGACTGGGGCGGATCAGAGGGTCCCGGACCCTTTGTTCCATTTCCCTGATCCAACCACCGTCCACAATGAACTTTTTATTTACAGAATTTTGCCAATACTTACTACCCATGTTAACATGTCATTTCTACTCTAAACCAATCCTTGAGATCCAACTCAGCAGAAAATGGGGGAAAAGAACAAGAACAAGGAGCACAGGGACCACTCCCCAATTCCTCCATCTTGCCTCTTCAAACCCATATACTAAAAATCCTGGATTCTACATTTACACTCTGTGATAAACTAAATATATGTACTTATTTTGAATTCTCTCAGCTTGTGATTCTTCATACAAAGTGGGCATTCACTCCCATGGCCAGGGATCAGAGACAGTGTCCTCCTGGGCTCTGTGTGAGGCTGGCTGAGCCCCTTGGACAGATCCCAGCCCCCCTGTCCGGTCTCCAAACCCTCCAGGGTGGCCAGAGGGATATTCTAGACTCCGACAAAGAACCTTTCACATCTGCGATCACCAAACAACACAAACGCGAGCACCGAGCTGGGAACACCTTACCATGGGATTGGAGTCTGCAATCAGGTCCCGCAGGGAATCCAGGAAGCCCTGGTCCTCCACCATCTGGGCGTTGATGTCGTGCAGCTTGGCCACGCAGACGGCGGCGGTTTTCCTCACGTAGGGGTCCTCGTCCTTGAGGCACTTGCGCAGGGGCTCGCACAGGTACTCGGTGATCTTGTCCACGCGGATGCAGCCCATGGTGCGCACGGCCAGCGCCCGGATCAGCGGGTTTGGGTCCTCGCAGTCCTGCACAGCACAGACACGCCTGCACCACAGCCACAGCCCCTGCAGTCCCTGCTGTCCCCCTCAAGCAGCATCTCATACATAAGGGCCAGGCAATTATGTCACATCAGGGATAAAAGGGCACTTGTTGCTCCACGGAAACATTTTACGCTTTCCGTCTTGTAAAATTGTCACCTGGGTGTCCCTTCATTCTCCCAGCAAAGCTGCTTTCAACATGATCCAACAGCTAAGCTGGAGAGGCAGCTCTCTGCACCCAAAATCTCACCACAGACAAAATAATTTACTGATTTCCAACTTCTTGGTTTAAAGGAGCAAGAAATAAAATAGGAAAAATCAACAACTAACCCAAATGCAACAGCCATCAATACCTATTTCCTAAACACAAACATCCCTGAAGTTACAACTCATGAAGCACTAAGCAAAGGCTGCTCTAAAGGTGCTTTTCTAAAGAGGAAAAAGAAAAGGCAGGCAGGAATGCAACATTTTGTACTCCAAGCCTATATAATTTTTACAAATACATTTGTAATAATTTGTACAAATACATTTTCTATGTATCCAATCCATCTACATCTCTGAGCTCCTCCAGAATCAGCCTGCAAAAGGATGGCTACAGAATGACCTACAAAAGGCATTTACCTTTCACTGTTCAAGTTTCCTGCAGCTGAAAAACTACTTTTAAAGCCTGCAGGAGAAGAGACACATCCTACCAGTGCACTCCACACCTTGAACTGGGAAGTGCTGAGTTAGTGCAGAGCAGAGTCAACACTCACTCTTCCCTCAGCTTGCCAAAAGGGACACCAGGCTTTCCTGTGCCGGAGTGAGATGGAAAATACCATTTTGTTAGCCCATTCTAATATAATTGCACTTTAAAGACAGACAATATTCTTTCCAGAGAGGAAGACAGACATCTTCTCTGGCCAGAAGAGCAGATCTCTTCAGCTGAGGTCTTCTCACCTCTTTCTGCCTCAAGAACCACAACAGAAACTTGAAACTCAATCCCATTCCCCAGTGTCTCAGATTTTATAGCACTTTACAAGGAGTCTCAAACTTCTTCTGAGCCTGGGTTTTACCTTGCACAACATGGGACTGAAATAACATTCCCTAGATAAGGAGAGGCAACCTGACAACAGAACTAAAGGTGACCCAGCAATCAGGCTGTTGTTTTTCCAGGGAACTGCCTCTCAGTTTCACCAGAGATAAAGGTTTTCCACACAGAGCACAGCTGGAACATTCAAACAGGAAGTTTGATATCCATGTCTCAGATACTACAAAGGCTGGAAGATGAAACAGATAAGATCTGTTTTCCAATACCAGAAGCTTGTAAAACAACAGAAGCAGCTTTCCCTGGAGCAGGCTCTCTCACAACCACTTACAAGGCTGCTGGAGTCATCTCCTTTGCAATAACCAGCAGGAACAAGTGAGAGAAAGGACCCAGATCCAGTGGATTCAGCATCCTCCTCTATGAGCCCAGCCCCACAGCAGAGATAAAGCTCCCAAAGGCTGATGGACAAAGGGATGTGCTGGCCCTTTCCTGAAGTGCCAGGGGAGCAGGTTACCTTCACAAAGCTGTTGACAGCCATGATGGCCATGTCTGGCTGGCTTTTGGCATAGTTCATCAGGTACAGGTAGACCAGCTTCTTCAGCTCCAGGTTGTCAGTCTGCATGCAGTTGACAACATCAGGGAACAGAGAGCTGGATACACAAAACAAGGATAAGCAAGGATGGAATCAGAGAATTGTTTAGGTTAGGAAATGCCAGCAGTTCCCTCAGCACCACCACATCTAAACACATTCTAAACTCTTCCAGGGATGGTGACTCCACCCCTGCCCTGGGCAGCCTGTTACAATCCCATCTGAACCTCCCTGGCACAACTGGAGGTTATTTCCTCTCATCCTGTAACCTCTCACCTGGGAGAAGGGCCTGACCCCCAACTCCACCCTCCTGTCAGGGAGGGCAGAGAGTGAGAAGGTCCCCCCTGAGCCTCATTTTCTCCAGACTGATCCCCCCAGCTCCTCCTCACCAGACCTGTGCTCAGCCCATTCCCTCCTCAGGACATGCTCCAGCCCCTCAATGTTTTTCTTGTCACGAGGAGCCCCAAACTGACCCCAGGATTTGAGGTGTGGCCTCACCAGTGCCCAGCACAGAGGGACAATCAGTGCCCTGCTCCTGCTGGCCACACTGCCCCTGATACAGGCCAGGAGCCATTGGCTCTCTTGGCCACCTGGGCACACAGCAGCTCATGCTCAGCCACAGCTGACCAGCACCCCTAGGTCCTTTTCCATCTTTCCAGCTGCTCTTCCCCATGCCTGGAGTGTTCCATGGGTTGTTGTGACCTGAGTGCTGGACCTCGTATCACTGAGCCTTACACCACTGGCCTCAGGCTGTCCAGATCCCTCTGCAGAACATTCCTGCCCTCCTGCAGATCCACACTCCCACCCACAAAATAAAAATCAGAGGTGGCATGGGAAAGGGGATAGCAACAATATCAAGGAAGCCAGAAAAACTGGAGTTCCACTTTAGGCATCCTGCTGTTTAATGAAAGGTCACCTTCCCTTTCAAAGCAGTTTGCAATGGCTTTTATAATAATAATTTAATCTCTTCTACAGCTTTAGCATAGGAGGAGGTGAAAACTAAATGCCATTTCCTAAATGTGTTTTAACTGAGGAGTTCACCAAACAAGAAAATTCTACCAGCCCAGGGCTGGAAATGAACCCACAAGAGGAAAAAAGTTGCTTTAAAATGTTTTGGTCATGTAGGACGCTTATGAAGAACCTGCCAAATTTCAGACTAGCAAAGTCCAGAGTGATTAGAAGCTTAAGCACTGACAAGCTGGGTTTCATTCAAATGTCAAGCAGCCATCTGTAAACAGCACTGCACAATAACACAGGAGGTTACACAAAGATTCTGCAGCTCCCAGGTTTGCTGTGGGGATCTAAAGGTGAAGGGTAAATGCCGCTGGCAGAAAAGATAAGGGGTTTTTTTCCCTTTCAGTTTATCTGTTCCTTCATTCTATGATGAAGTCATGATGCTGAATTTGCAAGCTTATATTGATTTCCGTGGCAACAGACCACGCTGCTGTGAATCCAGAATTATTGACTCTGCTAGGAACAGGAGAAGCTGGAAGGGAGAAAACATTCACTCAAGCAGGTTTTTCTGGTTTTCTCAGAAAACAACATTGGGGACAATAAATGCCAGTGTCCTTTAGCTGCAGTAAGACACAGGTTCAATTTTAAAATCACACATTTTAAAATGTAGCTTAAATTTATGCTGTGCCAGATGAGGCTAAGAAAAGCTTGGAAATACCTTTGTAACACTAAAACCCAGGACAGCAAGCAGCAAGAAAACATCACCTAAAGTGACATATAAAATGGCTGAATTCTGGGTATGTTTTAAATAAAAAGGGCTATTGGCACTGAGTTAAAACCACACTGCAAACAGTTGTTTCTCTTGCTTTCAGTGACAGCAAGGAGTTTAAGAAACCTGTGACTCAGGCACAGCACAGGCAAGGACACAGCCATCCTCACCAAGGTGCCATGGACATGTGTCACCACACCTGAGTCCCAGGACAACCTGAGCTGCCACAGGGACAAGTTGCTTTTACCTGACATCCTTCCCCACAGTCATGGCTGCAATAACCTTCTTGACAGCTTCTTTCCTCTTCTCTTTCTTTTCATTGTTGAGTTCAGCCTTCAGTTCAAAAATCTCTCCTGGCAGAAGACAAAAAAAAGCCAACAGATTGAACCTCTCAGGAGAAGAAAACTGTCTTGTTTTAGGGATAATTCAAGAGTGAATTTTTGCTTTCTTGGCCTGTTATTCCCACAAAACTGGTCCAGCAGCACTTGGAAGCTGTCAGAGCTTGTGGAGAACATGGTTCACTGAGAAGCAAAGCTGCAGCACTCAGGGGACTGATATGACTACACCTTGCAGAGGAAAATGCCATGAACAAGAACAACACTGCGTGTGGCAGCTCTCCCACTTCCAGGACACCAAATCACATCCCTGGAGCATCTGTTTCTCTGAGGCAACCATTACATAACCAGCACAAAAAGATACTTGGAGATGCCAGATTCGTGCCTGCAAGAAACAAACTAAGCTAGGAATTTTGCCCAGACTTTTTAAGTTTTGCTCATCGTTGCCTGCTTCCTGAGAGAGCTGGAGTGGAGCCCGAATGCTGTGGTTCCTGAAACAGGACAGCATGTGTTTAGTCCAGTGGAAAAAAGCTAAAAAGACAGAGCTACCACTAGGATTCCAAGGTTCCCACAGCAGTCTTTTCCCCAGCATGAATTCTTCCAGATGTGACCGTGTAGAAAGCCAGTTCAGGCTGGGTCACCAAAGTGGCAATCAAGTTTATAAAATAAAGCAACATGTGCCAAAGGCTGTTTATCTGCCTGTTCCAGACAGAGCCAGTGGTATGAGAAGGGTAATGCTCCCAACAGACAGACAGCTTTCCTCAGGAAGGGCAGCCAGCAGCATTCCCACTGGGAGCCACAGCCTGAGCACACGTTACAAACACCAAAATATCCCCGACAAAATTCTAGCACCAACTTTCCATTCCTCTACTTGCTCAGTGAAGAGCACTAATTAAAATTTGACACAGAGAGACTGCCAGGGACTCCAAAAGAGAAGAGAAGCTGCTGCAGTGCAGAGACCACTCGTCATCCCTCCTGCCTGAGGAAGAGCCTGGCATTACTCACCCAGAGCTCGTGCCCTGGAGCGGAGCTGAGGCAGCTCCAGCTCTCCCCCAGCCCAGAGTGGCTCCCTGCAGCCAGCCCACAAAAACTGCCTTTAGCTCTGAACTTCCAGAGCTGCTCCCTCGAAAGACAGCAACTGCATTAGCTTCATTTCTGAGCTCATTGTGAAGCTTAATGACACGTAAATAGATCAACAGTGTGGGTTTTTTCACTGGCAGGCATTCAGAAGGAGCACTCAGCCATTTTGCAAAGGAGAGGTTAATGCAAAGCTTTTTCCACATCTGCTGGAGAATGATCAGGCTTAAATTGCACTCAGCAACAGTGTTTTGTTCAAGAACAGGTTAGAAAATCTGCCTGGGACAGTCTCAGCAGAACAAGCCCTGCTCTGAAACAGCTGAATGAGTAAAATAATCCCAAAGAGCCTTTCCAGCCTTCCAGTTTTTAAGGGCAGCAGTTTGTCCTGAGGTGAACCACCACACCTGCAGTAAAGGCAGAGGAAAGTCAAAGAGAGCACCTGCAGCTTTGGAGAAAAGGGCAGCAGGAAAACCCACTATATTTGCTTGAGGTATATATCCAAAATATTAAATTCTTCACACCAACTTAATCCTGTGATGCCCAAATTAACAACCATCCTTAGTCTGGCACTTGTTAGCCAATAACCAAAACTTTATCTCTGGCCAGATCTGCTCTCAAATCCCAACGTTTTGCATTTTGATCCTTGAAAGTGCAGCAATTTGGGTTATTTTGTGCATCATAAAAACGTATAATACCCCAGTTTTGTCTTTTGTCACCGTGTGACCTACTTTGGAAGTTTCTCCCTGGATGATTAAGAAGAGAAACAGGGACAGAGCTACCAGAAAAGCACAAGTTCTCCCGCATGCAGTTAAAAAAGCCGTGTAAAAATAGCCACCCACCACCTCCAATCCACTGCACCAGCTCAACACCAACCTTTTTTATTGGTCGTGAAGTATTTGGAGTCCGTCATGGTTCCAGTTCCTTAAAACACCTGAGAATATGAAGAATAAAAACAGAACAAGTCAGCTCCAAATGCTGTCTGGTGGCAGCAGCCAGTTTGTGAGGCAGGAAGGTTGGTGAGTGAAGGAGGAAGCAAAAGCCTCACATCCACAGGCACGAGCTCCACAATCTTCATCCTGCACCTGCTGCTGGTTTTACTTGGCAAAACCAGAGATTTAAAGGGCTTGGTAAAAACACAACAGTGGCACCCAGCCCAGCTCCCTATATTCTCAGTCTCAGCAGGCAAAAGGCATTTTTTGAACTCCTTATTACCAGCAGATGCTGGTAGGCTCTGCAGCTGGCTTTCCTGGGTACACAGATTCATTTTCCAAGGAAAAGCACATCCAGTGTCTCGCCAGGCAGGAGAAGTCCATGTTTCAGACAAAGGAAACTGTCATCTCCCCCTAACGATATCTGCCTGTGCTGCATCTTGATGGAAGGCACAATTAACCCCACTTGCAACACCCACCCCCAGGCCTTTCATTCCTGTCCCTCCTTTTGTTCCCAGCAGATGCAAAACAGTGGTTTTTTCTTTTTTTGAAAAGCCATTACTTTTCAGTTCTCTCAAGCTTGAAATTGAAATATTTCTCTGCCAAGATCTGACATCCCACCTCTGAGACACACACACAGCACTCATTATTTCAGTGCTGCTCTGCTTTTTTTTCTTTTTTCCTTTTGTTTTCCTTTTTTTTTGTGGACAGGATGGAAAAAATGCTGTTGGAGCAGCAAGTGCTCAGCAGAGCCATGAAAGTGGTCTCACCAGCACTTCTCTTGCTCCACAGAGCAAAATTAATGCCTTGGAATACAGGGATTGCCCGAACATATGTGGATATCCATCATTTTATTCTTACAATTGCTAGCTGTGTGACAAATGTGAAACAATTTTCAAAACGAGCAGAGGAGTGGGCAGTTTTACAGCTTTTGATAAAAGTCTGTATCAATGCTAGGAACTATGACCCTAAAACTATCTCAAAAAGGATTGTATAATTTCTTTCCTGCTTTTTTTATTTTTTTGCCCCAATTCCCCTTTTCTTACACATCCTGCCATGACCTTAGAGGCTGCCAGCAAAGCAGTAAATCCTCTGTTCCCTAAATGCTGCCTGTCTTGCCTCTAAACCCTGCAGGTCTTGCTGGCTCAGCAACAAAAGGACCAGCACAGCTTTGAGCTCCAGGAGTGCCCAGCAGTGCAATGAGTTTGTTGTTCCTTAACCCTTCCCCTCCTCACCCCTTCACCCACCCCAATGCCATCAGCATTTCATTTTCCCCCATCCACCTGGATCAGTTTAACACCCCAGAAGCTGCTAAGGGGTAATGCCTCAATTTCCACCCCTTTCTTGCAGGATCATCCTGTCCAATTCCCAAACATCTGCATGAGGATCAACCTGTTGCTTTTCCCAGTTTCCTGGAGCTGCTGCCTGCCTGGTTTCCACCTCATCCAATTAGGCTGAATTACCGAGTTTGGTTTGATTCCTCTCCCTTTCTGCTCCTGCCAAGCTCTGGGAACACATTCCTCGTGCAGAGGAGGTTTAACCTCCTTCCAGGACAGAGGCTGGCTTGGGAAAGCCACATGAGCCACAATGAGCGTGATTTTTTTCCAACAAAAATCTCACAGCTCCCTCCAGAAAGCAGAGGCTGCTGTGGAGCTTGTTTTGTAATTAAAATCAGAGTCTGTGTTCAGCTGCAATGTTATTGCTGACAGAGTCCTTCGGGTTTGAGCTCAGCTTAAAAGGAAGACTTAAAATGTTTTTCTCTGCGAGAGTACTTGGCACAGTGCCATGCAAAAAGCACTGAACGTGGCCTCGATGTTCTCTGCTTGCATTATGAGGGGATTTGTCATCCAGGGTCACATCTCAGCTGAGCTACTCTAATACAGCTTTAACTGGGGCCAGAGCAGCAGATTAGAGAGAAAATCGAGGGGGGAGGAAAAAACCCAACCCAAACACCACAAACATCAGCCCAGTTGCACAAAGCTACACACAGAGAGGAAAGAACCCTGCTGAATTTCAGAGATGGTCGTTAGACCCCAAGTGCAGGATATTTTGTGGTTTTTCTCCTTTCAGATATTGTTGTTTTTCTCCTTTCATATAGTTGGAAGCATGAAGAATCCTAGAAACACTCAGACAGGGCCAAGCACAGCTCAAGCCTTTCCCACCTCCTTTGAGAGGTGTGAATGAGAGCTGACTGAGGGCAATAACCAAACTGCCCTATTCCAAATGCAGCATAAGATAAAGCTCCTTTTCTCATGAGCACACAGATTTCTGTTTCATGTGTGTCAGAGCTTGCTTTGCACAGTGCTCAGAGACAGCCTGCCAGCAGCACTGGGTATTATCTCATCACTAACAATCTCAGCATGCTTCACAGCAAATGGAACCAAAACTAGATATTTAAAACACTGCTGTTTGTGTGACTGCAGAAAATGCCAGCTCCTTATACACAAATCTAAACTGAGGAGAGCAAAGGTAAATTAAAATATCATGAACAGCCTTGTATTTTGAGAAGAAAAATCTACTTTAGACTGCTCCCTCCTGACTATTGTTCTGTGCCCAGCACTTGCTGAGATGGAAACAGGTAAGAGGTGCACAAAGCTGACAGCAAAAAGCTCTCCTGACCAACCCCAGCAAACAAGAAGAGATGAAAAAGAGAAATGGCTCCAGAAAGCTCCAGCAATGCTTCATGCTACAGCGACTTGACATTTCAGTGTAGACTGAACCAAAGCAAGATAAGCCTCCTCAGCCCAAAACCACACAGAAAACCTGACCCTGAGTCTGACCAACAGGGCTCCAGTCAGCCTGACCCACTCAGCACTGATCCCACACACAGGGTGGCAGGTTTAAGGGCCTTGGGATTAAGCCAAGCTCCTGGACATTGAAACCATCAATCCCTAAATCCCTGGTTTAACTCCAGTGCAAGTGATGCCACCCATTTTTCCTGGAAAGCCTCTCAAGGAGCTGCATGACAGCCTAGGTGTGGCTCAGGGCCACTGGAGAACAAGGAGAATAACCAGAACAATGGAAAGCGGATGGCAGAGGGAGAGCTGTGCCTGCAGCCCTGAACCTGTGCTGGCACAGGGATTTTGCTTCCATCCAGAGGAGCAAACACCCCCTCGGTGGTCCCCATTCCACCTGCTCCTCCTATCACCTCCCCATTCTGTGGAAGCCCCACCCCAGCTTTGCTGCCAGCCTGTCCCACACCTCCAGCAGGACTCCCAGCACCCAGCCACACTCCAGACTGACATCCCAACACCCCTCCTCAAGGCCCCTGCCCACCAGCCCTTCCCCAGATCTCTCCCAGTACCCCCCAGCTGCAGGAGCATTCCCCACAAATCCAGTTCCCCTCCCCAGCACTCCCAGTCCCAGCAGTGCCTGCTGGTCCCTGCCAGCACCCAGCCCTTACCCCTGCATCCCAGGAGCTTGCTGTGCTCATTCCCATCCCACCCTTCCCTAGTCCCAAACCCCATCCCAGTCCATCCCCCAGCACACCCACCTCACCCCAGACCAGGGTCTCCTCCCAGGGCCACTGACCCCACCCTCACCCTCGTCCCTCCAGTTCCTCTGCAGTCACCTGCCCAGTCCTCCCAGTGACCCCCCCATCCTCTTCCAGTACATCACCAGAGCCACTCCCAGTGCCTCGCCAGCGACTCCCCCCACCCCATTCCAGTTCTCCCTCCCAGTGCCTCTCACCTCCTCCCAGTACCCCCTCCCAATGCCCCTTCCCACCCTATCCCAGGAGTTCCTCCCAGTGTCCCTCACCTCTCCCAGTACCCCCTTCCCACCCTATCCCAGTCCCCCCACCCCTCGTCTCTGGTATCCCCTCCCAGCGCCCTCCCACCGTCCCCCAGCCCCTCCCTAACCAGCAGCTCTCCCCGCCCTCTCCCCGTACCCACCCGTACCTCACACCTCCTCCCTGCCCACCCTGCGCCAGCGCCCCACCACTGCCCTCACCGCTCCCAATATCCCCTCCAAGCGCCCCTCCTCATTCTCCAGCAGTGCCCCTGCCCGCCCTATCGCAGTCCCCCCACCCAGTACCCCGCCAGTGACCCTCACCCCTCCCGGTATCCCCTCCCAACGCCCCCCGTGCCCCTCGCACCTCTCCCAGCGCCCTCAGCCCCGGCCCCACTCACGGACCGGACTCACCGCTGCGGGGGCGGCGGCGGAACCGGAAGCGGAGGGGCCGGGCGGACTCGCGAGCAGCGAGATCAAACCCTCCCCCGCCCAGAGCGGCCGCGCCCCGCCACCATAGAGCGGCGGCAGCGGGCGGAGCGCCGGCGGCCCGCGCTTCCGGGAGGCGGGGCGGAGCGGCACCCCCGCGGGGCGGGGCCGCGGCGCCCCCTGGCGGCGGGGCGGTGTGGCGGTGTCATGGCGGAGGTGGGCGCGCACCTCACGGCCGCCCCGGCCGGCGGGGAGCGGCCGTCCGTGTTCGAGGCGGTGGCCCAGGACAGCCTGATGGCCGCCGTGAAACCCGCCCTGCAGCACCTGGTCAAGGTGAGGGCGAGGCGGGCCGCGGGTGAAGGGAGAGGAGGGGGGCCGGCGTGTAACTCCGGCCGCATTCACAGGCGCGGGACAGTTGTGAACCGCCTGGCTTGTGTTGAGAATTAGAGGCGTCGTTTATAGCTGCTGTAATTTATAATTTAGCACTTTACTCCGCTTTCAGGTGCTTCCCTGTGAGGGTGGGGAGGCCGTGGCACAGGCTGCCCGGAGAAGCTGTGGCTGCCTCATCCCTGAGAGTGTTCAGATCCAGGTTGGACGGGGCTTGGAGCAGCCTGGGACAGCACAAGGTGTCCCTGCCCACGGCAGGAGCTGGAACCAGGCGACCTTTAATGCTCCTTCCAGCCCAAACCACTCTGATTCCTCCTGTTCTATGTCCCTTTCGCAACAGGTGCTTGCTGAGTCTAACCCTGCCCGGTATGGTTTCCTCTGGCACTGGTTTGATGAGATCTATGTCCTGCTGGATTTGCTGCTCCAGCAGCATTACCTGGCCAGGTGCAGCGCGTCCTTCTCTGAGAACTTCTACAGCTTGAAGAGGATCCCCGTGGGAGATGGCAGACAGCTACCTCTGGCCACAGCTGGCCTGCCAAAGAGGCAGCACTGGAAGTCTCTGCTCCTGCTGGTTCTTGTTCCTTACCTGAAAGGAAAGCTGGAGAAACTGGTGTCCAGCCTGAGGGAAGAGGATGAGTACTCCATCCACCCTCCCTCATCGTCTTGGAAGCGCTTCTACAGAGCCTTTCTAGCTGCCTACCCCTATGTAAACATGACTTGGGAGGGCTGGTTTCTTATCCAGCAGCTGTGCTACATCCTGGGCAAGGCTGAGCATCATTCCCCCATGCTGAAGCTGGCTGGTGTCCGCCTGGTCAGACTGACTGCAGAGGATATGCAGGCCCTGGAGAAGAAATGGGTTGAAACCACCTCAGATCAAACACACAGGTATGGCAGAACCTGGCTCAGCTGTTGCTTTCCAGGGGGTTCTGTGGGTGTGTAAATTTAGAGGTGATGCTGCAAGTAAAAGTGCCTGGAATTTTGCTCTCCAAAAATTCAAGATGAACGTTTGTTCTCACAAAATGTGCTCCAAAATGGAGTATTGTGAGTGAAAATAAGGAAACCAGTAGCAGGGATTAACTTGAAACGATTGTGTGATAATAAAATTTTAGAGTTTGGGGGTGTTTTTAGGCATGCAGGCCTTTATCCTGTTCAGTCTTCCCCTGTGCTTTTCCTGCAAAGGAGGGGCAGGAGTTGCAGCAATGTTGCTGAAAGGGTTGTAACTTCTTTGATTTTCCTAAGCAGCAGTTAGTCACGGCCACACTGAATACCCTCTGAAATGGTGATCCAGGAGTGAAACACTCTGTGGTCTAGGATCCTTTAATCCAAATTCTTGTGATTTAGACTTCTATAAAAAACAGGATTTGGATCTTCCTTAAAATAAAAAAAAGAATCCAGAACATCCTAATAAGTGCAAACATGGGACATGCTGGCCAGCTAACTTAGAATTAAGGAGCTGTGGTGAAGCAGTTGCTCCCCAAGTGCTTTTCCCCACGGTTCTAGATGGATAAATGTGTGGTGCTAACCACCTCTCCCTCCTTCTCTCTGCTACAGCTTTACCTCACGAGTGCAGTCAGCCCTGAGGAAAGCTCTGGGCGGCATTGCCTTCTCCCTGTCCACCGGCCTGTCTGTCAGCGTGTTCTTCCTCCAGTTCCTGGACTGGTGGTACTCCTCGGAAAACCAGGAGACCATCAAGGCCCTGACAGCGCTGCCCACGCCCCCGCCCCCGGTGCACCTGGAGCAGGAGCACACCTCCGCTCTCCTGCCCAGCCTGAGGAGCGTGTGCCCCCTGTGCCGCAAGGTGCGCGTCAACGCCACCGCCCTGGCCACCTCCGGCTTCGTCTTCTGCTACCGCTGCGCCTACGGCTACGTGAAGGCTCACCAGCGCTGCCCGGTCACGGGCTATGCCACTGAGCTGCAGCACCTGGTCAAACTCTACTCCCCTGAGAGCTGAAAGGCTCCCAGGAGGCTCCAGCCCCTCTTTCTGCATCCCACGGAACACTTCGGACCACCGCGGCGCCTCAGTGGGCTCTCAGCGCCTGTGAACGCGGTGGTTCATCGGCTTTGCTGCCTTTGCACATTCTGGCAAGGCTCTGCCCTTTGTGGATAAGCTGTCCAAACATCCTGGTGGTTGCAGAGGGATCACACAGCCCCAGCCTGTGAGCCAGCCTTAAGACCAGCTGAAAGGGAGGGAACATAGATATGGGTAAGAGGAGATGTGGGGATGAAAGACCAGCACTGGTGCTGCTTGAGGGCATGAGCCAGCAAATGAAAGAGGTAGGGAAATTGTCTAGGCAAGTTTTTCCTCCCTGGGCATCTTCCCAGGCCCTCGTGCTGCCCAGGGTGAGCTCTGGCTGTGTCAGAGGTGGAGACAGGCTTAAACCTCTACTCTTCAATCTGCTGCATTTTCAGGCTTCTCACCTTGGAATTGAGAACATCACCCTCCTAATTCCCATCAATGGTTCTCAATTAAGACTTTTGACTCTTTAAAGGAACAAGATGGACAGGAGCAATGTGACTTTTTCTGCACAAAAGAGAAAATGACAAACCAGATTAAAACAAATTGCCAACTGACGAGATTGGTTTATTGTTAAATAAGTCCTTGCATTCATTATTATATGCTTTTATAAAGCAAAATTCTCCCTTTATTGAGAATCTAATTTACTTCTTTTCTGGCTTTTGCAAACACACTTTGCTCCTCTGGAGGCTCTATTTATTTAAGAGAGACAAGACTAAAGCTGCTTTCATCTTTCCATGTGATGGTAGTGGATGGAAGATGAGCACTTTGTAGGCTGAGGATCTTTAATATCTGAGCATTACATTGCAGTTATTGCAGTCCCAGCCATGTAACACATTTGTATCAGAACAAAACATCACACAGGAGGAAAGAAAATCTGTGTGACATGGTTGACACCTGATTTTTTAAGGATGGAAGGTTGTTTTCCTGACTCTAGGGAGCAGCAGCGCTCCAGATATCACAGTGACAGTGCTTAGAGAATGCAAGAGCAGTTTGCTGCACAAAGTACAGGACCCCATTCTGGTCTTTCCAGATTAAGAGATATCTTCTAATATTTAATCCACTGAACCAGGCATCTCATTTTCCCTCCACTTTAGCTGTGCTTCAGAAGATAAAAATCTCCAATATCCTCCTTCACCTGTAAGCAAGAGAGTAAGGTTCTTGAATAATGTGGGAAAATGCAGTAATTTGAATCTTCCCAGAATATCTAACAAATGAGATTTGCTCCTGATGTTTTATTTTTACCTGTGCCACTATGGAATAATAATAAAAGCTGTCTCATTTCTCTCTTTTCCTATAGCTGTGGGGTCCATGAAGATACTTCTCAGCCAGTAAGAACACACACATCTTACTGGAAGACAAATCACATCGAGGTGTGAGATTTTCTGGGGTTCCAAATCACTTTTTACTTTTTGTTAATGCCCTGGTGACTCCCAGTGCAACAGCTCATTTAAATAAGCATTTGCCTGATGATTCCTTTTCAGGATAGGTTTATTTTCCTTTTATCCTTCCCATACTTTCCAAGTTATTTGTCTGCTGCTCAGGGAGAAGCTGGGCAGGTGTGGGATGCTCACCCCCCAGCACTGCAGGGCTCCTGGGGAGGTTCATCCTGCCTCTAAAGCAGGATTCACTAACACACAACAGTTCTCTGATCCCACACTGCTCCAGGGCCTCTCCAGCTCCCTCTCCCAGGATTAATCCCTCTTTCTCTCCCAAAAATTCCCACCAGATGCCCGCCTGGCAGGCCCTGGCTGCTTTCCACTCCTGCACAGCGCCCTGTCCCTGCCAACCTTGGATTTGGCCAACTCTGAGACCTGCACAGAACCACCCACATCGAAGCCTCCCAGTTCTGAGCAGCTGTAATTACTCTTTTACACAATAAATTGCCCTTTAAAGCTTAGCTGAGTAACAAGCATCAAACCCACCATGGTGACAGGCTCAATACCTGGCAGATTTTGTGTGTTCCTGGAGATGGCTGCAGGATGCCAACTTGGATTTGACTCCTTTGAAACCTGTCCTTAGCAGTCAAATAAATACTCATTTGTCAGGTTCCTTGCTCTAAAATAAAGCTACAAACCCAACTGTAGTTATGGAAAAAATCCCATTTATCTGCTTTTTAACTGTGTGTTTAAAACACAACGGGCTAAAGATTGACAAGAGAAGTTTTTTCAGGGAGCACCAACTTTATTAAACCAACCTTTGGACTTACATACTACTTTGTGATTTCTACAGTCATGTACCAACCACACACACCCTCAGGATGCTTTGGTGTTGCTCAGTACAATTTCATCAACAGCAGCACTGGAGTTGTTCAGTATCCCACTGCCAGGGCTTGACTTTGCACATCTTTAAAAATGCTTTTGTGAACCTAAGGCACGTTCACAGCTCGTCTAGGCAGTGTTCAGAAATGAGAGCATGAAGCAATTCAGGTTTTGCTACTTCCTTAACAGAAACAAAGTGGCTTCTGTTAAGGAAAAACCACCATAACATACTCCTAGGTGTATATTCCCCATAGATGCTTCCTTCTCCGCAGGGAGAGAGAAATCAATGTAAAGATGTCATCAGGACCTGGAAAAGAACAAAAAACTGAATTAGAGAATAGCCCCATCTCTTTTGCTGGGCCTGTTCTTCAAGCCCAAAGGGGTTGCACTTCATCGAGAGTATTCCAAAAATACTCCTGGCTCCCTGCTGGCAAGCACTAAATGAGAATACAGCTGAATGAACTGCTAATGAGCTTCTATAGGACAGACAGCTCAGAGTCTGCATGGCATTTACAGAGAGGACACAGTGGCAGAGTATCTGGAATTTCATGATCCATGGCACATCAGGAGAAAACCCATATCCCCCCTCACTGCAAGCTCACACTAAAGCTACAGCAACAAGTATTTGGGTTACTTTTCAAACCAAAGCTTTGTTTTTCTGCCGTTTAGAGGAATTGCTAAAAACTCTTAGTATTTTTTTAGGGTGCATCAAAGTCTCAAGAAAAAGCTGTTCCCTGCAGACGAGCTTAGCCTGAAGTAGCTCAGAGAGAAGATTACGTGATCATGCCCTGGTCAGAGCAGAGACACGGAGTCTCGGCAATACCAGTTCAGACTATACTTCGCTCATCATTGCTTCTGGGCAGATCTCTTTGCCTTCAATAAGGAGCTTGCTCCCAAGCCAGGCGCTGGGATGTTTCCTCCTCCCTAGGAGGATGAAGCACTGGAGCAGGGGAGCACAGGGATGGAGGTGACCATGCCTTCTACAGCCGAGCAGGAGCTGCGGAACAGGTCACCAAGTGGCATTCCAAGGTCAGCAGAGGCAGTACCAGGCAAATCCAAGAGGAAAAAACGGTCTCATACCTATAAATGCTGCTGCAGTGTCTCTCCAAGGCTCCAGAGGCCTGTCTGGATCCCTCCCTTCCCTCATGCCACACGTTTGCACTCTCTTCCCATCTCCTTCCCTGTACCACATCCCTGCAGCTCTTCAGTCCCCAATTCCTCTGCCCGTGCCCGCCCTACCCCTCACATCCCCCGAGCTCCCAGATATCCACTCCGCATCTCAGCAAACCCCACATGCCCTACACCTCGGCCGGGTTCACTCTCCTCAACCAGCCTTCAGAGCCGCTTCCGCGTCCCCTCACCCTCCCTGTCCCCGTCCCCACGCACTCCGAGCCCACCGCAGTCCCGCATCCCGCGGACCCCGCTGCCCAGCCCCGCTGTCCCGTGTCCCGTGTCCCGTGTCCCGTGTCCCGTGTCCCGTGTCCACATGTCCCGTGTCCACGGCCCGTACCCCTCACGCCGCTCCGCTCCCACAGGCCCGGCCGCACCGGGGCGGAGCCGCCCGCTTTGCCCCGCCCCGTCCGCTGGTAACATCCAATCACAGCGCGCGGCTCTGCCGGTGGGAGCCAATAGGAAGGCGCGTTAGAGGAGCTGGGGGCGGTGCGGGCATTTCCCGCCCTGAGGGAGCCTGAGGGGGCTGAGGGAGCGGGTGGTCGCTGTTTGTGTAAAATGGGTGTTCTGCGTGTGTTTGGCTGAAAGAAATGCCGATAAATGTCTTTTACAGAAGTTATCTCCCCACTCAACTTCAGCAACAGCTAGTTAGTAGAACCTAGTTGCTCCAAAGAGAGGCTTTAGTGGGAAAAGGGAAACTTTGCTCTTTTTAAACACCAATGGCATTTTGTCTTGGTGTCAGAGATGCTGGTTAGGTAAACCTGTGTAGAGTTAATGTGAAGTACTTTCGATAGCCAGATTCAAAATCCCTAGAAATGGGTATCCAAAAATTGAAGGCTGGTAGAAAACAAGCCATATTTCTTACCAAGGAATGTGGCTCTCTCGGTTTGGAAGAACAGCCCGATAGCCCCTGCTGTGATTATAAAGCACCAGCGATTTAACTGAACGTGATCACATTCATTGAGTACATCTGGAATCACGCTCCAAATAAATTTGCCTTTAGGTTATCAAACCTAGTAGCTTAAAATTTTCAATCTTTTCCAAATTCAGGATACTAGAGGCGCTTCCATTATTTTTTTTTCCTTAATATGCAAGAAAAGACTATCCTCATGGTTCCTTTCATAACCCCAAACCTCAACATTTCATCATGCTATGCCTATTGTGAACATCGTTAATATTTAGTATGATCAAAAATATTTTAATGTCTTTGAATTAATATATAAATAATTATTGAGTAAGATTATATTTATTACATGCTTAGGGACTTTCCCTCAGGAACTAAAGCAACAGTCTATGATTTTTGTGTTGTCCAAAGCCTGCATTAAGAATCTCTGCTTGAATGAAAATATTTATGTAATGAAGTTTAATATCATGACCAGCAGGTGGGTTGCTTCTCATTCTGGTTTCTTTTCATAAATGGGATATTTTCAACATTCCCTATACCTTGGTGTGACACCTTTGTGGTGACTCTACTGCATTTGGGAGCACTGGATGGTTTGCAAGGAGTGAAAATTCAACCAGTGCTACCAGTTATTCGATTTTTCCAGGTATGATACAAGACTACAAGTGAGACGTGCCTTAAATTCTCCTTTTGCTTAATAAAATCAGAACAGGAATTCCATGTGGAAGAAAGTAGTGGATTTATTAAGAGTTCACCCACCATCCTCATGCTTTGGCACACAACTTCCAATAAATGAACAAAAAACCACACAGCTAAAATCCTATTTTCAGACTACAGAATAGAAGGCACTTAACCCTCCCTGTTCCACCATTGGGAATTCCAGAAGGACCAGGAGCTGGAGGTGGATGCAGAACCGATTTCAGCTTTGTTGGGTTTCCTTCCAACAGCCTCCTGACACATCTCCAACACAACCAACTCTTTTACAGCTGGGCCTTGAAACTTTCTTCATTATCGGCTGAATGGGGGCAGAGGAAGGATTTACACCATCTGGGAATTACTCAGATGGACACTTCCCAAATTTCCCAGGCAAATTCCCTCCTTTTCCTCGTACAGCTTATGATCCTCCAAAGCTGTCCCCAAACTATTCAGTGCCTTGACAATGGCACTAGATTCTCCTCACGGCTCTCACTCTTCCACATTTCTCCATCGTTTCCCCCCACACTCAGCCTCTTTTGGTGCTTTTTGTTCCCTCATGCCTGAGAGAGAGGTTTGATCAGCTCATAATCCATGCACTTGCTGAGGCAGTCACGTGCCACACTAATGATGTGCTGCTTCTTGGGGTGATCCTCCTGCTTCCCGACGTACGTCAGGATCTCCAGGAGCTCTGACTCCACCAGCTTCTTCGCCAGCTCTTTGTCAGCGCTGATCAAGTTGAAAGCAATGACCAGTCCTCGGTGCTGGACCTCCATGTTGTCATGCAAGCAGAGCCTCTGCAGGATTTCAAGCCACTGGGTGGTCTGGAAGGGAGAGAGAGAGATCATTAGTACTAATCTGAAGAATATATCAACCAAGAACATGACTTTTGCTTCCTTCAGCAGAAGGAAAAGTAATACTCACGTCACTTATGGTTATTTCATTTTTTAACTAAGGAAACCTGACTCCAAACATTCAAACTCAATTTTTCTTGCACTTAAGTCAGAATCTTTCACAGCACTGGGACAACATGGAACATGTTTCATATTCAGGCTACTGCATAATCTTTGTGAAAAGAACCTGTACAGAGTCTTGACACAGCTGAGATGACTAAGACACTCCCTCACCCCAATCTTCTTGAGCTTCTCTTTTGCTTGATTAATCATTTTTATCTTAACAAGCTCCAGTATCCAATCATGTGTGCAAAAATAGGGTTCAGGACGTCTCAACCACAGCTCTGCAGACACTCAGCCTTGCAGCAGGATCTGGGTTCTCAAGGTCTAGAGATCTGTGCAGGGAAGGGATGCACAGATCTCTAGACCTTTTTGGGATCTCTACAGCTCAGTAGGTTATTGATCAAGCTCCTCTCATTTCCAGGTGGAACAAGGTTTGGATATTCATCAAAATGGGCTAAAAGCATGCACACCCAGGTCCCATCTTCTCTGGGTCGAACAAGTAAATTGCATATTTCTTTGGAGAGACTTTTTCACGTCTGAGCCAGGACCCTTGCAGGGTACATCCACACTGCCCACAACCACAGTTATGTCTTACCACTTGAGTCATCTTCGAGCAGAGTTTCTTTTGCGCTGCCGTAAGCATGGCCAGGGCTCCTGCTGCTGCAACCTGCACCTTCTCATCATCCTCACCACACAGCAACACCACCAACTTCAGCCGGTCATTGCCGTCAGCCACAAACCGCTCCTGAACCTAAAGGAACCCCAGAAATGCCCAGAGGGAACACAATTAGGGATGTCCTCACAGGGGCAGGTGCACGCAGTCAGGCTGGACGTGCCCAGGGTTTACCTCTTTGTTGACCACCAGGTTACACATGCACTCTGTGGCTGCCTGTCGAAGCTGGTCATGGTTCTCAAACATGTAGTTTTCGATATCTGGCAGGGCCTTTTCTTTGACTATCTTCAACCTGTGTCAAAGACCAGTAAAAACCTCAATTTATAGGTCAAGCAGTAACCAATTTATCAATATTAACGTCAGGGAAGGCCTTGAAACAAATCAGTGTCTGCAGCACTGGAGCTCATGGCATGGGTCATTCCCTGTCTAATGCAGATGAGGTTTGTGTCTTTGCTGTTTCTAGAGGAAAATGTGCCACTCTCCTTTTCCCATTTCATTAATCTTTTAGCTCTGAGACCTTTGTAGCTCTGCCAAAGGTCGCTTAAACTGATCAGTCTTCATAGTCCAGCATGTAACTCACATTCACTCCTGGGGAAGAAGGGAGGTTAAAAAGCAGTAAAGCTCACCTAAGTTTATCACTTCTTCCTGAAAAGTTTGTGAGACCTAACAGAGCCTCATAGTTCTGGAGGCCATCTCTCTCTGTGTTCAGCAGACTGACAAGGGGCCTCACCACCTCGTACACCTGGAAGAGAAGGCCTGTATTAGCAATTTTCATTTGCTAAAGGAAGTATCTATGATTTTGTTTTTATTATTTTTTTAATCTTACCCTCTCCCCTGGGAATGCAATGTCTGGATTGGAGATAGCAGCGATTTTTGCCAGAGCATGAGAAGCCTTTATCTTGCCAACGTCTGTGCCTTCCACAGCCAGAGGTATCAGGGCCTGGAGACACACAGGAAAAAGCATTCAGTGTTCTGAGAAGATTTACAGGATTGCCTTAACAGACTAAAACAAGTTAAAAAAAAACCCCCACAGCCCTCTGTGATGTCTTGCTTTTGTTCTCAAATAGACACCAGCCAGAGCTTGTAGCTCACACAGTCACTCCAAGAACATCACTTCTTTGGAGCCTTGCACAGATGGGACTGCAGTGCCAGTATGGCCCCGAGGGGGACAACTTGTGCTCTTCTGTCACTGTCCCTCACTGGAGACAGGCATTAACAGCACGTAAGGAGATGTGAACTTAAAAGTAATCACCTTCCCGCCACCTTGAGCGACAATGGTCCCACGGTCCTTGGGGTCTTCACACAAGGCAAGAAACACCCTGCAGGCACAGAACACTCAGTGAAACAGCCACGCAGGACAGCAACAGCCAACAGCCCTCATGGAACTCCCCCGCAGGCAGAATGCCCCACCCCAGCTGTCCATCCCCACAGCACAGGGGCTGCCCAGCACTCCCAGCTCCCAGGACTGCAGTGAAGGCACCTGGCAATGAGCTCCTTGGTCTGGTCTGTCAAAATGGCACTGTCAGCCTTCACCATGCAGGCCAAGGCAGAGACAACCCCAGCCTTCAGCAGCCGCTTCACCCGCTTCACCACAAAATCCTTCTTGTCCTGAGGAGGAAACATTGGGAAAGGATTAGCCCTTAGCAGCTGCCATTCTGCCATCAAACCAGCTAACAGCCCAGCCTGGCTGGAGAGCAAAGCAATTCCAGTCTGGAGACAGGAGACCTGAAGTCTGTGACAATGGATACACCAAAGAATGTCTTTCTGAGCAGCATCTCCAGCTGGACACAACCCACCTTTGGATGTTCCTCAGGCACGTGCTGCTTGGAGAACTTTGCCAGCTGCACCAGCTCTGGGACCAGCTCCTTGGTATCATAGCTGTTGGTACAATTCACCAGCGCAGAAGCCACGGAATACAAGATTGTCTTGTCGCTTGCCTGCAAAGGAAAATGAAAACTTGTGTGAGGGTGAGGAGGGCACAGCAGGGAAACAGGTCCCTTTGGACTGCCCTGATGGTGTTTTGCAGTAGTGGAAATGTTCTTGGCTTTGCCTCCAAATTTATAGCCCATTAAAGTTTTCATGGTCAACAAGGTCTGTTGGACATCATGAGTGATGTCAACACCTTGGGTGCCTTTGGTTTTCATGCAGTTGCTGACAGTGAAGGTAGGAGCAACCTTCCTCAGCCTAGGGAGAAGAGCAGGATGGCAGCAGCCCTGAGATGTCTCTGGGGCAAAACTGAAGTTCTGCTAAACCAGAAATGAGGGGTTGGGGTCACAGCTCCTTCTGGTTGGGGCATAGAGTAGGTCTGGAGAGCTGGGAGACCTTGATGTTACCAGAGGAATGAGGGAACAAGGAAAGGAGACAGACCTTGGCTAAATCAAACATAGCTTTCAGGGCTGGCTCATCTTCAACAAAGTCATCTTTCACATCTGCATCGAGGGTGAGGTACGAGAGCCCTTCCACAGCCCATTTCCTAGTGCGGGCATCAATGCTGGTGTTGCACAACCACCTGGAAGAGAGAAAAAACACTCACATTTCTATCCTGGAGCCTGAACTAACTTATCTGGAAAAAGGGGGAGAAAAACAAATGTTGAGGCTGATTCAGGCCCAAATTTGTCCTCAGGTTTTGCTGCAGCTCCTCAGGCTGGGGATGTTTCCCCCTGAGACACGATCTTCCTCCCATAGCCTAACTTGTGGGATCTAAATGCTGCAGGGAATGACAGACCAGGACAGCTACTCAGCACTTCTTTGCCTTTTCCATCCCATGAAACATGAGATTCCTGCAGGAATGACCACCCATTCAGTCACTTCCTAACTTGATCCCACCTCCCTGGTTACTCCACCTGGCAAATCCACCTTCAGAGGGGACTTGTGCATATTCAAGGTCAGCATTAATTAGGCTGTGCCGCTCTAGCAAAGAGGGAGGAACCGGGTCTGGTGCCTCCCATGGGCAGTGAGGGAGGGAGAAGCTCCTCTGGATATTGAGGCAGGAGGAACACATGGCTGCTTCAGGCACAGAGGAGCTCCACGTCCCAGTGCAATGGCTCTGGGGGCAGGCAGCACAGGAAATGAAGGCAACGTATGGGCAGATCTCGTGGAGAGGAACATATTGTGCTTTGCAGAGGTTGGAATGGCTGAAGCAAGAAGTGAAGCCACTCACTTTCGGCACTGCTTGGCTAACTTCTCAGTGGAGCCCTCAGCAAACTGCCTCAGGCCATAGTCCGTGCCTCCTGCTGAGCCCAGCTTGCAGAGACCCTGAGGAGGATAAAAAGGACATACCAGGGAGAAAGGCTCATTAATCCTCTTGTGTTGCTTCCCCAAAACAGCCTAAACCCACCTCTCATTCCCAGAACCTCCTCCTCTCCAAGGATTAAGCTGCTGAGTATGGCAGGCAATAGAGGTGGGGCTGCATCCTTACCACCAGAGCTCGGATTTTGATCTTCTCATTCTTGGTCTTCTTGTAGATCTCCTTCAGGAGTGTCACCCCGTTGGTGATGATGAAGGTGGCTCGGCTCAGCTTGGTGGAAGCGTGGATGAGGGCTTCCACAGCCACCAGCTGGTCAATCTCCCTCTCAGAGCCACACAGGGCAACCATCATCTCCATCACCCCCTTCATGCCAAGCAGCTTGTTGCCCAGGTCAAAGGGCCCTTGCAGAACACCAGACACAATCTGGACAGCGTGGAGTGTCTTATCCATGTCTTGTGGGTCGATTTTGCTCCTGCATGGGATAGAGGTAGTAGGGTATAGAACAGTAGTGGGGAGGGAATGTCCTTCCTTTAGCTGTGCTGATGAATCCCATTGGGTATCTGGGAATTCCTGCAAAGCTGTGATGCAGCAGGATCTCAAGCAAGTCATAACCTCCCAGTTTTGAACACAATGGACTTCAAGTGCCTGATCTCACCCTCAAGAACCCCTGCTCCTGCCCTCTGGGCCAGCCCAGCCCGACTCACTTGATGTACTCCTCGCAGATCAGGCGGTAGTTGTCCCGCTCCGGGTCGCAGCGCAGGTCGTCGTACAGCTTATTTAGGAGGACAGAGGCAGTCAGCTGGGTGTTCTCTGTCAGTGGCAGGCAGTCAGGCATCTCAGGAATCTGGCCCACCACTTTCAGTATCTTTTTTAAGCCTGGAAAGGATGGAGTGATAGGGCTGTCACAGGGGAGAGGGTCTGTGCAAAACTCAATATACCATTTGTTACTTTCTTGCTGTGGAATAGCTAGAGTGGATGGTTTTCAATTATTTGGCATCCTAATCACATAAGTCTTAAGCAAAAAAAACGCACTCATATATTTACTAGGGAGGAGCTTCTGCTGGTAGGATTACAGGTTTGCAGCTTTTTTCCAGTTCTCAGAGTGAGATAAGCAGAGCTGCATTAGGCCCCTGGCTGGATCTGTCATGTTTGTCAGGAGACATTAAACCTACTGACCTCCAACGCTGGAGGCTCTGATCGAAGAAAACTCAGCCACTTTCAAGTGATTCTGGATGACTTAACTCTCCTTTTGCTGAAATATTATTAAATAACTTCCATCAAAATGGTAACATACGCATGCATTGGAATTAATACAAAAGCACACACACATATTCCTCACCCCTGTCCAATTTTAGAATTGATCAGTTTATGGGTCCACCAAGCTCAGCAGGTGCTCATCTCATCCTGTCTAAACCAGACAATTTATCCAAGCCAAATCCTCCTAATATTAGCAAATACATTAGAGAAACTATGCAGAGATATTAGGCAGTCCTTTAGAAACTCAAAAATTCTTATTCTCATACACAGTTGATTTTCTCTTAGCACTGTTTCCTGCTAATAAGTCTAACTTTGCTCCAGGCTTGCATGCACCGAAAAAAGCCAGAGAGGATTTATTTTATAGGAAGGACCAGTTCTACAGGTATTCAGGCCAGAACACACAGCTCCACATCTCCCAAATCAGAACAGGATGGTGGGCAAGGACTCACCATTGTCGATGACAAAGATGCTCCTGCTGTTGTCATGGTCTTTCAGGTCCTTCCTTGGTATGTTCTTGTTGAGGAGGTTGAGGGCCCGGTCTCGCCCTTGCCCAGACACTTTCTTACTGACCAGCATATCCAGCAAACGCATCGTGATCATCCTCAAATCCTTCTTAGTGTCTACACAGAAGCAAAACAGCAGCAGCCAGTTATAAGAAGTTATCTGTGAAAGCAGGTGAGCTCAGTCAAAACCATTCAAAGCCACTTTGTGGCTGGAACGGAAGTATTTAAGCTATCCATGAGGGTAAGAGCTGTGTGCAGGTTGTCCTCCTGTACAGCTGAAGGTTAAAGTCCCCACTTCAGCAAAGAACAAGGAATAAGGTGGAATCCCAGGAGCAGAGCCCTCCCTGCCGGGCCCACTCCTCCTGCAGGCAGAGGGAATGAAGAGCAGGTGATGTGCTGTTACCTAGCACTAGAGCCTCCTCCTTGCCGTGGTGCTCCTCCTTCCCCTGGCCCAGCAGGCAGTCGGTGATGCTCTGCAGGAGGTTGCAGACAGCCAGGGAGATTTCTTCATTGTCCACCGACATCCACATGCAAATGCTGTCGATGCCCAGGTAATGGAGAATGGCAGTGGCCTGGCCCGAGGAAGGAGAGAGCAGGACAGTGTTAGCAAAGGCCTCCCTGTGTCCTCTAGGCTCAGCTGGGACAAAGAAATGATTTTCCTCAGTGAATCCTGAATCAGTACAAATCAGGCTTTTAATCTTCTCCCACTGCTCACAAACAACACAAATTATTTCAACTTCCCTGTCCCCAGGTGCAAAAGGCAATAGCAGTGAAGGTCCAAGCACCCTGTCCTTACCCGAGCCTTATGTCCTGTGCACATTCCTGAAAGGGTCCTCACGGCTGCCAAGATCAGCTCAGGATTTTTGGTTTCTATCAGCTGCAGCAGCAAGTTGACCCCATTATTCTGGAAAATCCTCTCGGCACCTGCTTCCTCCCGGCCCAGGACTATGAGGTTGTTTGCAGCCTGGGTGGGAGGCAGAAGAACCAGGGGTCAGTGGCACAGCTCAGCCTCCAGAACATCTCTGCAGTTCTGGGAGATCCTGGTGGGAGCCATGTCCTGACAGATGCAGCAGATCAGCTCAGACCCCACCAGTTTATCCAGTGCATTTGGGATCAGCTCTGCTCTGCCCAAGAAGAGTGGGTCACTGCTTGGAGGGAACATCTGGAGGGTGGCAGAAATGAACCTCATCACAAGGCTGATCCCACCTTTGGTATTTTGGGAGGTTGGGCCACCTTCCCCTCAGCACAGAGGTGATTTTCCCTCTCTCTGAGTGCAGTTCACCTCCCAGCTCCTTCCCTCCATCCAGGGGAGGTGGGGAAGGGCACGCAGGGCTCTGCTCCCTGGTGCAGCCTCTGACATCAAGCAGCCATTTCTCCAAGTCCAGGGCAGTTCTCACCTTTTCTCGCTTCTCTTTGTCGCTGTTCTCATCCAGCAGGATCTCAAACATCTTCTGCACCCTCGAGTCTGTGGAGAACTGAATGCGCAGCTGTGCCAAGAGAGACAGCACAGAGCATCAGGAGGAGAAAATCAAGGAGCAACTTTCCTTTTTCGCTTCAAGAATACTCCCTCCCCTCAAACCACAGGTAATTTAAACTGAATAACAGGAGATATAATTTCTTAGCAATCAGCATCCATTACCCATCCCACGGGCACACGCAGAGCCAGCCCTAAACCTTAATTTCTGAGACTTCACAGTATGTAGTGGTGCAAGGATTTTTTCACAGCACCCCTATAAAGGTAGCAATGTGGCAACTGCCAGACCCAACCCAAAGCTGGTCCAGTCCCTTGCTAAGATCTTTCCACGACACTCAGGACCAGACCAGCCTCAGGAGGGAGCCCCCACACTTTTTAATTTAACCATTGAACCCAACCCTCAGATTTACACACATCAAGCATGAACTTCCAGTCAATGGAGCCTATTTATCCCCCTATATTGCCACGAGTTTCCAGAATGACCAACAATCCATTGATGTAACCCAGAGCAGGGATTTCCCACCTCTGGTCTGTGAATCCAGGACAGCTCTCCTGGCGTTTACCTTCTCCTGGATGTTGGCCCCCAGTCTCCTCAGGGTCTCCTGGAAGTTTTTGTTGCGGGGTTCGAGGGTGGCGCATTTCTGAGCATCTTTGAATGCTTGGTCTAACTTCCCCAGTTTTTCCAGAGCTTGGCTGCGCCGGTACAAGGCTTTGATATCCGAAGCATTGATGTCAATAGCTGGGAAAGGGATCCAAAACACCAGATATCAGAGCTTGCTGCTTGGCAATGGCCTGTGCAAACTGTAATTTGCTTTGTTATTAGCATCAATCAGTGCCTGATTAGCACTGATTGCACCAGCACACCAAATTGAAACATCACTTGAACTTCCAGGAATTCCCCTGCAGACTCAGCACTTGGGTGTTAGTGGACATCAAGGAATAAGGCCACAGTGTCCCAAAAGCAGATGTGACAGCAGGCTGAGCAAGTGTATCCAGCTCTCCTCATAACCCCCCTCCTTACCTCTAGATGCATCTGAGGCTGCCTTGGCATATTCCTCCTGTTAAACCAGAAAGGAGAGATTTGTTAGCCATGGAATAGCGGAGCATGTCCCCATTGCTGATGGACACTGGGACCTTTCTGTTCCCAGTGAAGCTCCAGCACAAGCCCAGAACATTTCATTTCACACCAGCTGGAAACAGCCTATTCAAAAAATGGACAAACCACCCAGTCCATAGCCTGTGAGTGCCCTTGGTTGCCCTCCTGCTCTTCTCCCCTTGAGCACTGCCCAGCTGAGGGGAGCTTTTCTCACCTTTTTGAGGAAACAGGCTGCCCTGTTCCTGTACAGCACCGCCTGCAGCGCCTTGTCCTTGTTGAGCTTTATGGCTTGAGTGTAGCTTTGGAGGGCTTTCTCGTAGTCACTGGCCTGAAAATACTTATTGCCTTCCTCTTTCAGCTGGATGGGATTCTCCATCTGGAGAGCTTGAAGGAAAAACATCAATTTGTGTCCCATTTTCAACTGCTTGGGTCGCCTGCCTACTCCCCCAAGCTGAGTTCCACCATGAGACTCACATACAATTAACACACATTAATAAAAGCAGCTTACCAGGCTGAAGAGTTTTGAAAATGAAGACCTAAATTGCTCTTCAAGGCTGTGGCTTCTCAGAAGCTTTTCCCACTAGTGTAGATCCTTAGGAAACAAAAAGAAAAAAAAGAACAACAAAGAAAGGAATTAAACAAATCTCCCAGCACTACGGAGAGTCCGTGCAGCTCAGGAAAGAGCTCATTTCCCACTCCAAGTTTGGGCAGGACCTGGCAGCTCCTGCTGCCTGTCAGTGTCACCTGTCACCACAGCCTGTCTCCTCCCTGTCCCCTCGTGCTTTATACGCCTGGGGAGGGCTGGGAGCCGGGGCCAGCTTAGGGGGGCACCTGGCTGCAGGCAGGCAGCCCCCCTCTGCAGCAAGAGGGAATCCTCTCCCACCTGCCAGGGCAAATCCCAGCTCCCCGCTGCCTGCAGAGCTGCAAAGGGTGCGGGCAGCAGGAAGGGGGAGTTCATGCCAAAGAAGCCCACGGCTGGGATGGCTGACCCCTATCACAGTGCTCAGACCCTTCTCCCTTTCTATTTAGGGAAGCATGAGACAGCTGAGCCTTGGGAACAAGTGGCCCCAGGCCAGCAGCTGCAGCAGCGCCCAGCACCTTCCAGAATTCCCTGGGATGGAGAGCTGGCTGACACCCAGCACTGCCTCCTCCTCCTTGCAGGGCCTTTGGGAGCCCATCCCACCCCAGTCTGGTGCTACCACCCGCCCCACACGTGGGCATTCAGCAACACAGTGACATGGGCTAACACAGAGGTCTGGACTGGAACATACTGGAAGTGCCGTGATGAGTGCCTCAATTTGAGAGACACCAGGAGACAAAGCAGCACCGAGCTCCAAGAGAACTGAGCCTTTCAGTCCACTCTCTTCCCTATCAGTCACAATCAAGAATTCTTTTTGGTTTATCTCCCCTCAAGCACAGGCCTTGCCTTCCCCAGTGTACCTACTGGGGGTGTACATCCCAACTATAAAGCACAGCAGGGAACTGGCAGGATGGGGAAATGAGTGAGGAGCGCATGGGCTGACCAAGACACTGCCAGGAGCAAAAATATCATTGTCTTTAATTGTGTGAGCTGTGTTGTGGCTTGTGGCTCTTATGCAGCAAGAATTAGCACAGAACTTCCCTGTCCAGGGCTCCTGATTTATTCACCACCACCAGCAGTACTCCCTGGTCCCTGGTATCCAGGTGGGAGGCAATTCCAAATCCATTTGTAAATCCCTTCATGGCAAACCATCAACACCACAGCTGCAGGCAGCTTCAAGAGCAGCTCCCACATCTTTACCTGTTTGGGAATAGGTCCAAGGCACAAGGACAAAAGGTGTGGAAAGTGCAAGATGCCGTTCCTGCCTTGGACAGACTTTTGTGCAGTGCAAAAAAGACTGCAAAGACTTTTCTTTTTGTGCAAAGACTCAGTGCAGCAGCTTTTCCAGCATTCATTTGGATTAACACACCAGAAACTCCTTCCTGCATGGCTTTAGGTACTGGGCAAGGCTCAGCAGGCTGACATATCAGTACTCTGCCTTTCTCACATCAGCCAGAATAAACGTTCACTGTCACAAGCACTGCAGGTAAACTGAGTTACAAAATCGAAGGGTGTTGGGTGCTGCTGCTGCTCAAGGCAGAGCTGAGAGCGCAGGGCAGGCTCAGCAGCGAGCGCCGAGAGCCCTCTTCAGGCCTCGTCTGGAAAGAAAAACATAATAATAATAATAAATACCCCAAAACATAGCTTTCCCAGGAGGAATTCAACCCTCCAAGGCAGCCAGCGAGGGACACATGGCTCCCAACACCAGCAGGGCAGCAAAGCCCTCCCAGCCCTTGGTGCGCCTTCACTTCCCACCGGGCAGCACGGGCTGATGAGCCCGGACAAACGCAGGGCTGGCGGTGTCACCCACCCCGGGACCCGCTGTGGGCGGGAAGGGACCCCCGCGCCCCGCTAGTCCCGGCGGAGGGGCTGCGGAGGGAAACCCAGCGGGCTGGGACACACGGACCGGGACAGACGGACCGGGACAGACAGAGGGGAAGAGCGGCGGCCCCGGCCCTTCCGCCGGCGGCAGGAAGCAGGAAAGGAGCGGGCAGGGGCCGCGGGGAGCCCGGGCCGGTGGGAAGCTCGGTGGGTGCCCATCGTGGGGCTGTGGTGGAGGTGGCTCGGGATGGGGCATCCCCTTGCCCGCGGAGGGAGTCCCCCTGCCCATGGGATGGGAGGGATCCCCTTGCCCGCGGAGGGAGTCCCCCTGCCCATGGATGGGGGATCCCCTTGCCCGCGGAGGGAGTCCCCCTGTCCATGGATGGGGGATCCCCTTGCCCGCGGAGGGAGTCCCCCCGCCCGCTGTGCTCCCCCAGCCGCGGCGATGCCCCCGTGCTCACCGTGCAGGATTTTGGGCTGTTTGGCTCCAAAGAGGAATTAATTAGCACCCATATCAGCTTGGGTGGCTTATCCCCGGCTTCAGGGGCAGGCGCCATCCGTGGCTCAGTGTTGGACCCGGCAGTGCAGGGTTCAGGGTTGGAGCTGATGATCTTGGATGTCTTTCCCAGCTTTAATGATTCTATGAATTCCACTCTCCCATCTCCTCCACAGGTCTCTGCTCTTCTTCTGCTCTGTGGAGATGGTGGTGCTGCGGGCTGGGCTCTGCCCTGGCCTCACTGAAGACATGATCCAGCTTCTCAGGACCAATGGCATCAGGACGGGTAACAGGGTGGCACTGGGGTCTCGGGTTGGGGAACATCATCCCCTGTGAATTTGGTGGATCTGTATCATCCCACATCCTGGGAGGATGGTGGAGGAATATCCTTCTCTATCCTTCTTGCTGGATGTCTTCTGGGTCCTCGTGGGTGGATACAATGAGTAAGGAGTTCTCCAAAGGAGCAGGAAAGTGTAAGGACATTGTAAGACATCTCTGCAGAGGCTTATTGAGGATTGATCCATTCGGGTTTTTTATGGTATTTCAGGAGGGTTTGTGCCATTTTCCCTCTGAAAAATGCCCGACTTCCTGGAATGCTGCACCCTGGGCACACCCTGCCGTTAGAGGGGAAGGAAAAGGTTCTGGGCAGCTCTTAAGCAAAACATGGAAAATTTTTACTAGCTTCTCTCTGCTCTGTTTTTCAAGAGATGATTTGTTCTGTGATGAGTGATGGGGCTATCTCAGAGGACAAACTCTTCCACTCACAGTGTTGACAGAGGGCACAGACACTTGGCTTGTTGGTGCAGGTTTTGTCTAAGCTGGTTGTCTTCTGGTGTTTGTGGTCTGACCATGTTTGGCTTCCAACCCCTTGTCCCTCATTATTTGCAGTGGTGGACTTTGTGTCTTCAGACCTGGAGGACGTTGCCCAAAAGTGTTCCCTGTCTTACAAGGTAGAAGGGCCTGCTCCTAACTCCTGCTACATTAACCAGGGAGCTCAGAGCTGTTTGGCTCATGGACAAGGATGGCCTTGTCTGGGGGGCCCTTCTGCAGCAGTTGCTGGCTGTTGATTTGCAGATATCTCTCTGCCCCCAGGCGCTGGTGGCAGTCAGACGTGTGCTCCTGGCCCAGTTCTCTACCTTCCCTGCCAACGGAGCAGACCTCTACGAGGAGCTCAAGAGCTCCACTGCCATCCTGCCCACTGGCAGCCCAAGGTGGGCACCTCACCCACCCACCAGCTCTGCCTGGGGCTGGGTTTGCTGCACAAGGCTGTGGGTGCCAGCACAAGCTTTGAATTTCAGTCTCCGAACCATTCCCATGCACTTGTGTGCATTTGGGAAGGGGACTTTAAGGACAAGCGTCTGGGGACTGATGCCTCCCAGTGCCCCTGCCAGTGTGGTTGCAGGGGTGTTGATAATCCCACCCTGTGTCCATCCCACAGCCTGGACCAGCTGCTGGACTCGGGGCTGTACACGGGGGAGGTGACAGAGCTCATGGGAGCACCGGGCACTGGGAAGACACAGGTGAGTGGGGCAGAGGACAGGGGAGAGGACAGGTGGGGTGAAGATGGTGCCATCAGATGAAGCAGAGGGACATGTGAGGGCTGGCTGACACCCTGTCCCTGTCCCCCAGGTGTGCCTGGGCATTGCAGCCAGTGTGTCCCTGGGCCTCAAGCAGCACGTGCTGTTTCTCGACTCCACGGGGGGTTTCACTGCCTCCCGTCTCTGCCAGATGCTCCAAGCCCAGACTGAGGATGAGGAAGAGCAGGCAAGTTCCCCTGGAGCTGTCTCTCTGCTTGCTCTAAAACTCACTTTGCTGTCGCCTGCAAGAAACCCTAGAGATAGTTTGTCTTTCCAGCTCTGCCTTTGTCCTCATGGGGTTTTTGGAGTCCAAACCCTTCCTTCTGTGGCCTGGTGGGTGCCATGCTCAAGACAGACACTGCTTTTTGTTGTTTTCCTTGGGAGAAAGGAAGGACTTATAGGACTTGCAGGACTTTGCTCCCTGAGCTCAATCCCTGTTGCTTTTCCCATCAGTTCATTAGGGGCAATGATGTTAATGGGGTGAGGCAAATGTGGAAGATCAGGGTCCCCGGCTCCATGGCATGGTGTGAGTGCAGAGAGCTGGTGGCAGCTGGGGCAGGAGGAGTAGGACAAGCCCTGGGGAGACTGAGGCTGTGTTTATTCTGCAGCTGGAGGCCCTGCAGCGCATCCAGGTTGTCCGTGTGTTCAACATCTATGAGCTGCTGAGCGCCCTGCAGGAGCTGCGGGATCGCCTCTCCCAGCAGGTAGGAGAGAGCCTCTGGGCCCCTCTCCCTTCCCCAGAGCTGCAGGGAGGGCAGCTGGGTTGTGTGCCTGACCAGTGACTCCAGATTGCCTCATCCTGGGGGCACTGGAGCCTCTGTGCAGCTCACAGGCTCCAGACCTGCTGGATTTGTCACTCCACCTCGCACGCGGTGCCTCCTTGCAGGTGGTGAGCTCCATGGGACCTCTCAAGATGGTGCTGCTGGACTCAGTGTCGGCTGTGATTTCCCCTCTGCTGGGTGGCAGGCAGTCAGAGGGTGAGCTGGGTCACTGTGTGTGCCAGGGGGCTGCAGAGCTCTCTGCTCATCCTGCAGAGCCTCTTCCACCCACGTGTGCTGTGCTTGGAGTGAGGGCTGGGGCAGGACTGATGTGGATGTGACTGCTCCCAGCTTTTCCTTTGGGGCTGGATAAAAGGGGAGTCTGTTTGCAGGGTTAGGAGCACACCCTCCAGCTGGCTGTGGCCGTGCACACTCATGGCAGTGGTCTGAAACCCATCCAGGGGAGGCACTGGACTCTTTGCCTGTAAATTAAAACTTCTCTTACAGTGTCAGAAATTCATGATGGTTGCTGGCACAGTTTGCAGAGCTCTTTCTGCTGAAAGGACCATAAATCAGAAGTGAGGATATCAAGGATTCCCCTCAAACACCTCCCAGAGGGTCTTGCACAGCTGGGTGGCAGCCAGTGCTACCACAGCAGGTCTCATGACAGCCATGGGCTGTAGGAAATGAAGCTGTGAGCTGGAGAGATGGCTCCTGTGCCTGCTAAATCTACCTGGGCCAGCCTTGTCTGTAGCTCCTGGTGCTTTTGTAGAGTTTTTTGACCTTTATCCTTCTAAGATAGGAAAGGATGGGGAATGGTCCAGTGAAGGTGTTCATGAACACGAGTGCTGGTGCTGAATCCAGTGCTCATGGAAATCCAGATGTGAGCTGCTTCCAGGATGCACTTTGAGGGCTGATCCCCAAATGCTTTGTCCTGCTCCAGGTTTGGCCCTCATGATGCAGCTCTCCAAGGAGCTCAAGACCCTGGCCAGGGAGTTCAGCCTTGCTGTTGTGGTGAGTGTTGCTGTGCTTTGTCCTTCACGTGCTGGTGTGGTGAGGAGCCATGGGGAGGCTCTGGAGCCTGTGGGAGAGGGGACCCTGCTCTCAGCTAAGCAGGAGCCAGAGGCCTGAACCCCCAGTGCCCTGCTCCTGCCATCTCTGCAGCCTGCAGATGTGTTGTTCCAAGCATGGGGCAAGACCTGATGTGCTGCCTCCTGCTCTTGCTGTCCTGAGCCATTCACTGGATTGAGCAAGGCAGAGTTAAGTGCAGGCAGGTGGAAAGGCTGGTTGTGTTTATTTTTGATATAATACCATTCATTTAAGGGGCTGGCCAGCTTCCTGGGTAACCTCTTGGTCACCTTGCAGGAACTGCAGGGCATTGCATCATCCCACAGGAGCTGGAAAGGGCCCTGCTCTAGCCTTCCCCAGCTCTTGGCCAAGCAATTGCATTTGCCAATGCACCAGACAGGTGGATGGGACCACAATTAATGTGTCTGAACAGGGAAGGCCACACCAGAAGATGGTGGTCTGCAGAGCCTGGCACTGGAAGATGTTGAGACAGTCCTGCCCTTCATTCTGATGAAGTGACAAGGACAGCATGTCTGGAAGGACACTTGAGGCCCCAAGTTACTTTGTGGTCACTTCAGCACCGGGAGTGATGCAGCTTGAGATATCAGTGAACTCCCTGAATACTGCTGTGGGGCAATTACCTGGGCTGTGTTCAGAGGAGCTGAAGGAGGGCTCAGGATGGAGCAGCAAAAACCTTCCTAGAAGTAACAGCCTGGCCAGGATTTCCTGGTGACCTCCAGTGTTCCACTACAGCGAGTGGCACTGCTTTTCCCAGGCACTGATAAGTCTGTTTGTGCTGCAGGTGACCAACCAGGTGACAAGGGACAGCAGCACTGGCCTGCTGAAGCCAGCCCTCGGCCGCTCCTGGAGTTTCGTGCCCAGCACCCGGGTGCTGCTGGAGAGCAAAGAAGCCTCGTGGGACAAAGCCAGCACACGGCGTGCTGCTTCCCTGGCAAAGTCACCCCGGCAGGTGAGGCTCCCTGGATCCACCCCTTGGGAATGCAGGAGCACCTCTGGGACTGGCCCTGGCTCCTGTGGGGGAGTGGGGCAGGACCCAGCCTCGCTGGGTGGGCTCTGGCAGTGGGAGAGGAGCTGGTGCAGCCTGGCTGGCTGCTGCAGAAGGGAAGAGCATCTGTTCCCAGCAGCCTGGGCTGGTGTTTGTAGGCAGGATAAATGAGTGGCAACCACAGGTCACTGTGTTCTTGGTGTTGGTGTCACTCTCCTGATGGTGTGTGGGCAGTGGGTCTGTGGAAATGGCTCTGACACCTTCAGAGGTGACTTCAGCTTGAGGCAGCACTGCTCCTGGCTCTGAGCCTGCTCTGCTGCTTGATCCAAACAAATTTGGGTATGGTGGTGTGCTAGGCAGCGAAATGCGTCCTGGATGTGCTAAATAATGGTGTGTCTGGGGATGTCTCAGAGCAAGATGTTCTTTCTTTGCTAAATTGCATTGTCTATTTGTATCTCGGCATTCAGCAGACCCAGTTAAAACAGGGGCACCAGCAGAAGGAAATCTTCAGGGGGATGTAACTGGGATTTTTGGCTCTGAGACAGGAGGTGGAGTGATGTAGGGTCCAACAGTGTGAGGATAAGCTTTGCTCTGTTCCACCTTGCAGCCGACAGGGATCCAGGTGGAGCTGGACATTGGAAATGGTGATGTGCTGGAACCGAGCCTGGTGACGCCCACACAGGGACTCTGATGGGATGGAAAAACAAATGTCACAAGGTTCAAGGGAGCTGCACAAAAGCAGGCAAGCACTGAAGGTTTTACAAATTGGCTGAGAGTCCTGCAGCCCTGGGAAGGACCAATGTGAAAAATCTCTTGTTCTTCTTCCCCATGGAAAAACAGTGTGGGGCTCCCTGCAGAACTGTGTGCCCAGCAGATGCTGCCTGCAGCAGCTGGGCTGTGAGGGCAGCAGGACTGCCAGGTCCTGCCCTCTGCTGCAGGCTTGTCTTCACCCCCCAGAGCCAGCCCTGTCCTCAGGTGTTGTTTGGGATCAGCTTTGTCCTTGTCCCTGCACAACCCCACAGCTCCCCGTGCTGGTTTTGTTCCCCCCGTGGCTCACTGGCTCCTGGAGTTCTGAACATCCTCAGGCCCACAGTGGGCTTGGTTCAGAAATAAAAGGAAAAAAGCTGTTGCTGTGGTTGTTGAGAGCTGGAATTCAATTAATGATAGCTGCTCTGAACTTAATTAAAATGTTGAGCAGGGCTATGCTGGGACAGGCTGCTGATGAGCAGGAACATAATGAGATGCTTGATCTTCCCTTCTCCCCAGAGTAACACCAGGCCCTGTGGGGACCTGCTGGTGTTTTTGGGGCACAGCTGGATTGTGTAAAGGCTTGCTGATAACTGATGGAGGTTCTGATCTGGATCAGCTGAGGCAGATGGGTCCTGGCTGGCACCAGCTGGCCCTGCTTGATGCTCAAGGACCTATTCAATTGCATGTGGTGATGTTTAAAATAATCTTGCTGTGCTCCAGCGCTTTCCAGCTGCTCCTGCCTGCTCTTGGCAACCTCCTGAGGAGAGGGGAGGCTCGGATGTGGAGTTTGCTCTTGATCCCAGATGTCTCAGATATTCTCAGTTTGAGAGACCTCCTTGGCAGGTGAGCTGAGGTATGGTTTGCACTTCAAGATAGCTGATGGAGAATTTGGGAGATGGGACTAATTAGGGCATGCTCATTAAACTAATAACACAGCAGCACAGCTCCGGAGCCCTCCAAGGCTGTGTTTGGCACATTAAATACATAATTTTTACTGAAAACTTTTCAAAGTTGTGTATTTATTTGCATTTCTTGGCTCTCCAAGCTCAGGAGGTGAGGTCTGGCTTCAGGGATTGCAGCCTGCTTGGTTGGGGTGAGGAGGAAGAGGATGGTTTTCCCATCTGCTGGAGACCTGTGCTGACGTGGCTGGAACGTACAAGCAGAAATTTACCTTATTAGCTAATTTCTTGTTAGTTAATTCCTTGCTAGCTCCACTCTTGGAGCTGTGAATAAAGGGGTGGTACACGCACATTTCAATTTCTAATTCGTCTCTCTGCCTGAGGTTTTGTAAGGGAAGCAAAGCTCTTGTGGGGGAGTGTGGTGCAGGAAAAAGCCAAATAGAAACCTCTGGGGTTATATTTGAACCAAGAGGGCTTTCCAGATGTTTCCTTCCCCTAACCAGCAGGATGAGAAGAGGAACAACGTGCTTTGAACCCTCATTAGAGTCAGCATGAGACTAACCCTGTGTGCATCTTCCCTGTGATCCCTGAGAAATGACAGAAGAAATTCCACCCTTGTAGCAGTCACCAGGGAGTCACGGGGTGGTGACTCAACAGGGACACTGCCAGTCTGTCAGGAAAGGTGATGGTGTGAAGTCTGGGCCCCTTCAAAGCCTCCCATCCCAGCTCTCATTGGCATAATCGTGACTGAGGGGAATTTTCTCTCCTTGCCATTCAGCTAATTGCAGCTGTGGGAGGTTTTTCCCTTTTGGGAAACATCATGGAAGGTTGTGATGTGATTTGGGGGCTGGTGGGTTTTGTGTGGCAGCTCTTCTGCTCCCGGGTGTGCTCCGAGGTCACAGGGTGTCCTGAATTTCTGGCTGTGTTGCTGCAGGGAAGGTGTCACTGTGGGTGCTGGCTATGCACAGTATGGGGACAGCAGGAGCGTTCAGGTCATGGGAATCTCTTACCCCAGCTGGAAAAACTTGACTTCCTACTCAAGCTCATTTGCCCTAAATTTGCATAGTAAAATCAGGCTGAAAGGAATTTCTGACCTAAATATGCTCATTCAGCCTTTCCCCTCCATGCTTAGGCAGGCACTCCTGCAGCTCTGTGATGCAGGGCTTGGGATGTCCTTTCCCCCTGCCTCTTCCCCATGCCCAAAACAGCTGGAAAACCCCTGGAAAGGCTTGGAGCAGGGCAGTGAGTCCCAGGGCAGGCAGGGCACCTCGCACTCCCAGCAGCAGGGATGCTTTTTGGCACTAAGGGCTTATTTGCCCTTGACACATATAAAATACTCATATAAATGTGTGTCTACACGCATTGAGTGCATGTATGTGTGTACGTGTATAGGGATGGGTGTCCGTGTCTCTGTCCACCTGGCTGTGTGTCTGCCTCTGTATCTCAGGATGAGGGGGTTCAAGCTGTGCCAGGGGAGGTTCAGGTTACGTTCAGGGACGTTAGGAGGAAAAAAGGGTGATTAAACATTGGAATGGGCGGCCCGGGGCGGTGGTGGAGTCACCATCCGTGGGATGGTCAAGGAATGACTGGACTCCGGTGTGGTCGATGAGATGTATTCCATCCCGATTGATTCTGTCATCTTTCGGTGTATGCTCACTTCCCGTGCAATCCCGATAAGCCCCGTGCGCCCCCCAGGGACTCCCCCGGCGCACAGGGAACCCCGCAGTGTCCCCTCCTCCTCCTCTCCCCCATCCTGCCGGGGCGGGTCTCGAACCTGCAAACCTCGGAGCCGCCGCGGGCGGCGCTGCCCTCCCGGCCCGCTGAGGACGGCGCGGAGTCCTCCTGGCCGCCAGGGGGCGTTGCTGCCCCGCCCGGCGCCCCTGGGGCCGCTCCGGCCGCCGGGCCCCGCGGGCAGTTGCCATAGCGCCGCTGCCGCCGAGCGCCGGCACCGGGACGGGACCGCCCGCTCCAGGCCCGCCGGCCTCGCCGCCACCAGGGAGCAGCTCCTCGGGGGAAAGGTGAGGCGATTTGGGCGCTGCTGGCGTCGGGGGGCTGCCAGCTGTGAGGGCTCGGGGGGAGTGCTGGGTGTGTGTGAGGCTGACAGGATTTCGGGGGTGGGGCACAGAGGGGAGCTGGCAGGTTTGGGGAGTGTAGAGCATTGGGGTACAGAGGGGGCTGGCACGTTTGGGGACGTGTGTGAGGCTTTTGGAGAAGCTGCCGGGGTTTGGGGCAGTGAGGATACTGCCAGGGTTTGGGGCAGTGAGGATACTGCCGGGTTTGGGGATGTGTGTGAGGCTTTGAGGGTGCTGCCAAGGTTTGGGGCTGTGGTGCAATGGGGGCTGCAGGGTAGAGAAGGGTGGATGGGGCAGGTAAATGTGGGGTCCACGAGGCTGTAGAGTTGTCACTGAGGGTTATCCAGGGGCTGTGGGGTGAGGGAATGGCACTGGATCGGGGTGTTGGCACGTGTAGAGGGACAGAGGGCAGGAGGGGCTGCCAGGACTTGGGGGGCACAGGACAGGGTACAGGCTGCTGGGAGTGGGACAGGTTTCGTTTTGGGGAGATGGGGTCAAGGGGCTCCCTCACAGGGGGAGTGGAACTCTGGTGCAGCCTCTTTTTTCATGTTTAAAAGTGGTGAGCAACTCTTCCCGTTCTGAGTTCTGCTCCCAAAGGGCCTCTGAGGTTCAGTAGGTTATTCCGCTCAAATTGCTGTGAGAGCTGAGGAATTCTGGATAAGCACCAGCCTTCTTTAGAGGTCTCTGCTTAAATTATTGTCTCTTTGGTGTTAAGTGTAATTTCGTGTTAAGGATGCAAATTATTTCTTTCTCTGCTCCAAACTGGGGGTGTACTGCAAAGTGAAAGCTGAGCAAGCCCTTCTTTCGCTGCGGAAAGCAAAAGTTGTTTGAGAAAATACAAGTCCTCGAGTGTCCTTCCAAGCAGTTTGTTCCTGTAAAGAAGGTCAAGGTGTTTCCTGTGGGGAAAGTATTGACTCATCCTCTGCTTTCTGAGCAGTATTTTGGTGTCTGCAGGTTAATAAATGTCAGCTCTGCAGTGAGAACAGGGTCCTGGGAGCCTCCTCAGGTTAAAAGGCTGAGGATGGGCAGGCTCAGTGTTTGCCCCTGTGATAAAGAACCAGTTGCTCTCCAGAAAAACCTCCGGTGTTTTCCAGCACTGCAAGGGCAGCCGGGCGTGCTTAGTCAAGTGTAGCGTTAAGGGTAGATAGGAACGGTTTAATTTTATGCTTCTTGGATTAGGCTGTGCTCAGGGTAATGTTTAATTGGCTGAGACTGAAGGGGTTCATTTGTGTGTTTCATTTGAGCTCACTTCCTCCTCTCTGACACACGGCGTGTCTTCAGTGGTGAGCACAGGACACAGCTTCAAATGTTGGTTTGAGAGAGCTGTTCCACGGCAGTGCAGGGACCTGTGGCAGTTTTCTGTTCTTTCTAACCTCACTGTGGAGCTGGTGAAGAACTTAGTGGATGTACAAGAAGCTTTTTTAGCTCTCTGTATCATTAGGATGGGAGATATGTGTCCATTTGAAGTTGGTGTTTTGTTGTGTTTACGCTGTGGTGGGTTGTACTTCAACACTTTGAAGCTCTTATTTTAAAACAGATGATCATTAAGGCATATACATGATTGCATAAACCCAAAGAGTTTTAATCCTTTGTTTTCCCACTGTTCCCTCATTTCTCCAGAGCTGAGAAGTGGAGCAGAAAGCTCTGGTGAGCTTTAACTGTTTCTTACAAATTCCAGATCCTTGGGTTTACCTACCTCCATCCATCAAATACTGAATCTCAAAACCTTTGTGCCCACAGTGACAGGAAGGGGCATCTTGTAATCTTTCTCTGTAATCACAATTGTTTTTGGTGGCACAATTGGGTGTAATGAACCAAAACCATCACCTTTGGCTGCTGTGTTTGCCTGGGAATCCTGGAGCAGAGTGACCCAGCTGCAGCACTCTGTGACTGCACATCCACTCAGCTGGAGCAGCTGAACCTTTAATTAAAGGCTGATTGCCTGGACGGTGGTGCTCATGGGTTAATGCTTAATTGCTCATGTTTTTGCTGAATTGGAATAGTTTTGAAGGCATCACGTAAGTGTTGTGTTTAATTGTAGGGTGGAAAAAGTAGGGTGGCTTTCAGCGAGGCTCAGTCTTTCTCACTGTCAGGTACCATGTGATTTGGCTCCTGAAATGAGAGCTGAATGCACTACTCTGCACTGAGGGTACAAAAGAATCATGTATATGAGTTTTTGGGAGGTTAGTGGTCACTAGTTGAGTTTGTGACTGAAATCTGTCTTCTTCACATCTTCAGTTTTCTCTTTATTGTTGTTGACCTCGGTGTGGGTTTGTGTTGTTTAGTTTGTTTGTTAAATGGTGTCATTTTCACTTCTTGTGCAACTTTGCACCACGGTTTGTTGTTAATAGCAACTGAGATTGTAAACTCTTCAATTAGGCTGCAGCATGATCTGAGCTGAGCTGCCAGTGCTGTTATTAAACCTGGCGTTTGGACTTTGAACCACATTTTGCCTGGAGGGGTGGGAGCAGATTTCCACGCTCTGCTCTGTGCTCTGCTCTCCTCTGGCTCTCCAGGGCCGGCTTGGAGGGGGCAGTGGAGCTGGGCAGGCGGTGTCTGACCCAGCACTGCTGTTTGTGTCCTCAGGTCTGGCTGGCTAAAATGCTCTCCTCACCTAGGGCGTGTTGGTTTCACTGTAGGAAAAAGGATGTTTAATTAGGGTTAGGCTACTTCCCTGTCCCTTACAGTGGGTTTTCATAGGATGTGGAATCATAGAGTGGATTGGGTTGGAAGGAACTTAAAGATCACCTAATTAAAGATCCCCTGGCTCCATCTCTTCTAAACCTTCTGACCTGTCCTGATCTGAGGATAAGAAATCAAAATATATTGAACCAAGCTCTTGTGCCTAAAGAAACATGCTGTGAGCAGCAGGATAATGAGAATTTCAGAAAAGTCTGTGCATGTGGCCCTTTTTTGGACACAGCTGTGTGTGACCTGCTGCTGAGCAGGGAGAGGACCTCTGAGTACCTGGGAGTTAAAAGAAGTTGGAGCTGAGAGTTCCAGCTCTGGCTACAGACATCAGCCAGCTTCACCTGGGTATTGGTGCAGTCTGGATGCCCGAGTCTGAGCTCTGGAGGAGGTGCAGCCAGAGCCCTGCTGAGGCCTCTGGTGCTGCTGTGCACTGCCTGTGCCTTGTGCTCTGCCCTTCCACGTATTTACCTGCAGCAAATGTTCCCCCAGCCCTCCCCTGATTGTGAAACCCCAGCCTGGCTCCCCAGAGTCATTCCAGTCATTCTCCCTGACAATCCCTGTCTGTGGTTCCCCACCAAGCCTGTTTTCCTCCCCTCCCCAGGGACTGTTCTTGCAGAAGCTGGGATTGGGAGTGTGAGCTCCCCTGGCGTTCAGGGAGCAGGGAATGCTTTGCAGGGATCAGTAAGTGGAATCTCTGTTTCACAGGTGGGGACAATCCCGTCACTGCTGGGCTGATGTCAGGACCAGGACTCACCTACATGCAAAGGTTTCTAAGCCCCTGCTGGTAGGTGCCTCTAAAGTTGATTATTTAGTCTTCAAACAACATTGCAAGGTTGAAAAATTACCCTCTCCTTGAAGAAACCAGGAGTATGACTGTCAGATTCAGAATTCAGATTTTGTATTAAGTTTTTCCTTCTTTCTCAGCCGGTTTCCTCAGGACTGAGATGCCTTATTCTAACCTCTGAAAGGCCTTTTTGCCTTGTTAAATTTATGCTCCCATAAGGGCCTTTCTTTAGAAAGAATTGTTGTTCTGAGATGCTGTTAATTCTTCTCAGTGTCTATAAAATCTACAACTTCTTCATTTTAATTGCTCTTGAGGTTTTCAGTTTACTCAAAAATATTAATCAAGCTTCTTTCTCTAATGCCCTCTGCCTCCTCTGCCAAATAGTCTTGGAATAGGAATTTCCACATTTTATTTCGGTGGAGACTAAAATATTCATTAAACATCAGCTTTTTTTAATGCTGCCACCTTTTTATTTATATTCAGGAGGTTGTGGGATGTGCTTATAAGAATATACTTAAGGAGCATATGCTTTGAATCTTTTAGTTTAGGCTGATGTTAAGTGAGATTTGAAACTCATTAAATGTAATTTAAATTTAAAATACACTCTATTGGGAGTAGCTTGTTGCGTGGTAACCTCTGCTGCAAGAAGGATGGTTCCTTTGGGCATTATATATTCTATATATACACATGGATGATTTCAAATTGCAGTGTCACAAGTGGCATCACCGAATCCACACCACTTAAGCTTTTATTTGCTCATCCTCAAACGAGTGAGGAACTGCATCCCACAGAATTCTGGACTGAAAGTGATGTGATGCTGCTTTTTATTGATGTCAAAATGCCTTGCTCAGAGCAGAGCTGGCACCAGAGGGTGGCTGCCAGGCGTCCTTCCCCCAGCGTCACTCAGAGGAGCAGTTCCTGTGTTTGAGGTCATCCTCCACGAGGTTGCATCACACATTCATAAATTTGCTTCCATGGAAGTGTTGGTGCTTCCCAGGACTTTGCCTGGGCCATGAGTACTTGGAAAACTGCCCAGCAGAGCTGTCCCTGGCCGTGGAGGGTGATGAGCAGCAGTTTCATGCTCTGCTGTAGCTTGGTGTTAAAATAATCGTGGCCAGGCTGGAAACACAACTGAGCAATTCCTTCCCTGTGGGATTACCTTTGAATTTGTTTTATATGTCTCTTAAAAATGAGATTTTATTCACCTGCTAGAATAGATTTCTTTATAGACACTTGAATTTGATAATCTGAGGACAAACAGGGCTCTGAGTTCCTGAATGTTTTTTTAAATGGCAAATTAATGGTTAAAAGAAGGGAAATCTCTGTTTAGATTAACAAAATAACTTTTTTCTTACTGAATCCTTGAACCTCTTCCTATATATGTGCCCAGCAGTCTGGGCTAGCAGCAGAGACGGATAGAATGTCGAGCTTGATAGATTGTTGGAGCTGGTTTTTGGTAGTTAAACAATAATGGAGCTGTTGTGTGCTCACAGGGAAACACTGAGCTCTGTGTGCAGACTTCAGCCTGGAGAAAGTTCCAATTGTTCCAGAGAAGGGCGAGTTCTAAAATGCAGCTTCTGTGGCTGGTGGCACAGCTGGCCAGATCCCTGCCTGTCCTGAGGCCCTTGCACAAGCAGTGCAGGAGAGTTTGGAAACAGTTTATTTTTCAGATTCCAAGCGAAGTGTAGATTTCCAAATCCCCTCTGACTGTATAATCCAAAAAGTAGAAATCGAAGGTGGTTTTTATGTAGGGGCCTTTTCATGCTCTTGGAGCTCAGGGCCCAGGTTCCTGCCAGTCAGACAGAGGCTGATATTGCATAATCCATGCCTTATGTCTCTCAGATGGAAATTCAGGGGATCATGGAGTTCCTTGTCAGCTCAGTCAAATGTTGTCTGTCACCGTGCATCTTCTTGTGCAGAGGGTTCTGCCGTAGGAGGAGCAAGATTTTGTCTCTCATGCAAAAGAGAAATAAGAGTTGAAGCATGAATTTAACAAAATACAGCCCAAATCATCAGCCTCCTTTTTGACAAACTACTTCTTTCTATTCCTGCTGTTATTTATTACAATTGCTTTATTGCTGTTGTTTGTTATTTGCTCCCCTGACCCAAGTACAAATCACAGGCAGATTTTTGCAATGGAAATACCGAAGTCAGGAATGTCATTCTGAGTGAAGGAATTCCTGGAAAGAATTGAAATGTGTTGTTTAGCTCACTGCTGGGCTTCAGGAGTGACTTGGAATGCCTACAAGGTGTGCAGCTGGAATTCAAAGCACCTAAATGACTGCTTATGTATGGCAAAACAACACACTTAGGAACAAAGCACTGGTAGCATTTCTTTTTATCTGCCTTCAGAGACACCTTAAATCAGCAAATAACCTCCTCTGATCACCCTGATACCATCTCTGAACTCTGCCATGGGTGAAAACCTATTTCAGGGTTTAAATTATGTGTGTTTTAGAGAGAACACACTACACATTTAATACAGTTTTACCATTTTGGTCCCTTGGAACCTTTAACATTGCACGATTTCAGTTTGTTCAGCTCTTGCTGCCATTTATATCAGGTTTTCAAACAATGTGTTCAGCTGCATATAATGAAGCCTTTTCATCCAACAGAATGTAGGCCAGAGCCCAGCCTGAGTCATGAAAGGCTTTACTTTGAGGGAAGTAAGATGATCATTCTTGGAATGAGGCCTGTCTCCCTCAGTGCTGCTCTGCCCAAAGCCAAACTCACTCAGTAAGACGTCGTTCTGGAGGCCTGAGCTTGCTTTTTTACTTCTGGATGTGGCTCTTAATAACACATGAGCTAAAGCTTTTATTGCTCTGGCAGGAATAAGAGATGCTGGCTTGACATTAAATCTAATAAACTGGTATTTCCTAAAAATTCTCCTAATGGAAGAAAATGTGAAGAAAAGGGTATCGACTGTTACTGTCCACTGTGTGCTGGACTGATCAGCCTTAATCCTTGATTGTGGAGGAAACGGTCTAAATGTACTGACCAAACCTTCTACACTTCTAAGGAAAAGGGTTTCTTTACTACATGTACAAAAGATTTGAAATCTAAAATCTTTGATGTTTTCCTAGCCAGCAGTTTGACAACATGCTGCCTCCTTCACACCGTAAGTCCCAAGACTTCTTCTCTTTGTTTTGTAGTATTTTGGTTTTTTAAAGGCCACATTTGTCCGTCACACTTTTAATTTTAAGTTGAATTGTCCCTTTAAGTAAAAACAAGCTTCTTGAGCAATATTTTATTCCGCATGTTGACCATAATTTTCATTGTGAACTGGGAAAGAGTTCAAACAACCCCAAAAAAAGCCACAAAAACCTCAGGACTTGCATTGTCTTTTGTACTTGCGTCAAACATGAATTTGGCCTCACAATCATCTTGTTTTGTCCTGTTTATATTACGTGTTGTAGAATTGTTAGGATGCTCTGCAGAATTGCAAGGAGGCATTTCTTCCCTTAAGTGTCTCATTTCTATGAGCTCTGCAGTTCTCTCAAAGTATTTAATTCCATTATGAGTACAGTACTGCTTTAAAGAAATGAAATATTGATTCCATTCCCTGATGGGGCATTATCTGTATTTTGCTTATGGAAAACTCCGGCACAGAGAACTGAAGTGGCCCAGACTCACAGAGTTGGAAACTGAAACTAAAAATCCTCACCCTGAATTTTCCCACATTATTTATCCCATTACTAATCTGAAAATAATTACCCAATGATATATTTTGAAATTTGGAATTTTTTTTTAATAGGACTATCTGGTATCTGATTTTGTTTGTGTAATCAAAAATGGATCAGTTTCTGCTGAACTATTGAACTGGGAAAAGTAGAGTTCAAAAGAGAAGAAAGGTCATGCTGATGTTATCAGGTCAGTGGTGGAAAAGATTGTGTCATAGGGAACTTCTTACTGGCAGCAGTCCTGTCTGGTTGTGCTGAAATGCCAGATAAATGGTTGTTTGGGATCTGAGGACAGAAGTGAACATGTTTTGAGGTTTTATTTTAAAAATAAGTATTCTTTGTTGTTAGAGAGCTGTGTGAAAGTACAAGACAGCTTAGTATGTTCCCAAACTCCATGATAGTTGGTCTGGTTTTATTTTTCATGCCCTGACACCAGGATTTAGTTTAACATGAAAATCTTGTCTGTCATTTTACAAAGCAAAACAACCCCAGAATCGAAAGAAATGCTCCTGCCAGTTACAGAGGAGCAAAATGAAAATGGGATGGTGCAGAGGTTGAAGGAAAAACCCCAACTGAAGGTGAATTAAAAAACCCAACCAAAAGCAGATTTGATGGTTTCTAAACCCGAGTGATTTCTGGAGCACTGACTCATGGTGTCTGAATGTCTGGGCTTGCCAGAAGCCTGCACTGCAATGTGACCCTGCTGCCTTGGGCCATATATGGGAAATCTCCCCTCTGTGACAAAGGTAGGGCATGCAGGAGATGCAGGTCCCTGCCTGAAGCTTTCCTTCCCTCCTGTCCTCTCAGTCTTCTGTAAAAACACATCCTCTGGGTTGGATCCCACTGGGATTCCACGTTCTGCACTTTGTTTGATCCCGTGAATTGGGTGAGTTTAGGAGGGCTCTGCCATCCAAGGATGCCTGTCCTGCCTCTGGTGGTGCTGCACACAGGTGATTAAAAGGATTGACAAAGAACTTCAATGTTCTGCCATGACTGATGTATAGAGATGTGGCAGTAAAGGAGAATTACCTTTTTTTGGATCATGGCTTTAGTTCCCAGAGACAAATGTTTACTTGAAGGGTTTGTGAGCCCCTGTGTGAGGTCTTGCAGAATCTCCTCAGGATGTGGCCCCTCAACTCAGCAACCAAAACCATGGGACCAGATGGCTGCTGGGTTTGTTCATGTTTCTGTTTGAATAAAGCCCACATTTCAGGCTGCTTTTTTTTCGATTTCTCAGTTCTTAATGTTCTGAGGAGATTGAGACTGGAGGGAGAGAGGCACAGCAGTCAAACAAGGATGCTAGTGAAGGAACCCATGTAGAAGCTTCCAGCCCTGGAAACAAACACTGCAGATGGTTGGAAATGGACTTTTCCACAACATCTGTCCCATGAATGCTGTAGAGAGTTCATGCTCATCCTGCTGGCACACACTGGGTGCTAAGGCTCGAACTTTCCCTCAGTTTTCAAGCTCTTCTCCAGGGCTGCGTGTAAGCAATTCTGAATTTCAAATACTTCCGTGCTAAATGGAGATTGGCACAAGAATAATATTTATGGAAATGCTTTCAGAGTACAACTTCAAAGTCGCTCTCAAAGTTCCACCTGTATTAACTTCCTTCAGGTGAGAGTGGGGTATTTTCCCTTGTCCACAGATAAGGTGACTAAAGGTAACCATAAATAAACTCACTTTTTTATCGCGCTATCTTTTGTAATCTCAGGAACAAAACCAGTCCTCAGGTTTGTACTCAACATCCTGGACCTTTTTTTAACTGCTGACTAATTTCTAAGTATTTCTGCAGCCTGGGAGGGCAGATCTTCCCACACCATGTCGGGTGTGACGTCTGTGTGGCTCTTTGTACGTGTGTGCTGAAGGAGAAGATCTGCAGCTGCATTTTATCCTATTTCACCACCTAGTTTGGATTTGAATTCAGATTAATTTGGACTAGGCATAGCTATGAAATGAGTCTGCAGTGTTTGCATTCGTTACAATGTGCCTCAGTTGTATACATCCAGATCTGTTTCAGTCCAGCCAAATAAAAATTATCTTTTTTCAGACTCCAGTTAAATAGGTTAGAGGTTGCCTGCCAGTCTGCACAGAGCTGTGGTGCATCCAGTCCCACTGCACGTACACTTTTCCACTTGTATAAATTCCATGGGGTTTAGGTTCATTTTCTGCCAGCAGCTCCTGGAATAAGGTGGGGAGAAGAGTAGGTTTGGCATGTGAGGAATTTTGAGACTATGTTTTGATTTTGGAGGGGTGAAATTTAGAAGTTTACTGGTTAAAAATGAAACCATAGCTTGGCACGACAAGTAATTTCCAGGGTTTCCAAGAGGTGTTGTAATTTATCAGCAAACACACTCACGTCTGGGTGCCTGAGACACAGTGATAGGCCAGAGTCTGTGGAGCTTTAGGGCCAACTGCAGTCCCAGTTTTAGGGAAACTTCATGTAATTCTGGCTAGTCTTGTCCAATCCCGAGTTTGAGGAGCTGTATCTGGGATAATGCACCTCTCTTTTCTCCTTTTAACTGCCCCCTATGCTTGTTGTTCATTCCAAAGCTCAACTGTTGGTGAATATATAATTTATCCAGTTGTCATAATGAAACAAGATGTGTAATTATAACCAGAGGCCTTTAGGGCCAGGGTTTCCAATGGAAATAGCTTGATCTCTTCTTACCTGAAGTAGGGAACTCAAGATGTGATGAAAATACAAATTTATATCCTTTCTCCTCCCCTTTTTTCCGCAGCTCCCTGAATTCCCTTATTTAGCAGAAGGTTATCACTAAACCATCTGACAGTGGATACCTTCTTCCATGGTGAAATCACCTTTCAGCAGAGGGGATTCCAAGCTGTTCACTGGTTAAACTGTGGATCTGCCCCTGTCTGTTTGTAATACCCAAACACTGAAGTCACTGACTCCACAGCAGTGTTTTGCAGCACAACAGAAACTTATTTTCAGCAAGGTTCTATTCTGGGCATTGTAAAATTTGCTGAGAGAGGGAGGTATTTGTAGTGTGGAGAGGAGGAGGAAAACTCCCTGAAAAGTTTCTGCTGTGCCTTTGGAGCCACTTTGTGGCTTCCAGGTGGGCACAGATCCAGGAAACCTCCCTCAGCTGTTGCCACGTGGCTGTCATGGTCGAGGTGGGTTTTGGGGTGAAATCTGGGTAGGATGGAACCTTCCTGGAGCAGGGCTGGTTAGGGAAGCTGCAGTTATTTAAATGTTCAGGTTTTCAGAGAATTCATTGCTACCTTTTGCAATTACAGTTTTAGCAGTGACCCATGCAGCTGAATCCAAGAAAAACTGTGAGGATAAGAACGACTGGAGAGAAAAATCCAGCATAGATCTTTTTCTCCATAATGAAAAGGACTGGTTGAATCAGGAGGGAATATTCCAGGATTCCTGGACTGCTCCTTACTGACGTTTTCATGGAGATCTTCCACTTTCAGTGATACTTTTGGGTGTGAGACAAAGGATAGGGACACAGCCACCCATGCAGGATGCTGGGAATGGTAACAAAACAGTGCTCTGGAATCTTGGCTCTCCAGAGTCTCCTTTCTTCTCCTCCTGACTTGCTCCATGCTATAATTACAACTGACTTAATTCAGCCTTGCTGATGAATATCAAGCCAGTGTGAAAGAGCACAGCAACTTTTTGTATTGTTTTTCAGCATAACAGGAGAGTGGAAGGGAGATAAGCCCGAAGTCACAGTATGTCCCTTGGGAACAGGTATGGGACTAAGGAATTGAGATAGACTGGGGAAGAAAAATAATTTTCTAAAAGCACATGGTTTCATTAATCACTGTGTTTTGTGTCAACTTGCTGGAAGAATGTCTGACTTGCAAAGGAAAAAGGCAGTTGACTTTCCATCTCGGCAGATGTCTTGAGACCTAATTACAGTTAATAGCAAAAAGAACTTTTTATCTAAATATTTTATCAATATATAAAATGCAACTTTGGGTCAAAATAAACAGTTTATGTTAAAATAATACTCACCTCAGCTATCCAGTTCCTTACAGATTTTTCAAGCTTCTCATGATAAAATGGGAGAAATTTGGTATTACTTGTGCTACAGAGAGGGAAAGTGGGCAAGAGTTGAGTTTGCAATTCTAGGTGCAAAGCTGGGAGTCAAGTGAGAAGGTGTCTGGTTTGGAATTAGCTTTCCAGGCAATGCTCTAGAAATCCCACAGCTTTCTAAAACCGTTTTCTCCATTTCAAATGGGATTGCAGCTCTCTGGTTTCAAAGAGGTGCGTGAAGCTGAGATCCTTTGTGCTTGTAACAGTGCTGGTGGGATTTTGGGCAGAGATCTGTCTCAAAACCTCCCAAACAGCATCAAGTGTTGCTGGGAGCACTGATGAGCACTGGTACAGCTGCACAGTGCTCTTGGAATACCTGCTGGATTTTTGTCATGTATTTAAGAACTCATAATTTCCCCCTCAGCTAAGCCAGTTTTCCAAGGGTTTACCTGGCAAATGGTCTGCTCAACGTAAACCAGGTTATGGCAGCATAAAAGGGGCTTTGTCTGCACGAGGATTTCCTCTGTACCTCGCAAGCGGGCAGTGGCTGTGGTGCTTCTGTGGGCTCAGCAGCAGCTGAAGGCGCTGGCGTTTCAGCAGAGCTGTGTGTGGCTGTGCTGCACGCCTGTGGCCCCATTCCAGCTCTTTCCTGCTCTGCCTTGCGCCCTGCCCCAGCGGGCTGCCCTGTTTACTCTCCGCTCTGTGGTAAATGGATGTCACTTCCTTCATTAAAATGCTGGTGCGTGGCCAGGTTCCCTTCCTTTGGGCTCGCACGCTCGGAGCGGCCGCGCTGCCGAACCCGGCTGTGTGCCACGCTCCGGGATCCGCTCCTGCCTGCATTGCTGGGATCTGCTGAGCCCGCCGAGGTTCCTGAGCCCACACACGGAGGCTTTTGGAGGCAGCTCCGGGGTGGAGAAGCACAGGTGCAGCTGTGCAGAAGAGGAGCTGGAGATGGATTATCGCTGGTGGGTGCGAGCTGCTCGTCCAGCCAGGGACTGCACGCATCCCACGGGGAAGGTGTAGGCGGCGTTGGGAATGGGGTGCCAGAGCCAGCCTGCTCTGGCCAGCCTCTGGACGTGAGGATGGGGGTGCTGTTCAAGGGCATCCCCTGATGTGTCCGGCACTACAGGCACTCCTGGATGCACAGCATCACAACCAAGGGACACAGAAATCCTGGACACCCTGTTCTGAGCGCTCGGTGCGGACTGACCTGAGCACTCTGCCTTTGTAGCTGACCAGGGTCTCACCTGAAGAGTTTTAAACTGACATCAAAGTTGCTGATCAGACTGGTGAGCTATTAAGTATTTGTCTTCGTAAGGATTATTGCTGTTGCATTTTAGATGATTAGGGATGGGAAATGTCTCCAGGCTTTTGGAAGGCACAGAACAAAATGGAAAAGTGTTTCCTCCTTCCATAACACAGTTTCTTGTGTCTCCCCCACCTGAACACTCCTGTTTCTAGCTGTGATCCAGTATGTGATGCTGGTATTTATTTACTCATTTTTTCAAGGTGTGCATGCTCTCCCCTTGGGCACAGGTGAGTTAGTACCTTTACTCATAAACATATTTTTCCTGTACCTACATAAAAATCTGACAGTCTCAGTCCAGTTATTTTATACAGTAATTTAGATGTGCATTCCTTGTGACAGATTTGTGTCCCATCTCTTCCTTTTCTCCTGTTCTCTCCTGGTTGAGATGCCATGTCTGCAAATGTCACGCCCAGACTGGCAACCTGCTTCCTTCCCTTGTTCCTTCTGCAAGTGGCTCATTTGCTGACTTTTCCAGCTGTCCCAACATATGGCTGCTCCCATTTATCACAATTCAGGTCTGTGCCTGGGACAAAGGCTGATAAAAATAATACTTTGTGCATAAGTGGCATTTGAGCAGATTATTCTGTAGCTCTGTTATCAAGCAAATACTGTTTTTGATCTAACAGTGAATTCAGTTTGTAAGTGGTAGGTCATTAGTGAAACTAATTTTAGCAAGGCATTTCTTATCAGTACAGGTTTGTTGATATTAAAAAAAAAAGTAGTAAATTGTAACAATGAGCAATTGTGCGACACTATTAATGGGGCACCAAGGTGGTTAACTCACTAAATCCCTCAACCATTTCAAGCAGCATTCATCAAAGTGAGATCTGATTCATTTTGCAGGGGCTACAGCATGGATTAATAACCAAACCAGTAATTTTAAAAGTGAGCTACCAATACATGAGTATTTTAAAGCCACCCTGCCTTCTTCTGGCCTCTGAACAATTTCCTTGATCTTCCAGCTACTACAAGTGGCAGGAACGAATGATTTAGTGATCAGCATTATCCCAGGGTTGGTGTGTTGTGTTGAAAGCTGTGTTTTATCAGTGTGTCCAGGTCAGACCTGTGTTGTTGCAGAGCATCTGTGGCTGCTCGCTGCAGGTTCTGGAGGCTGTGAGAAGGTTCTGGAGTGGGAAGGAGGGTGTGTCTCAGTGGATGAGGGGCAGAGAGGAGCAGAGTGGTTCAGGGAGCTGATGGAGAAGCAGCTCATGATGGTGAAGAGAGGAGGTGTGAGGGCAGCTGTGGGGATGATGAGCAAACAGCACTGCAGGGAAGCTGGCTCTGGCAAAGCTGCTCTTTTGCACCTCCCTCCCTCTTTGGCACCCAGCTCCATCTGCAGTAGCCTCGAGGGTCATCAGCCCTGCTGTTCCAGTGGTTAAAGACCTCTCAGGAGCAGCAGTACTTGCTGCTGTGGTTTCTGCTTATGTGGGAGTAAAATCAGCTGCTCCTGGGAGCTCAGTTCCTTTTCATCCCTTGATTCAAGTGTCTCCTTGGTGCTGCTGCATTCCAGCTGCTGAATTCCTGAGCAGTCACGAAAAGAAGCCAAACCCAGTCCTCGAGAGCTTTATTATTCAGAGCTGGAAGCTCACTGATTCCGACATGCTCCTTTGCTTGCTCTAGTCCCTTGTTGTTTGTACCCTTAGGAAAATAAAGGCAGGTTTTATATTCAAACATAAACCACAGTTTCCCTCTGCAGCCACAGCCTGGCCTTTGATGAAATCCAAACAGCATGTGTAACAAATCCTGTGTGGAGGCTGTGATCCCTGATACTCCAGCTAGCAAGGTTATAGCAGTGATATTGCATATAAACTGAGAACCTGAGTTCAAACACTTTTTAAAATTAAGATGGAAAGTATAAGAATCCAGGCCTGCATTAGGAATCCTGTCTTCAACTATGTATGGGAGGGAGACTTTGACATCACTGGTACTTCCTTCAGAATTAAATTAATACAGAACTTGTGGTGTTGTGTAGAACGGGTTAATGAAACGAATTTCACTCTCTTGTTTAAATCCAGTGAAGAGAGTCATGGCGTGCCCAGTTTTGTACTGGAAAAATAAATAATCAAATCAATAAAAGCAGTCCAGCAGAGCATGGTGGAGTGCTGGCACTACTTTGTCCATGGCAAGCACCTCCCTGCCATTTATTGGATTTCTTCTGGCTTTCCTTAAAGCAGCTCAGGAGAGAAGATGAAACCCCATCTTCCCAAGGTGCTGATTGCCGTGTGGGTGGATGTGTTTGCAGGTCCGGGACAGACTGTTTGATCTTGTGTCTCCACCCTTGATGAAACTCCCTCTCCCTCTGCCCTGGCAGATGCTCTAAGCACAACGTGCACTTAGGGTTTAGGGCAGGTGGTTTTTGGCTGCCAGCATCGCTGCTGGGTGCCTGCCATGGAGTTTCCAGTTTGCCAAACCCAGCTGGGCTGCGTGGCTCCAGCAGTTGTTTCTGTGGCTCCATCAGGCAGTACAGGCACCTTGGCCAAGGATAATGCTGCTTCCAGAAGTGCCTGTAATGTCAGCCATGCCAGTAAGGCCACATCTTTTATTCAAGATGTGCCTCAAGAATTCCTGAAATCCATGCTGTCATTAAGTTGTCCAAGCTGCCACACTGTTATTAGCCAAGTCAATGTAAGTATTTTCCCAGCCCTGGAACACACACACACAGAAGTAGCTCTTTCCAATGGGTGTTTTTTTTGTCTGGACATTAATTTGTCGCTTTGGTGTACCTGTGGAGCTCCTTGGGTGCAGAACAGCAGCTCCTTTGCAGGGGATTGACAGGATTTGTACAGGGCAGGATTTGTACTGTGGTTCTGACCCTCAGACTGACACATCCATCCATCCATCCCTCCACCCATCCCTTGGGGAAATGAGCAGTTCCTTGGACTGTGCTGAACATGTACCTCTGGATGGGTAACAGAACAAATAAGGGAATCATTTTGCTGTAGCAAACATTGTAGAGTTATCGAGGAGATTGTCATCCTGAAATTCCACTGAGGCATTCTGCTTTTGACTTTGAGTCCTCTATCAGGGCAGTGCTCATTTCCTTGGCTCTAAAGCTGATCCTGTCCAGAACAATGGAAAATCCCTCTTGAAGCAGCTGCTGAATCTTACCTTATCTTGCTGCCATCTTAGTGCAGCTGCACAGAGGTGTTTTCCATGTGTGCTCCTTTCTATTCCAGAACAGAGACACCTTTGGAAAAATGTCACACATCAGAGGACAGTCCTGGTTGTTAAGTTGTTTGTTTATGGGCATTTCCCTTCAGTGCTTTTGTAGTTGAGCAGGATTAAGGTTCTTCTGAAGCAACATCTGAGCTTTTTGTTGGCCTTTTAATTCCTGGCAGTCACAGAGCTACAACCCCAGCTGAATGTTGAGCTCTCTCTTGTTTTATCCCAGTTTGTGCACTGCCTTGTGTTTTTCTTCCCAATGTTTGACATGTTGCAATGTTCCAGAGTGAATTAGTAGGCTGTCTTTTTTTAGGAAAACAAAGTTTTTGGGGGCAGGCAGTAGCATTTGTGTATTCTGTTATCGTGGGTGGCCTTCAGCTTGCAGGGGTCCTTGAAACAGGAAGGGAGCTGAACTCTGGACACAGTTTTCCACTGCTGTGGAGGCTGGGAGTGCTTGTTTGACTGTGCAGCTTTCACGTTGTTTAGATTTGTGATTCCTTGAACAAATTACAGCTCCAAAGAGCGTGATTTCAAGTACAAATTCTGTATTTTTGCAAAAGAAAGGCTCTGTTAACTTCTAAGTGGGACAGAGAGAGCTTAGAAATTAACGTGCAGTGAGAAAAAGAGTAATTGTTTCTTTTATGTGTGCCATCTAAAGTGTGTGTTTGATTGCAGGGCAGAGCTAACACAGATGGATGATAGGTTATTTCTGTTCGTGCACTGCTTTCCTCCATGTATTTATTGGGATCTCATTGCCAGCCTAAGTGCAATCCACACCATTTATTGAGCTCTGCTTGCCAGCCCATGTGTCATTTCCACTGCAGCAATGAACACATCACCATGAATCCACAGAGTGAATGTGTGGATTTGCCCTCAAACACTGCAAAGTGCTGAGGCTGCAGGGAGGGCTCCTGGCTGAGCTCACACTGTGGGGTTTGAAAGAGTTCTGTCCAGGACAGCAGGGACTCCAACCAGCCAAATTCAGCAGGGTTTGAAAGGATTAAAGATGCCACTAAAGCAGCAGATCCTGGAACAGCACCAGAGTGCAAAAGCTTCCCAATTCAACTACATCAGCCCCAAAGATTCAGCACAGCTTAAAAAAAGAATGTATTATACCCAATAACCTTTAGGATTCATACCAGCCCCGTTCCCTTGGGAATCTGGAGTTTCACCGTGGCAAAACTTACTGAACAAAAAGCAATGAATTGGCTGTGCAGCTGAGAGATGTTTTATTTCCAGAAGTTTATAAAACCAAGCAGTTGCTGAGCACTATCAGTGAGGGAGCTGATTTTTAAGACATAAAAGAAACAGTTCAGGAACTCCCATGTGAGAGCAGAAATGCAGAGGAGGCAATTTGTATTCAGTTTAACTGTAAGTGATGACACATGGTGTGTGCTCCAGAAACTGAATGCCCAGATGAATTCAGATTTCTTTGTAAACTCCCAAAAGCAAGTTTATAGCAGTGTATTTCTGGAATATTGCAGCAGAGGTGGTCTGGGAAGACTTTGGAACTGAGCATTTTGCACTGGACGGTGTTAGGATTTTTAGTAAGTCTGCCTATATATATGTGTGTGTATACATATAAAATTTGACTTGAAAAAATAAACAAGTGATTTTGTGTCTCAGCTGCAGTTGTTTTATCAAGCAAGTTACCAAAGCCAGTATTTGATTTTCTTACATTACTGACATTGACCTGCTGTTGATGATTCAGCCTTGTAATGCTGTAAATTCAGCTGAGAACTGCACTGTGTTTTCAGTGGCTTGGCTGTCCTTGCTTTTATTTTATCTTTTTGGATTTGTAGCTGTAAATCTGAAGAGGGATTTAGGATAAAGCTGAGGAATAGCCATCTATGATCCTGCTGATTTTATTTAGCTGTTCTGTGCCATATAATTTGAGCTTTTGTGTTCTTTTCCTGATGCATTATTACGTCCTGGTAAGTATTACAGCTTAATGTGAAATAGAAACAGCCTGTTAACAGCAAACTCAGAATCTGATACAACCAAGTGGAACATAAATTTTATCTTATCTTCACTGCAGTCTCTTAACTCACTGAAGTATTAGTGATAAAATTCTCTTGATCTTTATTTGTCCCTTCTCACCATCGGGCTGGACTGTGCGTGTGGGGTTTGTGTGCGGGAAGGATCAGAGGTGACAAAGGCGCTGTTCCAAATGAGCCACGGTGGGCAGCTGAGCAGCACTTCCTGCCCTGTTGTCACCTCCCTGGCAGCCCTGACCCGTGTTTCCCTGCAGGTACTGTGATAAACGCCAATCACTCGCTTTTTGAAATTTATGAAAATTTAATAAAGAATAAAAATTGGTTACAAAAATTAATACAATAATAAAAGTTTAAAAAGGTTTTCAGAGACAGGACAAATAATGAGACAAATAAGAGCAAAGAAGGTAGCCCGGGTCTACCGTCCCCCCTCCCTCTCAGACAAAGGCTGTGAAGGAGAAGGGCCTCCTTCGGGAGGAATGTCCCCTTTTTGAAGACCAAAATTTCAAAATTATGCAATCTTTATCTTAAGACAGACCCGTTTGCCCAGAGTCCCCCTTCTAATCCTGGGCGTCCAGGAGTTGGGCTTGACCAGGTGGTTCGTGTGGATTCAGTCTGGGTTGACCAGGTGGCTTCTGTGGATGCAGGGAGATCTGCATCTTGTCTGCTGAAAGTCCTAAGGGGGGGTTCTCTTCTTCTTGTTGTAACTGTTATCTCTGTTGAGAAACACCTTTTTTTTTTTTTTTTTTTTTTTCTTTTCTTCTTGAGCTAAAGAAAATATCTTACACACAATTCTTTTATTACTAAAACTTAATGCTAAAAACTACATTTACTATATTATTCAAATGTCAATACAGCATAACTTTTCTACCTAGCATTATTGTATATAGTAAATATCTGCATAGAGCCACACACACAACAAGCCTTTTTCACAGGTACCATGTGGGCCAGCTGCTGTAACTGGTTCTGTGTGGATGGCTCCCCTGAGGAGATGCAGCCCCCGCCGGCAGCTCGAGCCCAGGCCTACTCCAACCCCGGCTACAGCTCCTTCCCCTCTCCCACTGCAGAGCAGAGCTGCAAGGCCTGCGGGATGCACTTCGACAGCTCCTCCAGCAAGGTGAGTGCACAGCCTGCCCTGCCCGGGCAGCCTCCCTCCTTTAATTACAGACACATTCTGTGATAAACGCCAATCACTCGCTTTTTGAAATTTATGAAAATTTAATAAAGAATAAAAATTGGTTACAAAAATATTAATACAATAATAAAAGTTTAAAAAGTTTTCAGAGACAGGACAAATAATGAGACAATAAAAGCAAAGAAGGTAGCCCGGGCTTATTGTCCCCCCTCCCTCCCAGACAAAGGCTGCGAAGGAGAAGGGCCAGAACAAAGAGAAATCTTCTTTTTTAAGCCTTCGGTTTATGACTATTCATATCTTACGTAAAACAAGTAATTTTCAGCTGTTTCTTGTCACAAAAGCGTTCTGTTAATTAAAAGAACGCATGAGAGCATACATCCTTGAGAAAGTTGGGTTCTGTGGATAAGAGGCCATAAATTCTTCTTCACTAGAAGGTTTAGGGGCCTCTGTAAGGTTTAGGGGCCTCTGTGAATGTTATCTCTGTGCTGAGGAATTTTTCTTCTTGAGCAAAAAAATATAACACACATACACAGCTTCTATTGTACTATAACTTATTGTTAATTACAAAACTACATTCACTACATTATTCTAATGTCAATATAGTATAACATTTCTATCTATCAGATTACATATAGTAAATATCTGCGTAGAGCCACACATACAATATGCCTTTTTCATACATTCCATGCACACCTCCTCAGCTCTGAGCACATTCCCTATGGGAGACAGCTCCCCTTGTGCTGGGCCTTCAGTCACTCTGTCACAATTAACAGGCATCATTAGTGTGACTGGAAATCCTCAGTGAGAAAGCCAAGCTGCTGGTAATCACTTAACTTGAACACGAGTTATTAAATTTCTTATTTAAAAACACCAATATCCTTTAAAAATAAATGTTGTGGCAAGAAGTTTAATAATGTTTGTGCTTTCAGTAAAGGAAGATCTGCCTGCCTGTTTTCCAAGGTATTGTTGCTCAGTCTAAAAGGCAGTGAAGTTTTTTGAGGGTGTGTGTGGAACTGCTGAGCAAAAATAGCCCCAGACCAAACCCAAATCTATTTTATCTTGCTTGTAAACTTGATTTGTGGGTATATAAATGCCAAAATAATTGGTACAGCAAGACTTAGTTCGACAGCCAACTGTGCCTGGGGCATTATTTGGACATGGTGGGTCCTGTAATGCTGCTTGAAAGTGTTCCAGTGAGGAAAACTGTTCTGTGTGCACACTCTGTGGCTTAAGAAGTGTCTGATCTATAGTTACTGAACTTAAATATGTGAGAATTTAAATATAATGGTGAATTCTGGCTACAGCCCTTTTAGATTATATGGGGAAGTTCATAAATTGGTTTTCTTTGCACTTCTTATTTATGCATGAGGACACACATTTGAGGAACGATGAGCCTTGGCAGAGCTGCTGCATTCTACTCCCAGGACAAGAGGGATGTTGATGGATTTTTGCACTGAGAAGTGTACTTGCTTCAGCAATCAAACTCTGCTGATATATTTTGGGGTGTGTGAGTGTGCTGAGGCTTCTCCTGGTGCTGGGTCAGCTGCACTGGGGCTGTCCCTGCTCGTGACTCTGTAACGTTGTCTTTGACATTGTCCTCATTAAGCCACGTGTCCTCACAAATGCTTGTGGAGAGGGTTACCCTGGACCCAGCACTTGCTGTTGGCCATGGCTGCAAATAGTGGATGGAGATAATTCTGCAATGAAACCATTTCAGGCAGTCGTGAGCTCAACAGCAGCACCACAGCCCTGATTCCCCCAGTGTCTCCTAAATACTGTTCTGGATGAGCTGCCCTTAGAGCCTTGTACAGAGCCATCAGTGGATCCAGGGGAGCTCTGGCTGGGGAGAGGAAAAGCTCTGGTGCACAAATTGTAGAGGATCTGCTGAAGTTGTTGAAAGCATCCCTGCCCTCAGCAGCTTCCCCCTTTCCCTGCGGGATCTGGTGTCTGTACCCGTGCTCGTGTCCAGCCGCTCCCGCTCCAGACTCAGGGAATGAGTCTGAGGTTTTTGTTCTGTATTCCAAAGGGGGCTCCCAAACCTCCTCCCCCCTCCCTGCTGCCCCAGGGATCTCTGGCAGTGACTGGAGCACAGGGGGAACACTGGAACAGCAGCAGGAGGGGCAGTCAGAGCTCACCCGTGAGGCCTGAGGGAGCTGGAAACATCCCTGCTGTGTTTGTGAGCCATGCTGATTCCTCAGGGCTGTTGCTATGGAGAACCCCACTCACTGCATTCTCTCCTGGGAGAGGCAGCACCTTTGAACTCCAGTGTCCAGTTAATGTTTATTCTGAAATAAAGTGGTTAAGAATTATTTCCTTCTGCACTGGTGGCCACAAGGACAGCCTAGATCGCTTTAAAAAAGCCCAGACCCCACAAACCAACAAAAACCCCACAGAAAGCATCTCAGGGCTGTCTGAGCATGCTGACTGTGCTGTCAGCAGCAGTCAGATGTGGCCTGAGCTTTTAGGTACATGTTTTAATGTACAACAACATTTGAAACTAATCCTTCTGAAGAACACAGTGCCTTGAATCACGGCCCTTTCAGTCAGAGTTCAGTGAAGCTGTAAGATGTACTTGATGGTGAGATGTAGCCAAAATGTCCATGTTTAAACCCTTGGTGCTGAGATAAAGGCTGGGGAGGCTTTTTTCTCTGAAGATAAATCCTAGTGCTAAAGGATGCTTTAAATCAAAGACATGCCTGGGTTTATTTTCACTTCCCAAACGTATCCTTTGATAACTGAGGCAGCATTACTGTTAATTGCAGTACGTGTTTGATAGCACAGCCCTTGTGCTGTGTTTGCTTTGTGATACCCAAGGATGGGAGTGCCCAAGCAGGGGTTTGTGGCTGCTGGAAGGTCCTTGGCAGTACAGGGGTTCCCCTGCCAGAGAAAAGTGGGGCTGCTTCAGGCTTTTGGGTTGTTCTGTGCAGTTTTTGTGTCGTTGGGGTTTTTAATCTCAATTCTTCTGATTGTTCCCATGGGGGATTCAGAAGTGTTACCAACAGGGCTGTTGTCCACTTCTCTGCCTTTGTGGATTTGTTTTGTTCCCCTGCTCTAGGCACACACAGCCATCAGTTCCTGCCTCTGCCCTGAAAATTTCCCGAGGAACAGGATTGCTCCTGCAGTCACAGGGTCACAAGAAGTCAATTACATACTAATTTTTTTGTGGTGATGAAGTTAAGGAAAACTCCTCCAAACGGGATATTCTGTGGAAATTGCCCTTCCTGCCTTGCTTTGTGATTGGTGAAAGTCACTTTTCCTTGGCAGGCCCCCAGACAGCAGTTTCGAGATGAGGTTTCAAGAGTTTCTCTCTGTGGTAGAAATGTTCATGTCTTAAAATGTCCTGCTTGAGCAGGAAATGGGGATTCTTTCCAGTAAGTGTCACTGTGAGTGTAGTACAGGCTCTGAATGAGAGGCCTGGAGGTGTTAACTGGGGAGCAGGGAGGGTTTCAGGCTGAAAAGGGCATCAGAAGGAGCTTTTGTAAGCAAGCAGTGTATTTACACCCTGTAAAACACCAGCAACATCTGCTTTCTTTCAGCTGGGAAGTTAGAGATGTTCTTCAATCACTAGAGCAGTTCATAAACCAGATTTTTGTATTTGAATTTGTATTTATTACTTCTTCAACTCCACCTGTGTGTTTTTCCTTGCACAGCTCTGAAGGATCAGGATGTCAGGATTTCACAGAGTGCTTGGCTTCTCTGAGGCTGTGAATTAGCATTTTTAACCACCACTGAAACCACTTCTTTCTTCCCTTAGGACTTCTTAACAGGCACCTGATGTGGCTGTTCTGCTGCAGTTCCCATTGGAAAATGTAGAATTTGCTTTTCCAAAGGGTTGGGCAGTCAAGTTTCTGCAGAGGTCAGCACGGACTGTGAGTGCTTGGAACTGCTGAAATCAAGCCCTGAGTGACAGATCAGAACAGTATCAAATACAAACATTTAACAACAGCTTTTAATCTGTAAAGTTTTAACTGTCTGGGACATAATATTTCCAAAACTTCCAACACTTTCTGTCTAGCACTAACTGATATAAAGTGTGCGTATTGTTTTCAAAATAAGCTCTTTTTGTATAGATAAATGTCAGATTGTTTGAGGTCTGTGAGACCTTGCTGTTCCCTGTCCCTCTTACGGTGAAACAAAGATTCATTCTGTGATTGCAGCAAATTGGAGGGAAGAAAATGGGTGGAAGGTCATTCATAGCAGGTATTTATGAAAGAGAATGTTCTGTGCATTAGGAAGCTCCAGCATTGAAGGGAACTACTTAAAAACAATGTGCACAACCAGCTGGAATTCACTTACACGTCTGCTGCCTCAATCTCCTGATTTCCTCTGGCTTAAACTGCATGAGCAGGTGCAGAGAATTCCTGTCATGTGGGAAACTTGTCAGGATCTCACATTTCATTCTGGGTAAATGGAGTGGGAACGGGCTTCTCTAAAACTGAGAAACCTGCCCACTGCTCAGGGATCAATCCTTTTCCTCCTCTAGGAACATGGATAACAACCCCTTGGCACTTTTTCATGGATGGGAAGGTTTTGATTGTGCTTTAAGAGCAGCTGCTGCTTCCTTTGGCTGTGGCCGGGAGGGAAGCACTGCCTGTGGCTGCCCTGTGCTGCAGGCACGGGGCACGGGCTGGGTCTCATTCCTTCCCCTCTCTTTCCCAGCACATCTGCCTGGACTGTAAGAAGAATTTCTGCACGTCCTGCTCAAACCAGGCCGAGGGCGGGCCCCTGCTCTGCCACCTGTGCCAGCGGTTCCGCGCCACGGCGTTCCAGCGGGAGGAGCTGATCAAGATGAAGGTGAAGGACCTGCGGGATTATTTGGCGCTCCATGAGATTTCCACAGAGTTCTGTCGTGAAAAGGAAGACCTGGTATTCCTGATCCTTGGCCAGCAGCCTGCAATCACCCGGGAAGATCAGATAAGAACAAACACGTTTAATACCAGTGCCCCTGGACAGCAGGACTTTGTGAGTCACCCCCCAACCAACCTGGCCTCTCCTACCTCACACGATGAGTCCTCAGTGTCTGCAGATCCCATCTCAAGTTCAGAAGCTCAGGAACACCAACAGGTACAGTCTCTGGCCAGAACCACCTTCTGCAAACTCATTCATCTCCACTCTTGGATTAACTTCCAGGATGTTGCATGTGGTTTTGCTGTGTAAAGCTGTGACTTGCTGTCACTAGCTTTGATGTGCCATTTGTTGTGGAGTTGAACTTGGTGGGCAGTGCTGAATATATCGAACATCACTCAGAACATCCTCAGTGCTCTGGGATGGGTTCCTCTGGTGCTCTGGTCCACACCTCCATTGTCACAGATGCTCCTGTGACTGCTTCCTCTGGTACTTGCTGATGGCCTCTGGCACGTGTTTGTTGGTGTAATTAAATGATTGATACTGTTCTTTAACTCCTGTGCCAGATACCAAGCACAGTCTCAAGCAGTTTTGGAGCTGGAACTGATCAGAGGTGATGGGGGGGTGAAGTTTATGGTGTCTCCTGCACTCAGATCAATAGAAGACAAACCCTGAGTCTGTTGCCAAGTCTTGGTTTATGATGAACCTGCAGTTCTGATGAACCTTGGCAGGGGCATTTGAGCTTGATTATGTTTTATTGACCTTGCTTTGTTTGTCTTTCTGCTCCTGCTAAGGAAAGTTTACTCAGTGTTTGACATCTGCTCCTTGTCCTATTACAAAGTTAATGGGTGTATTCAGTTCCCTGTGGGCCAGAGCTGTGGAAATGTGTGTAAAAAAAGTGTCTTCTGCTTCCTCAGCAGATATATCTAGTTCAAAAGAAGGAGTTCTCCTGGGAGAACGTTTTTTACAAATCATTAAAAAGCATTTTCATTGCCTGGTTTTCCAGTTTTTACCAGCTCTGCTGTCTTCCCTCACTGCCCCATGATCCATTTCAGCTTCTTGTCTCGACTTGCCTGACACGGTGCTGCAGTTCAGGCTCTTTGATCCTGATTGTTACTCTTGGGCTCTGTAAATATTAACAAGTCCCCACTTGGATAAGTGGGATGGTAACATTGCAGTCTCTTTGTCAGTAGGAAACCAGAGGGAGCAGTGGCTGCTGGGGGTGAGTCAGCTGTAATTACACTGCTCATTTGATCAAGTGTTCAAAGCTTTCAAAAGCCCAGCTTTCCTTCTGCAGCTCTGTCACTGCTGCTCCCTCACTCTTTGACCTCTGCAGACCCCTCTGAGGAGGCTTTTCCTGGTTACTGGGAAGGGCTGAGCTCTGTTAGGGGAGGGTTCTGCAGAGCTGAGAGCTCTGACATCCCACCAGAGCACAGTGTGACCCTCAGGGGAGCACTGCACATACACACACACAAATTGTGTGTAAGTCTGGTCTGATCCAGCCTGGAGTTCTGTACTGGGGCCTTCAAGGTTCAGCTTTAGCAAGGGTTGCTTTGTGTGAGTGTGCCTGGCTTGTGCCTTGTCCTGCCCATGTCCTTCCAGAGGTCAGGGCCTGCAGTGACTCTGCCCTGGAGTTGATTTCCCTCCAGAAACCAAAAGCTTTATTTCCTCTTCCAGGCCAATGGTCATGTGCCTCCGAGCCCGGCCTATGGAACAGCAGCTGAGAATGCAGCAGAGGAAGCAGCAGCAGAGGACGAGATAGAGGTTTGTGTGTCCTGGAATGGGATGGCAGGGAATACCAGGGGCAGGGAATGCCAGGGGCAGGGAATGCCAGGGGCAGGGAATACCAGGGCTCAGGGAATGCCAGGGCTCAGGGAATGCCAGGGCTCAGGGAATGCCAGGGGCAGGGAATACCAGGGCTCAGGGAATACCAGGGGCAGCAGGTAATACCAGGGACAGGGAATACCAGGTTTCCTGGGCTGGATTTGCTGCCAGAGGTGAACAGTAACTGAGACTGACCAAACCCTTCTATGTAACCTCTTCTATGGCATCATCTTGTCCCCCACATGCAGAAAGAACTGGTGTCACTTGGACACCATAGCAGAAATTACTTAATTCTGCCTCAAGCTTTGTGTTTCTGATAGATGAATTCAGAGTAGCCACTTCTCCGTACACGCTGCCCTGAATTCTGCTGACGCACATGCTGGGAGTTGATTGAAATGGTGGTTCAGGGTGCTGAGGGCAGGAATGAGTCCCTGTTTGCCCCTCCCAGTCCAGTGACTCCGAGGATAACCTGGTGCTGGGCAGGAAGGCCTCCCTGTCCGACCTGACGAGCATCGGCGACATCAACGCGCTCTCGGTGCGGCAGCTGAAGGAAATCCTCGCCCGCAACTTCGTCAACTACAAAGGCTGCTGTGAGAAGTGGGAGCTGCTGGAGAGGGTCACTCGCCTCTACAGAGAGAAGGACCTGCAGCACCTGGGTGAGAAACTTAGCAAACGTGTGCCTGTTCCCCGGGTTTAGCCTTTCTACAGACACGAGGAAATGGAACTCACCTCACATTTCTGGTGAGGCAAACTGAGGAGGGAGGGAGAGCCTTGTACAGAGTGAAAGGAGCTGAGCTCTGCTTGTTTGACGAGAAAGTTCTTGGCAGTTGTTGAACCTGTCCCTGAGCTTCCCATGGTGATCAGCAAAAAGCAGTTTTGGTTTAGCCACTCCCTCAAGGTTTTCAGCCCCTGCCTGGTAACGCTTCTCTCCCTCTCTTCTTGTCTTGCAGTTTCGGACACCGACGATCAAACTGGTGAGTGAGATCCTTAATCATGGAGTTGTTTATTGGGAAAAACCCTCCAGGATCCAGTCCAACCAGCACTGCCAAGGCCACCCCATAACCATGTCCCCAGATGCCACATCCACATGGCCTTTAACCCCCTCCCCAGGGTTGTTTATGCCACCACTGCCCTCACAGCCTGTTCCAGAGCTTCACAACCCTTTTGAAAATGGCTATCAGGAAAAATCTCTATCTAAACCTCCCTGGCACAACGTGAGGTCATTTTCTCTTGTGCTGTTACTTGGGAAGAGAGGCCCATCTTGCTTTATTTGCCTCATCACTGAGACCCTCAGTGATGTTTGTTTCCACCTCACAGAAATTACTGTGTAAAAGCTAAAACCGCTCCTTGCCAGCTGATGGAGCAGCCACACGGGGAATCCCTTTGCAGTCCTTGTCCCTTAGGGAATCCCTTCAGCCCCACCTCCCTTTGTGTGACCCAGCCGTGCTCTGGTGTCCCCTCAGGTGGCGCTGGCCCCCCCGGCACCGAGGACAACCTGTGCAGGATCTGCATGGACGCTGCCATCGACTGCGTGCTGCTGGAGTGCGGGCACATGGTGACGTGCACCAAGTGCGGCAAGCGCATGAGCGAGTGCCCCATCTGCCGCCAGTACGTGATCAGGGCCGTGCACGTCTTCAGGACATAGAGGGGCTCTGGGCTCAGGCCTGCCGTGCCTTAAAGCCTCAGTGCCACAGCCCCGAGTGACCCTGGAGATCAGCAGGGACTCCTGCGAGGGAGGGGAGGAGGAACCTGGGGAAAGCTGCTCTGCTCAAGCCACACCTCTGCTCATCCCACCATCGTGCTTTACACCACAGTGCCTGGACTCCTCGGAGAGCATTGCCAGCAATCATTAACCACCTCCATCCTAGGGTGATTTGAGGACAGATGGATGCCCAGCTTTCCACCAGGAAGATCAGCTCCAGAGGCTTTGTATATTCCTCTGAATAATAAAAGTGAACTGGGGTCTCAAAAAGTGTCCTTTGTTTTGCTGCTCAGGCTATGCCCGGCAACAACTTGGTTTTCAAAGATTAAAATGTCACTGTGCTTGTTAATTTTACTTTTATTTTTAATTTAATGTAAAATTGTTGTGCTTGCAGGACAGGCAGACTGCCCCTGCTTTCCCTAATTCCAGCCTAGTGCAATTGTGGAAAAATGTGGAATTTTATATCAAGGTTGTCTTTGTATTATTGAAAACTGTTGCAGAGGGAGGCTGGGAAGGCTCAGCTCTGCCCTGTGTGCTGGGTTTTGTTTCTGTGCCAGAGGGAGGGTTCTGGTTTGATTTTGTCGACTTTGACTTCGCAGCACGTGCCAGAGGTGGGGCTCAAACTGAGTTGCCCTCATTTGCTGAGGGAGTAACAAATCCAAGGCTTGAGACTTCCCCAGGGCTCAGTGAGGAAACTGCAGAGCTGTGAGGACTCCACTGCTACACAATCATATTTAAGTAAAGGTGACATTTTCTTTTTTTAGAAGGGAATCATGGAAGAAAGCCTGTGTCTCCCTTGGATCCATGAGCAATCTGCACTGCACATCAGCTTCCCCCATCCTCCCCAGGGCTCACCTGTACAGTTCTGTCACCTTCCACTGCTCATCAAAAGCATTTTGTCCTTTCTTCTGGTGAGGATGAGGGGGCTGTGGCCTGATCCCTGACAGCTCTCCTGGCCCGTGTGTCCAGCTGGAAGAGACTTGCTGGAGGTGATGGTGACTGGTGCATTTTCCCTTCCCTTCCTGCACAGCCTCAGCCTCCTGCTGCCCTGAGTGTCCCTCAGATGGGGCTGTGCAGGCAGCAGTGAGGGGAGAGCCCCTGGGCAGAGCTCTCCTGGCTGCTGTGGGGACGGGGACGGCTCCCTGTTCCAGCAGAGAACAGCACAGACCCCGTGAGTCCCCCCAGTGCAGCTGCAGGGACAGCACCAAAGCTCCTGTGCAGGGGCAGTGACAGCAGCAGTGCATTCCCCGTGTGTGTTCTGAGCAGGGCCAGCTGCAGGAGCAGCAGCTCAGCTGCAGGGAGTGCTGCAGCCAAACAGCTCCTGAGATGAGGAATCCACGGCTCAGGGGGAGCAGGAGAGGTGTGGATTTCTCACTGAGGGGGCTCCACAAACCTGCAGCAGTTCACTGAACTCAGCATTCTGAGTCCTGCTCTGTCCCAGGTCAGGCTGTTCTTTAATCTTTGAGGTTTAACAGATCCAGCATGTGAACAAACTGCACAAGTCAGTGCAGGATGACAGAAAAGAGGGCAGGTAAGAAGTGACTCTGTTTGCTCTGGAGAGGGCACAGGGACCTTGAGGAGCTGCAGGAATACAAATAGTACTGAACAGCCTCATTTAGCAATTCACTGTGAAAATTCATGTTGTCATATTTTTCAATAAACTCAGGGCTGGGGGAATTTAGCAGGAAGAAGATGATTCCCCTATGGATAGATGTACTTTTCCTTGTAGAGGGTAGGCTTGTTTTCTACAGCAGATAAATCAAGCTGCAGATCAATGCCTGAAATTTTAGGGATGAGAAGATCCACCCACCCTGTGACTCCAAAATGTGCTTTGTGAAGGGAGGACTCTTCTTGTCTCCCTTGTAGAGATGGATTCTCCCCTTATGGACACAAGTGAGTTGTTTTTAAAGGAAAATCAAAACCTGGAGGAAACTGATTAATGATCCAAAGGAATATAATGTTCTGAACTAATAAAGTAAATGGAAATATTTATGTGCTTTATGTACACTGTACATTGTTTAAAGAGTTTAAAAGTTAATATTCTATGTGAAAGGGCACGTTATTCACTATTAAATCCTCTGGTACTATGACAGTTAAACTTACTAGTTTTGGTACAGAAGTTTGGGTTTATAATTTTATAATAAAGCTGGAATGTGATTTAGTCAACTTTGTTTCTGACTCTTACAAGCAGAGATCCTACAGCTTTTGCTGAACCTCAGCCAGAAATTGGGATCCCAGGTGTTTAAACGTTGTTAGTGGGGGGTACAGAAGAGGTAGAGGAGGAAAAAAAATTACCTGACAACACAAATGACCTTGGCACCACAGCCAAGAGTCCCACGGAGCTGCTGATCTGTTTTCCTGAACAGGAAGAGAAGAACCTTTGGGAAGTCAAAGTCCTGACAGCAAAGGAGAAGCTGCTCCAGTTTTATTTCTTTATCTATAAAAATACCCAAACTTTAAAAACCCAAGGAGACTAAACCAGCACCTGGATAAGGGCGGTGGCCTACAGTACGGGCAGGAAAATGGGATTCAGCAGTTCAGAGAACTCCTTTAATTCATTCCATAGGGCTGCTCTGGATCCTTGTGGCTACTTCTGAGGGCCTTTCCCTCCTATCCACCCCTCCTGGAGGGATCCCCCGTTCCCTCCTCCTCCCTATCCCCGTGTCTGTGCCAGCCCTGCCCTGTGCTAGCAGGGGGCCACCAGCCTGCGCTTGCGGATGCACTGCCAGATCCACCGGGGCGTCACCCGCTGCGCCCCGGGGTTGTCCTCAATGTCCCCAATCACGTGGGTGGCCGAGGCCGTGTCGAACTCCTCCACCAGGTCCCCGTCGAAGGCGATGAAGTAGCGGCGGATTCGGGCAAAGTCCGGCACCGAGGGCGCCAGGTACAGCTTCACCCCCGTGAAAATGTCCAGCAGCGGCTGCTGAGGGGGAGGAGAAGCAGAGCCTGGGCAAAGCGGTCCTTGAAGGGCAGTGAACAGAAAACAACGGCCTCGGCCTCCCCCCACCCTGCTGGGGCTGCTGTCCTGTACCTTTTTTCCGTTGTCCTCCAACTCTGATGCTTTTCTCTTCTCCCCTCGTTTCTCCTCGGATTTCTGAGGGGATCCAATGACTCCTTTGCTGTCTAAAAACAAAAGTTTGGCTTGTGCATGTGCTCTGTCCAGATACTGGTTGTGTCTTAATGTTGGGGAGAGCAAAGAGCAGCAGGGAAAACTTTCCTCCCCTCTTTCTGGGAGATCCATGCATTACTGTGCCTAGTGAGACACATTTGTCTGCTGGCACTGGTGTGGGGCAGCCTCGTGCTGCCACCTGCCCTCCGTGCTGTCCCCACTCTGCTCATCCATCTGCTTCCTGTTCCAGCCCCATTCACCTGGAATCACCTCCAGCCACGGCTCCCTTCCATCCAAATCAAATTAAATACTGGCTCCTGGCCAACAATCCCACACCAAACGCTGTGACCTGCACAAATGGCAGCAGGGAACACCAACCTCAACAGCATCATCAGAGCTGTCTCCATCCATCTCTTCCCAAGCCCAGAACATCTCAGAGCTGTGGCTACTCAGTTCCTACTGGGCCAAACCCAGATCTGAACAGCTTTGCCCATTATCCCTGAGATCCGTGTGAAAGGTGGGATCATCATCAAGGCAAGGACCCAGAGCCAGAGGACACAGCCCCAGGCTCCTTCCTGAAAGCACCATCATCTTTCTTACCTTCTGCCTTCTGGGCTTTTGCAGGTGACTTGTTTGGGGGACTCTTAATACTGCTGTGAGGTGTGGAAGACCTGGAATTCCCACTGTTCTCTCCACTGCTGCCAGCTGTGGACTCATCTTCCTCCCCGGCCGTAACACTGAAGTCAGCCTTCTCCTTGGAGAGCTGGTACAGCTCCTGCCCGGAGGAAACAGCACTGAGCACACCTGACACTGGACATGAGACTTGAAGTGTTTGCTCAACAGCTTTCTCTTCCTGCACCTCTCTGCAGTCATTTTCCTGTCAGCTCTGTCCCAGCTCCCTGCATTCCACCCCTCTCCTGGCACTAAGGGAGAAGCAAAAGCCACATCCACACCATCTGCTGCAGAGCCAGAGCCTGACTCACCAGAGCCTGGAGGATGAGCAGTGCCCGGTGCTCCCTGTGGGCAGGGCCCATCTGCAGAGGGGTTTGTTCCTCTCTCCTCCCCACGAGGATCCTGGCGAGCCCTGGGGGCTGCACCACTCCTGCTCCTGTGGCACAAGCAGCCCTGGCAGCCCCAAACTGCAGCAATCCCCCGAGCACAGGGCTGGCCCGAGGCTCCCTCCCCTCTGCACAGGAGGGTGAGGGGTGGCTGCAGCCCCAGGGTCCTGGCCAGTGCCACTTGGCCCCTGTGCCCCACAGGCTTCTCCCAGTCTCACCAACTGATGGGAACTGAGTGAGCATGGAGAGAACAAAGGTCTGCCCAAGGAGCTGCTGGAGTCACCGTCCCTGGATGTGTTTACAAAAAGCCTGGACGTGGCTCTCAGTGGTTCAGCTGATGAGGAGGTGTTGGGTCATGGCTGGACTTGACCTCAAAAGGTCTTTTCCAACCGAGTTCATTCTGTGACTCTGTGGCCACCCCTGAGGAGGGCAAATCCTCACCCTGCCACAAGAGCTGATGGAAACAACTGACAGCAGAGACCTCTCTGACAGACACAACACCACAACAGCTCAGGGCACCTGAGAGGGCCCCCAGCAGAACAACCCCGAGCCTGGCACAAAGGGAGAATGGAAGGTGCCAGCACAGGCAGCAGCTGCCCTGCCTGTCTCTGAAGCACAGAGCGCTGCAGCAGGTGCATGCCCTGCGTTGTTCTGAAGCACAGAGCAGTGCAGCAGGTGCATGCCCTGCGTTGTTCTGAAGCACAGAGCGCTGCAGCAGGTGCATGCCCTGCCTGTCTCTGAAGCACAGAGTGCTGCAGCAGGTGCATGCCCTGCCTGTCTCTGAAGCACAGAGCCCTGCAGCAGGTGCATGCCCTGCGATGTTCTGAAGCACAGAGCCCTGCAGCAGGTGCATGCCCTGCGTTGTTCTGAAGCACAGAGCGCTGCAGCAGGTGCATGCCCTGCCTGTCTCTGACGCACAGAGCCCTGCAGGGCCGTGCTGACCCACCTTGAGCTGCTGCAGGTTGGTGGCACTCTGCCAGTCCTTGTCGTGGCGGATGCGGGTGCAGCGCGGGAAGCGGATGGAGATCCCGTCCGCCGTGTGCGCCTCGGCCCTGGAGAACTCTGCCCCCGTGATCTCCCACACCGGGGCTTTCTGCACAGGGAGGAAACCTGTCACACTGCTGGCCTCTCAGCAGACAGCTCCAGGGGTCTCAGCCCCACTCTCTCTCCACCCCAGCTTCCCTTCACACCTTCCTGCTCACCCTCATTAGGAAAAGCTGCTTTTCACTAAGCCACAGATCCTCCACTAACACAAAATGCCAATTTCTAAGGAACACCCTCTCCTTCGGGCATGCAGGGCATACTGACACATTCCCTGCAACAACAGCAGCTTTGGGGTTGCAGTTGGGCTTCAACCCTTTTAAGTCAGATCTCTCGTATCTCAAATTTAAATTAAGCTCACTTCTGGAAGGGATTTAATGCACAAGAATATTTCCCAAAACTGCTGCAGGTGTGATTTCTTCATGAAGCTCTTAGCCTCAAATGCACCTGCAAGATTGAGAGATAAAAACTTGTGCTTAATTTCCCGTTCCAAGTATGAAGATTCATTTTGTAACAGAGACAACTTCTAAGTTGTCCTTCTAAAGGATTTTTAGAAGACTGCAGAATAAGGGCTGGGAAATGTTAAATGTTAAATGATTATGAGAGCACTTACCTTTGGATCTGGGACAATGAAGTCTGGGTAGTAGATTTTGTTAATTTTTAGCCACCTTGGAATTTTACTGGGATCCTATTAATTAAAAGCACTAAATTAAAATCACTGACACATATCATCATATAAAAAACCTAATTCTACACCAGGAGCTGCTGAAACACAACCTAGAAGTAGATCAGCACAGAGGTATCACATTGTTTCTCCCTCTGCATGCCTCTGCATGCATTTGCATGCATTGCCTTTGCATGGATGAAACTTGCACTGATCTGCAGCTGTTTATCTCATCTAGAAAATCACAAACATTGCCTGAAACACAGCCCTCAATTCCTGTCACTCCCTGTGTCAAACAAGAACAGCTGCTCTAATTGTGATTCATGTAAAACTACCCATTTTTTAAAAGATTCTACAACTTTGATGCAAATGGCCTTCAGGATGTCAAGGTAATATTAAAATTCAGCTCTCTGTTTACTTGTCCAGCCTTGAAAAGCAAGGTAAGTCACTCACAGAAATTTTAACTCCAACCCCAGGTTATGGAGCCACCAGACCAGAGTGCGACCCAGCACCTCCCTCCCACAGCCCCATCTAGTGACTGCCTTTGCCAATCACAATGTGCTCAAAATCCAGATCAAAAATTGCTATCTTCCCAACAAAACTCTGTCCTAGCAGGGAACAGATGGTGCCTGGCTTCCCACTCAGTGTCTGGGTACAGAACACAGGCAGTGCCTCCTCCAGGGCTGGCTGCTCTGACACTCACTGGTGTCAAGAGCCTGATGTGCTTCAGCTCTGATTCACTCCTGGCAGAGCATTTCCACCCTGCACTGGAGCAGCACCTCGAGGGCAGCTGAGCCCTTTGCTGAGCATCCCTTGGCTCCCCCTCTCACCTTGCTGATCTTCACCATGTCCAGCTCTGTCTGCAGACGTGCCAGGGTGGCGTCGTCGTGGCCGCCAGAGCACTTGGTCACCGTGCACCACTTCTCACTCTTGGGGTCGTAGCAGCCCATGAGGAAGATGGACATCATGCCACCTGCACAGGGACAGCAGCTGCACACCCCCCACAGCACAAAGCACAGCTTCTCACAGCCAAAACCTCCTCCAGCTTTGGCAGGCAGAGGGGCCTGGGCTTGTGATGGCTGCAGGGCCCCTCACAAAGCTGAACAGAGCCCCTGCACCGTTCAACAGCCCAGCCCCACACCTCCAGCTCTGCTGTGCCAACCACAGCAAACCCACAGCAAGGACATGGTGGTAAACACTGCTCCAGCCACCTCCTTCTGGAGGCCTGGAACAGGAAAACCTTGGGAGCTCCCTGAACAAACAGATCTGTGCCAGCTCCAGACCTACCTTTACTGCCTTGTCCATAGAAAGCCCCCAGCACCACCAGGTCAGCTGTGTCAGCCATTGCCCCCTCGTTGAGATAATCCTTCTTCACCTTCAGCCAGTGGCGCTTCCCTGGTTCATAACTGCCCTGTGCAAGGGAAGGCAGAGCCCCCTCAGAGACAGCCCCTGGTGGGCAGCACTCCTCAGACAGCCCTGGCTGTACCCAGCTCTGCAGCTCCTGAGCACAGCAGGAGGAGCAGCTTGGCCTGGATGTCAGCACTGAGAGAAGCCAGAGATGTTTCCAGAATGCTCAGTGTGTGAGTCTGCCTCAGAGCTGACTCTGTTGCCATTCCACAACTCCCAGCTTACACCAGTGCAGAGTGAATGGGAACTTGCCTTTAAATCTTTCAGCACCAGCCCTTCCAGCCCCTCCCGGATCACTCGGGTGATCATGTCTGCCAGATCTGAGGCTTTCTGCAAAGGAGAGGGACCATGGTTAGCTCAGGACTCTAAAAAGAGCTGAGGTCTTCAGGCTTTTTGTTTGGAGCAGTGGTACACTAAATCCAAAGCACATGCAGAGGGAGGAATAGGTAATTTTGTAACACTTTTCCAAGGAGAATCCTGTATGTGTTCTCTTTGCTGCACACGCAGTGACAGAGCTGGGAATACGTCCCCAAAAGAGAAGGTTTGTCTGGTTAAAAAATACCCCTCAGAGATGTGGCTGCCCCCCTGGCTGTGTCCCAGATCAGATCTGCTCAGCCAGCAGTGCCTGTTTCCTTCTCCATCCGTCTGCCTTGGGACCTATGAACCTTCCTCTGCCCAAAAAGCCAAGGAGCCCCAGAAATCAGCAGCAGAGGGAAAAATAATGGGACATCAGGCTTGTGCATAATCAAAGGGAAATCCCAGCATGCTGCTGCCCAAATGCAGGTTTAACAGGCAGGATGTCTCAGGGCTGTGTGGTGCTTGAGCTGTGCCAGTTTGGGAAGTGGCACAGCCTGGCTCCCTTCAGTCACACTGCACAGACAGAGTGACAACAGGGTTTAGCTCCTCCTGACAGGGCCAGAGTGACAGTGGCCACAAGATCATTAACAAGCCAGAAAAGCTGAGGTGTGCAAGTTAACATTGCACTGAAGGGCTTGGGGCCAGGAAAAGATGGGAATACAACGCTGGCTCAGGGAGTCTTGCACACAGAGCAGAAGGAGAACCATTGTGCCAGGGTGAACCTGCAGAGTTAATCCAAAGAAAAAGCCAAGGGTGGAGGAGCAGGGTGAGGGCTGTGGGGCACACTGGACTCACTGTGACGTGTTTCATCTCCGAGAACAGGATCCTGTTGGGGATCTCCACCATGTTGTCGTGGAGGAACTTGCGCCGTTCGCACAGGGGCCTAGAGCAGGGCATGGAGAGTGAGGGACAAGCAGCAATTCAACAGCAACGCTGAAAAAAGCTCCTAAAGTCATTAAATGATTCAGCCTTGAGAGTTCCAGAGAGGACAACTTGTTTTTACTTTCCTCCAGAAAGAGATAAAGTGGGAATTCCAATGTTGACAGCGTGTTTAGAGGATGTAAGATGAGCAGCTGAGATGCAGCTCATCCCAGAATTTTGGACAAGAGGAGCTCCACAGGGGACACTCCTTGGCACAGCAAGGTCCCTCCCAGGCTGCCCTGATTTCCCAGTGAGTGGCCAGTGTGACAGCCCAGCTGAACTGGTCTGTGTGCATTCCTGGCCTTTTCCAGCCCGCTCATCCTGGGAAACCAGCCCAGGCACTCTCCCTCACACACACCTGTCCATCAGGCTGATGTCATTGAAGTAGATGCAGTCAAACACAAACAGGCAAACGTTGGCATCCTGGAAAGCAGCTTTCTGAAATGCAATTAACACAATTCTGCAGTCACAGCAAACAGTTTTAGCAAAGTAGTAAAAGGATGGGGTTTTATCCCTGTATTATTTTAGGTATGATAAGCTTATGCCTCTTCTAAAAGAAGCATTCTGAGAATTAAGATTTACACTGAATGTGTCCAAGCAAAAGCTACGAAGATAAAAAATGTTCATTTCCTAGGAATGGGAAATAATGCTAAAAATATTAATGGCTTTGGGCTATGCAACATCTGTCACTACTGCTACAAAAAACCCCAACACATTTCTACAGACAGCAGATTAATGGCTACTTTTACCTTAAGTACTTATAGTTTAATTTTCATTTTCCTGTCCTCTTCCTCACCCCCATTCAGTCTAGACACAAGCACTACATAACACTTACATGGAATAATCACTGCCTCCCTGTGCTCTCCCAGGCTGCCATACATTGCTCAAGCCATGAGAAACAATGACAGAATTGCAAGATTTTTCAAAGTTTTTTTGGTATTATTGTAATATTAAATTAAAATTAGTATTTTAATATTAATACCTTGAAATTAAGTTCCATTAATGTCCTGCCAGTGGTCAGGTTAATATCAAATCTACTGTATTAGAGCAGTAGTTTTTCAATATCACCCTTCTCAATAATCTTATTTCTTTCCCCAAATGCTCTAACAAGCACCAGAGCTCTGAAATTATCCTGTGATAACACACTATGTTTAAGTCAGCAGAGTAATAGCCTCCAAACACAAAAGAAACATTTTTATTTAATTTTTTTTTTACCTTGTGCACACCAAGAGTCCCAAAAGGAAGTGGCTTCCCAGTTTTATTGTCAATCAGGAGAACTTCTGAATCCAGGATCATACTTTGCCCACCAGGGAAAGCCTGGGGGATGAAATCCTTAAAATGGGCTACCTTGGGAAAAGGAAAAAAAAAAGAAAAAGAAAAATAACTGGCTGAAGAGAGGGATTCATTCCAATGCAGGTGTTTTCTCCACAAGTATAAGAGGCACATCTGCACTTCTATCACCCACAGCAGTCTATAAATAGAAAAATGAGGCTTTCATAAACAGAACTAAGTCACCCAACCAGCACCAAGGCTCCCAAAATGCATAAAGAGGATTCTACAGCAGAGAGATGAAATTTAATTTCAAGCCCTTAATGTGCACCAGAATTAAATGATTACAGTTTGAAGCGTTGCTTTTCCACATTCCACACATCCACCTAAATTAGGAACAAGTCTACAAGAGAAGGAATCCCCCTTGCCCAGAGGAGACTATTGGGAGTGCAGAGGAGGAGCTGGCCCAGGGGTGAGGCAGTGCTTACTTTGTGGGGGAGCACAGGTTTGAGGCTCCTGCTGAAGTAGCTGAAGTGATCGCCGTTCTTGTGCACCTGCACGCGCTCGCCGTCGTACTTGATCTCGGCGTACATCCCGTTGGGACACTTCTTCATGGCGTACTCGATGGACTTGCAGGCCTCAGCCTGGGGGAGAGAGCAGCCAAAACCCACGCTGGGGGGACTTGAGGAGGTGGGACCACTGAGAGGTGTTTAAAGCACGATTCAGTGCCTTTGGTTTCACGGAGGGTGAGAACGTCTTCACCGCATACGGAGTTTGTGGTCAGCAGCCACAAGATCCCAGCTTACAAGGTATCTTAAAGGTTAATTAGCCAATCAACTACTGCCACAAAGAATGTTTTTACTTTCACACCAATCCCTAATTGATTTGTCTTATACATCTCTGCCACAGTGTGGACTCTCTTGACCAATCTTCTAACGACACACAAACTAACAGTTTGTGTTGTTACACCTTAAAACTTATTACCTCTATAACTACTTCTGCATCTTAACTTTAAAACCTTCAAACTTTCCACTACCTAGCTTCATATGTCTCTGCTTAAGCTAACTCACACTCTTACTCATGGTCTCTAAATGTGGAAGCCTTTTGCAAGGTCTCAGGTGGAACCCTGTATTCTCTGCTGTATTTGCACAAGGTTCTGAGAATGCTCTGGGCTTTGATTCCCCACACCAGGTGATACATGGAAAATAAAGCTACTCTGACCTAAGTTCAGGAATGAGCTACAGTGAATTCTCTTGTAGAGCTTTTTGTCCAGAACATCTGTTAGCGAGTCCAAGTTTTCCTTAATTATTCACTTACTTAGAATCATCTGCATATGCCCAGATAATTAGAGCTTTTCAGTGCTTATCCCCTCCAAATGCTTTAAAATCTGCACTGTGCCTTCTGTAGGAGTGTGCTCAGCCCAGAAGTAAATATTTAACTCTGCTTTGTTCACACACAAAGCCAGACTTATCTGAATCTCTAATCCACTGGAAAGCTTACACTATTTCCAGAGAAAGGATCAACTTCTGCAATGACAGCAAACAAATACAAAAGTCTGAGAGCAAGACTGAGAGCAAGGCAAGGTTTTAGCTTGGCAGTGGCACTGAAGGTGCAGGTTGTGAGTGTATTGAGTATTTAGGGGTAGGAGATGCTTTTTAAACTGGCATTACACAGAATTCACAGAACCACAAGGTTGGAAGAGACCTCCAAGATCATAGAGTCCAACCATGCCCTCACACCTCACCTAAACCACGGCACCAAGTGCCACATCCAGTCTTTTTCAAATACATCCAGGGATGGTGACTCTATCACCTCCCCAGCCAGGCCATTCCAGTAATTTATCACTCTCTCTGTGAAAAAATTTTTCCTAATATCCAACTTACATTTCCTTTGGTGCAGCTCAAGGCTGTGCCCTCTCATTCTGTCAGTGCTGCCTGGAGAACAGACCAACCCCACCTGATACAGCCACCTTTCAGGAGGGTGTAGAGAGTGACAAGGTCACCCCTGAGTCTCCTTTTCTCCTGTCTAAACAACCCCAGCTTCCTCATAGGGCTGGTGTTCCAAGCCCCTCACCAGCCTTGATAAACAACACTGAGCCCTGCACTGCCAGCCCACACTGCACAGCCACTGGCCCTGCCAGGGGTTAAACACTGAGCCCTGCACTGCCAGCCCACACTGCACAGCCACTGGCACTGCCAGGGGTTAAACACTGAGCCCTGCACTGCCACTGGCCCTGCCAGGGGTTAAACACTGAGCCCTGCACTGCCAGCCCACACTGCACAGCCACTGGCACTGCCAGGGGGTTAAACACTGAGCCCTGCACTGCCACTGGCACTGCCAGGGGGTTAAACACTGAGCCCTGCACAGCCACTGGCACTGCCAGGGGGTTAAACACTGAGCCCTGCACTGCCACTGGCACTGCCAGGGGGTTAAACACTGAGCCCTGCACTGCCACTGGCACTGCCAGGGGGTTAAACACTGAGCCCTGCACTGCCACTGGCACTGCCAGGGGGGTAAACACTGAGCCCTGCACTGCCACTGGCGCTGCCAGGGGTTAAACACTGAGCCCTGCACTGCCACTGGCACTGCCAGGGGTTAAACACTGAGCCCTGCACTGCCACTGGCACTGCCAGGGGGGTAAACACTGAGCCCTGCACTGCCACTGGCACTGCCAGGGGGGTAAACACTGAGCTCTGCACTGCCACTGGCCCTGCCAGGGGTTAAACACTGAGCCCTGCACTGCCACTGGCCCTGCCAGGGGTTAAACACTGAGCCCTGCACTGCCACTGGCCCTGCCAGGGGGGCTCTCTGCTCCGTGCCTGGCTGCCAGGAGGGGACCCAACGTACCAGCATGGGCTGCACTGGGGTCATGAGCGAGGCCTGCACGCTCAGGGTCTTCCTCAGCCCCGGCACCTTCTCAGCCTCCTGCTGGTTCTGCAGCACCCGCTCCACCACGTCCTGCAGGTTCCTCGAGGCCTTGAAGGCCTCGTAGGCGTTGGGGTCCAGAGCATCCAGCCTGCAGTGGGAGAGGGGAGCACTGATCAGCCTCAGGGCTGCTGCTGCCTCAGGAAATGAGCGTTTCTGTGTCACTTACACGTGCTTTGCTCCAGCGTTCATTTTCAAGTCGTGCTTAATGAGTCTGATGATGCACTTCAGGTCATTGCCTGTACACCTGGAGAAGAGAAGATTCAGCAAAGGTGTGAACTGAACAACTTTCCAGCTGAAAAGAAGAAACTCATCCAGGTCTCTTAAACAAAGGTGCTCCCTTTGCAGATGGTTTAAACAAAACTGAGGACGCAGGTTCCTAGTGACACCTCAGAGACACAAGGGAATATCCAAAAGGCTTTCCAGCATCTTTATGCCAACATTAACTCTCCCTCAGTGCTGATGTACCTTCCAAAATTTACTTAATTTATGCATCAAGAGTACCTGATTGGAAAATCCTCAGCCTCAGATCAACACAAACTGAGCCCGGCCAAGAATCTTTGTCTAAATTACTTGAAGGCTTTTCCCAACATACTTAAAACCAGCAACTTAATTAACAGCTAAACACCATTAGGGTAGTATTGCAAATCATTTGTTTGATTGAAGTGTGCTGACAGGCAGGGATGAAGCTCTCTGGCATGCACAAGAGCCATGAATGTTCTCCACTGCTGTCAAGGTATCTCAATCACACTAACAGCAGCTTACAGATGCTAATTAAGTTCAGTCTGGGTGGCTCATGATTAATTTTTCACCTACTCCAGCTTGTAGAGAACCATTCCAGTGCCTGGGCAAACCTTGAGAGGCTGATTCCTTCCCTCACCTGCGACTGATCTGCTGCAGGAGACTCTGCTGGTCGTCCTCCTTGGTGAGCTTGGACAGCTGGATGAGGAATTCATCCACCTCCTGGATGGTCAGGAGGCTCTTGGCTGCTGGAGGACACGTCTTGCTCTGCTCGAAGAAGATCCGGATGGTCTCGGAAACGTCTCCCTGTCTCCAAAAACAAAACCAGGGTGTGGATGAGAGGCAAGGCCAGAGAATGGGGGTGCCACTGGGGATTCTGCATGGTTCCAGTGAGGATAAAGGACAGGAGTGATGCTGGAATTGCATGAAGAAATCGGAATCGAACACTTAAAGAAGCTGCCACGACACATAAAGCTGCTCAGCTGTTTAATTTGCCAAGAAAGGTAATTAAAAGTACCAGCATCATCTCACGGCTCTATTTTTCACTGCTGCAGCAGCAGAGACCCTTTATTTCCTCAGGATGAATCCACTTGTAAATCCAGGGATGTGGGACAGGCTAGTGATGTCACTAGAAGGCAGCACACAGCAAGGCAATGAACAGAGATGAAAGAATTACCTTTATTATCTAATTCACCCCTTTTCTGCACCTTGCAGTGAATCAGAGGGTGCACAGTCAATCACCAGCTCCTGTGCACAGGGACTCAAGGCACAACTGAGCACTTGCAATTGTAGCAGCTTAATTGTATCAACCAAGTGCAGCTGCCAGTGACAGGTCTGTTAATTGAATGCCAGGTTTTGATATGTGATGGTACAAAAAGAGTAATATAAATCAGTTCTGTAGGAATGTGCCAGACAAAGGAGTTTAGATAAACAGATGCAGCCCACTACGCCTAGAAAATTTCAGTCTTGCTTTCTAAAGGTTTGCCAGGTGAATTCTTATCCTGCTTTCTGTTCAAACATGATTTTCTACTGGTTCCAGATGGCAGAAAATGCTATCAAAACTGCTAAAGCCAACAAAAGCAAAAATAAATCACCAGCTCCCATTCTAACAGTCCAGCTAAGGAGTAAAAAACCTAAACCATTACAGAATTTCCATAAGCAAAGGGCTGAACAGCAGAAATTAAAAGAGCTGCTGTCTGCACTCACCTGCTCCAGGTCCCGGACCATTTCTTCCTGGTTGCAGTTAAAAATCCTGCTGAACAGCTTTACAATCTGCTTATCATTCAAGTTGTAAACTATTTTAATGACACCTGGTAACAGCATCTTAATGGTCAGGTATACATCACCATGAAAACCATCTGGAAAAAAAGAAAAGCACATTGTAACTGTGAGGATTTATTTTCATGTCCAGGCTCTGGTTGGTTGTGTACATTTGCACAACCCTGGAGATAAAATGCACAGCTGGGGCTTGGAATTCTTAGGGGAAATAGCCACAATTTGCCTCTAAATGTGATCTCAGCACTGAATTTGGCACCTACAATACCTGAGTGAGACATTTTTGTCTGAATTTGCTATTTGAAGAGTTCAATTTTCAAAAATTACCTCCACAGCTGAGAAATCCCCGCAGCACAAACAATCAGATTTTAATTCCCACCTTTCCTTTTGAGATCAGAGGCTGAAGCTGATTCTGAGAGAGCTGAGGATTCCACGCTGGAGCCCTACCTCCTGCAGATCCCTTCCTGAGGAAGTCCTGGATGATCTGAGTCTTGACGTTGTAGCTGGGCTTCTCGGCCACCATGGCGCAGAGCTTGCGGAACTCGCGCAGCAGGCAGTCCTTGTGCCTGGGGTCACACCTGGCTGCAGACAGGCTGGCCTTGGGGGCACAGTTTGCAGGGGCATCTTCAGAATTCTTTGGCTTGGCTGCAGCAAACACATCACAAGTTGCTTTTTTTTAACAATACAGAGCAAATGTTGAAGTTGCCTCTGCCTGGCAAAGCTGGGAATGATCCCAGTGTGCTGGCAAAGCTTCAGAATTTATGACTTTTACAAAAGCCTTCCAACTATTTTTACCCTACACATTACACCAGAATTTCCTAGATCTTAGTTCTTACCAGAAAAATATGACTAAACCGTGGTGAAAATGAGTTTCTCCTTCCAGATGCCTCTGTCTTACTAATTTTTTTTCTACTTTATAGACTTTTGCCCTTCACAGCAAGATGTTTCCCTAAGGTAATTTTTAAAATGGGGGAATATGTCCCATTTCCCTTTTGTCTCCTGACAGCAATCCCTGACAGGAGGGAGGTGATGTCTTTGGCTGTGTTGTGGCTCTGGGGTGGAGTTCCAGGTGGGTGTTAGGTCAGTCAGAGCTCACAGATGGCCTGTCCTGCTGGCAGCTGCTCCTGGACATTCAAACATCTTTCAAGGTGTTCTTTCAAGACTGACAGCTTCTGACAAATACCCCTAAATCATCTATAGATAAAAAACTACTGATCTGAGCCAAGCTAAAACTCCTCTTGATATTGAAATTAAAATAAATTGATTTCCCAGAATCAGTTTTTTAATTCTTACCAGAGAATCCAGAGAACTTCTTTGGGGGATCTTTTGTGGTCAGCTGTCCTGTGGCAGTGAGTTTTGCCTGCACTATCACCTTTTTCTTGGGGGTACCTCCAGTCTTGGAATTGGCTTCTGGAAAGCAGAAAGGTTCAAAGAGGCAGTCATGAATAATCTCATACATCCCTCACCATATTATGTAGCTTACAAAGCAAAAAGCCTTAACAGAAAAGGGAATTGGAGGAGAAAAAAAAACCTGATGTTTTTCAGATAACAAAAGTTAGAAGAATATGTAATTTATTAAAGATCACAGAAAAAGGCGTGAATGGAAAATAACTGATTCTTCCTCAGGGGTTTTATTTGCCCATGAATTAAATCACCTAGGGCTTGTCCCCAGTCAGCTGTGACAAATGAATCAAGGAGTGTCACTGTAGAAGTGAAACTTTCTTCCCTTTCCTACAGGGCTGAGACAGGGATTGGAGCAGCACCACACCCTAAACCACACAAATAAATCCATGAGGATTTCATGGCAAGGGCACAACTGGGTGACAACCTCTGGCATAACTTTAAAGTAAGCAGAAAAGTGACCCTGGCACTTCCTCAGTGTCATCAGTGCCTCACCTGAGATGTGCTTGTTGATTAATTCTTTCTCCTCATCCTGCAGCTCTTCCCACCCCTCCAAGTCCGTGATGTCTTCAATTTTCTTGGTGGTGGCCCGGGCCTTGTCCAGCTTCTCGAAGATGCACTTGACATGGTACCACTCCTTCATGTCCCCCCCGGACTCGGTGAAAGGATTGGGAACAATCTTCCCGATGCGCACCATGCCCTTCACGATCTTCTCCTTGCATTTCTTGCAGCCCGCCGTGCCTCGCTTGGCGTAGTCCACACAGTACCGCTGCTCTGCCATGTCCTCCGCAGCCGCGCAGGCCGAGCGCGTCCAGCTGCCCAAAAGCAGGGGGAGAGGAAAGGCGCCGGCAGCGCGGCGTGGGTTCGGGGATGGCACGGAGACAGGCCGGAACAGCAGCGGGCACCAGCAAGCGGGGCTGACTCCGGCACAGCAGGAGAACGGCCTGGGCAAGGGGAGCTGCGGGCGAGGGCAGAACAGCGCTGTGCCCCTGCCGAGAGCGCGGGCGGCGTGTGACAGCGTCCTGCCGCCCGTGGGCATCCAGTCCGTGCTGAGGGCGCTGCGAGCGACACAGGGGACACTGAGCACCCTCAGCGGCCCCAGGCCCCAGCCCCCGGCCCGGCACCCGCTCCGCAGCGGCGTCCATCGCCCCCACACCGCGACCCCTCACAGCGCCCTCCCTGTCCCCAGGCCCTCTCCCGCCCCTTCTCCCCTCACGCCTCAGCCTCGCCCCGAGGCCGCTTTCCCGCCCTGCCCGCCTCGGCCCAACCACCGGCTCCCGCCGCCGCCGCAGGCCCCAGGCCGCCCCTCCGCCGCTCACCGAGCTCCTCACGGTGCCGCCATCGCGCTCCTCGCTCCGTCCGGACCCCCGGGACTCCCCCCAGCCCCTCCGGCCGGGGTCGCCGCCTCAGCCGCCGCCGGGACACGAGCGAGCCCGCCCGGCTTCCGTAGAACCACGCACGCGCGCCACATGGAGCCCCGCCCCTTCCGGCCCGAACAGTGGCAAAGGGGGCGGGCACGCGCAGGCCACGCCCCCGGCACGCTTTGCCCCGCCCCCGGCACGCGCCGGGAGCGTTTTCCCGCCTCGGGCGCGGCTGAGGCGGCAGCGGGATAATGCCCGGGGCCAGGGAGCGTCCGTGCCCTGAGGAGGCACCGGGATAATGCCCGGGGCCAGGGAGCGTCCGTGCCCTGAGGAGGCACCGGGATAATGCCCGGGGCCAGGGAGCGTCCGTGCCCTGAGGAGGCACCGGGACCGCGCCCCGGGGCCAGGGAGCGTCCGTGCCCTGAGGACGCACCGAGTCCCCACCCTGAGGCCGTGGAGGATCCGTACCCAGGGGCGGGACTGGCACCGGGACCTGAGGTGGCGCCTGGTCCTTGCCCAGGGACTATGGAGAGTTCCCCTCCATGAGGCGATGGAGGGACTGTGCCCTGAGGTGGCACCGGGACAGCGCCTGGGGCAATGGAGGCTTTGTGCCCTGCGCTAGCACCTGGTCTGCACCCTGAGGCAGTGGGGGTTCTGCACCCTGAGGCAGTGGGGGTTCTGCACCCTGAGGCAGTGGGGGTTCTGCACCCTGAGGCAGTGGGGGTTCTGCACCCTGAGGCAGTGGGGGTTCTGCACCCTGAGGCAGTGGGGGTTCTGCACCCTGAGGCAATGGGGGTTCTGCATCCTGAGGCAATGGAGGTCTCTGCGCTCAGGCCGTGCCAGGTCCGTGCCCTCACGGTTGGTCCCCACCACATGGGTGACCCCACTGCAGCACTGTGCCCTGCGTGTCCCGCTGAGGGGCAGCAGCAGTTCCCCACCGCGGGGGTGGATCCACAGGGTCCCTCCCTGAGGGGATGATGCATTCCCGACCTCCCGGAGCTGGCTTTCCCAGAGCACTACAGCAAGCTGAGGCCGTGTGAGGGGATGCCCTATTCCTTCCTGGCTCACCAAGACTGCTGTGTTGTGTTAACACAGCTTTGAGGTGCTGTGGGATCACCTGGCCATAGAAATGGTCCCTCCAAGAGTTCTAACACTGTGTGTACTGAGCCACTGCCTTATCCCCAGCCTCGTGAAGTTTCTCCTTCAGGAGTGCTGTACCATGTTGGTGCAGGTTTGAGCTGCTGCCGTGTCACCTGGGCCCTCACTGCCTGCACAGGCTGCCCTATGACCTCCTGAAATCGTCCCTTGCACTGTGTTTGTGTGTGTCTGAGGTGCTGCTGTATCACCCCGGGCTCCTGAGAACAGCCCTTCATCCCCGTACAGGTGAACACACACCTGCAGTGCAGCTGTTGGCTCTCTGCTGATGGCAGCCACCCCTGTCCCTCTGATGGAAGTGCTGCTGTGCGGTGCCAGGAGGCTGCTGAGGAGGCTGGAATGGATGCAGTACACAGCTCCACTGGATTCCTGCCTCCATCCGTGGAAAGGATGCTGTGTGGGCTGACATGGCCAAGCCTCTGACCTGCTTTGCTGTGCCTCAAAGGCAGAGTATGAGACATAAGGCACAAACTTTGCTTCCCCAGCCACATATCTGTCTTTTTGCTGGCCTCCAACTGGTTGCAAAGCAAGCTACAGGCAGTCTTCATCTTCATCTTCTTCCCAGCACATCAAACAAGCCACTGTTTGGAGCTGGGAGTGAAACAGCTGTGCCTGGTCACAAAACTGGGATGAAATGTGACATAGACATTTCTGATCACTGGATCTGGCTGTGAACAGAGCCTGCATTCATTTGCAATATTTCACATTGCAGTATTTGCTCTCAGACAATGCATTCAATCCATGATCTCAGGGTGGAAATGCACCTTCCTGTCCCTCACGGCCCAAAAGTGGAGGAAGCCTCAAAACCAAAGACAGAAACAAGCTCCCCCCACCAAATCCAGCTGGGAGCTTTGAGTCCCAGGAGAGGAATTGCAGAAGGATTCAGAGTGCTCCTCCTGCTATGGACTTTATGTGGAAGGCACACAGACCATCACCACGTTCCAGATTTTTGGGTGAGTGCATTCAGCTCCAAGACCATGAATTTGGCAGACTTGGATTAAAATTTCAATGTGTGAGTATAATGTGCTTTGATTTTTAGTAGTTCAGACTGCTTTAAGAAATGATTTACAGAACCAGCAGTGACTGGGTACAACAGTTTGTAAGAACACTGGGATTTTAGAGGGGAAGAAAACAAAACCCAGGTAAAGATGAGGTGTTCAGACGCTGTGATGTGAAGATGTGCAGAGCTCAGAGAAAGCTTGCTGGGAGCACAGAATTCATGGCACCATGGTGAGACCTCCCACTCACTGTGAGCCTGGTAAAAGAGATGGCAAGGCAAGGGCTGACACTGCAGCACTTCATTATCAGGTTTAAATAAGGCAGCAGAGCAAGCTGGCAGTGGTGAGATCTGCTTCTCTAACTCTGTCTAAAAGTCAGCTAAATGAGCTAAACCAGGCTGAGTCTTCAGGCAGTTTCAGTGAGGGTGAGATGAATCGCTGCTGGCTCTTTTCAGCCTGGAGGGGCTTTGGATGGCAGCAGGGACAGGGGAGGGGAGGAGGAGGCTGCCCCTCTGCAGCGTGGTGCAGGGGCTGGAGATTGATGACCAGCAGTGAGAGATGCAGCGAGCACAGGCAGGTGGCAGAAGGCTGCCACGAGAAACTGGGAGTTTTAGATAAATTTCCTCTCTGGGAAACACACACAACTGCTGTTACGTTGTTTTGGAGAGGCCTGGGAACAACAGCAGCAAAGCTGGTGAACTCTCAGTGCCAGCTCCCCTCCTTTTGAGCAGTAGATGAAGACTCTGCAGCCTGGAGTGTTAATGTTGCTGATTTTCTACTGTGGCTCCAAAGGAATTGGTGGAAAGTTGATAGTTCATAGAATCACAGAATGGTTTGGGCTGGAAAGGACCTTAAAGCTCACCCAGTTCCACCCCCTGCCATGTGCAGGGACACCTTCCACTATCCCAGGCTGCTCCAAGCCCCGTCCAACCCAGCCTGGAACACTGCCAGGGATAGGGCAGCCACAGCTTCTCTGGACAGCCTGTGCCACAGCCTCCCCATCCTCACAAGGAACAATTTCTTCCCAATATCTGATGCAAATCTACCTTTTTTTAGTTTGATCTTGCCATCTTTTTTGTGGCTAACAGCTCTGAGATGGCATTAAGAAGTGATAAAGTTTCAAGTGGCCCATCAGGCCCTGATTTCGGTCACTGCTCCTAATTGTTCCCTGCAAACACTTCCCCTGAAATTGCACTGTGCATCCACCGTTCTTATTGTGAGTGGGAAGATTTGTGTGCAAGGGGAATAATTAAAATTACTTTGGAGTTTAGAGACTTATTGGAATAAACTCCAACTCTCCCTTTGGCCGGATGTACCTTCAAACAGCTGTGAGTAGAACAATATATCCAGTGAATATATCCACAAAACCACATATATCCACAAAACTGAATCCACTGAGAGAAAACCAGGAGACAAATCCCTGCTGCTTTGCAAAGGATCAGGGAGAAATCACTGGTGGAGTCTCCCTTGGTGGCAAATACTGGAATTGCTGAGCAGAGCCTCTTAACATAATGTGCTCTCTATGTAAAAAGGCAGCAGTGACAGAGCAGGAGAGAGGCCCCAGGAAATCAGAACTCAGCTTTAAGTAGTTTATTCCACTAATACCAAGAAGATAATGCCCAAAAAGTCAGATTTAAATGTTTAAGTGTGTCCTTGCTTTAAGCCAAGTGGGCATCAGGAGTTATGTCAGGAGTTAAGATATATATGAAAGGAAAATAATGGTCTCAAGTTTTGCTTTTAGGATTTTTTTTCTCAGTGTTGAGAAGCAAAAACCCCCTATTTTAGCTTCATCTTAAACTAGGATTGAAAATAGGTCATATAAAAAGGTTCACCTTGTCCACATCTTCTAGGGATATCTTAAATTAATGGAATTTGAACTAAAATTAAAGTTTCCTTGCAAGACTTCTGTCAGAATTATATTCCACTGAATCCAATCTTCTTGGTATTGAGAAAATGTCTGGAATCTCACTAAAATCAAATAAAAGGAGGGAGATATTTAGAATTTTAATAACCCCAATGAACAAATATATCTCCCTCTCTGGCTGCTAAAGAAGATACCAAATCTGCACATGTGGTTTATTAAAATATAAGCGATAAGAGAAATGGGAAAGATTATAGGAAACAGACATATACACATGAAATACATTTGGCAAAAAGGGAAGGCATGTCAAATAACAGATCAAGAAGTCATGTAAAATGGATTTGTAGAGCTCAGTTATTCGTCACTTGTTTGCATTAATGTTTGTTGGTGAGTCTGGCTTTAGGGAGGGCTTGGAAAGGAAAAGCTCCATGGTCCAGGCTGAAGGGATTTGCAGGGTTTTGGCTGGAGAAGTGGCTTGCAAGGCTTTCTCCTGCCTTGTGTGGGGGTGAAAAGTGGAAGCTGAGTACAACAGGAATGAAATCTCTTACAAGGCTCTTGCTGCTCCCTCAGTTTGGTGGGGAAAGTGGAGAATATAATCTCTCATCAGTTTAAAAAATAATTTATTATTCAGTTTTTCTTCTTAGCGTTTCCTGGAACAGTCAGAGGGACTGGATGTGATCTAAGGTGTAACACTGAAAATCTGAGGAGCTCTCAGAGGAGCAGCTGTTTCCTGCTGCAGGGCATGGACCAGGTGTTCCCAAAATGTTCACCTTTCCTCCCCTCCTGCTCCCTTCTCCTGGCACTGCCTGTGATTCAGCGCCTGCCACACAGAGCCACAGAGCTCCTCTGCAGCCCTGCTCCCATCGCAGTGACATCCCTGCCCGGGGCGGTGACAAACAGATGACAATGAATGTGGTATTATCCTAAAATCGGTCTGTGCAGCCCTCTGTGGAGGAGACAGTTTGGGAATGTGAACTTTGTCCTTTAATCCAAACACGGCAAAAGTCTGTCTCTGCCCTCCCTCTCACCACGTCTCAGCCGTCTTTTTGAGGGAAAATTTTGACATTTGGTACGTGGACATTAGGAATATCTGAGTGCAGGAAAAGAAATGGGAAATTTGTCATTTCTAGTGCAGATTGCCCAAAGAGTCATTTAACAGCCACCAAAATAAAAATGTGTCAGAGATTTCCAAAGGCACTGAGGAGATGCTCATGCTCATTTGCTATTAATACTAATGAGAAGTGAGTGTCCAAATCACTTGGACAGGTTTTGGAAAATCTCAGCTAGATACATGTCTTCCCAGAGGAAATTACATTTGACAGGAGGCTTCTGATGCAGGGAGAAGAAGGGCATTGGAGGCCACGCTCTGAATCCATTCTATTTCAGTTCAGAAATCTGCCAAACATGTGTTAGACACAGAGTTGCTACTTCCACCTCTATTCTGCTGCCACCTAATAGAATATCCTTTATTTTTCTGCTTGCTGCATATGCTGTTAAATTAGATAGAGGTATTTGCAAGGTGAATGACAAGTGTAATTGGCTATAAATGCTCCATTTAGAGAGATTGCAAACTATGTTTAAGTTACACCCAAGTGCACCTGTACTTGAGATGCAAAGTCATTCAGCTCCCACAGCACCTTCATTATAACCATACTTCATCCTCCCACACAAATAGATTCTGAGGAAAATAATTTCTCCCCAAATGTACATCTGCTGCGAATTATCCTGGCATCATTACACATGCCAGGGTAGTGAACACAAATCTCATCCTCTGGGGTGGTGCTGATTGAAAGATGACACCTAATTTCGGAAAACAAAGGAAATCTAAAATAAAAGCTTGGCAGATATTTTTGGGGGGAGTTTGTTTCAAAGCATTTCCTAAATTAATTTGTCATTTCTGCTTGCCGGGAGAGGACTTTTTTCAAAAATTTAATTGAAAAATTTAGCTGTGAATAGTTTAGAATGAAATTGAAACCACAGCTGATTTTTTAAACTGACCTTGTCAGGCAATGACTGTTGCTAAAACCAGAGATCTTTGTCAAACCATTCATTGAGACATCCAAAATAATTTCAGAAAATCATCAGTGTTTTCAAAACAGACTATAAAAGGTTTTTTTTTTTTATTTTGAAAGTCTTCAAGGCTACTGATTAAAAGCCAATTTTTGAATGCAAACAGCATTTTATTAAAACCCTTTCAGTCCTGCAAAGGAACACTTGTGACCAGGAAGAAAATGGTGCAGTTAACTGGTGCCTACCTTGCATTGTCCCCTCTGATCTGGGCTTGGTTGTGGGGTGCAAATCACTGCTTATTCTCTTAACAGCCAGGAATCCTGCAGGCTTCAAATTCCCAATTTCTTTTCTGTTTGTTCCTTGTTCTGAGTTGGCAGCTGGGTCCAACTGGAGAACAGACAGGGCCGAGCAGCTCTAACTTCTTTTTGTGTCCCAGAGAATTTGTGTTCCTCAGTACAAAGCAGTCCCCGGTTGCTGTGCACTTTCCCCAGGTTCTTTCAAGCCACATCTGTCATATCTGCACTCCACAGCTGCTCTGGCCTGGTGTCACACATCCAAAGTGAAATGAAAGAAATTCCTCCACAAATCCAATATCGGTTGTGCCCTGCTGCCTGCGGTGTGGGGCTGAGCCGTGCCTGATTGCAGATCTAATCTCACCCTGATACCTGAGGAGCAATAACGACACTGCTCCATTTGGTCCTGCCCAGGGAAGCCGAGGGATCTCTTTAGCTGAATGAAATATTAACTAAATTAAATATTAGCACGTCTTGGGCAGCCCAAGTCTATGCTTAGGAAGGCAAATGGAAATTCAGTTACAAGGTGACTTCTGCTTTTGGGGTCTTCAGCACATTCAGGAATTGTCATCTCTGGGTTTTAACAGAGCTCAGGAGGCACAGACAAACCTCTGCTTGGAGCAAAATTCTGATTTGTAACGTCACAGGACCTTTCTTACTTTAGTGCTAAACTGTGTTATTTCTCTCTGAATCTTCCCTGAAGTAGTCCTGTGATGTTCCCCATTGCTGCGCTGAGGGCTGGATGTGTAATTAGTGACTTGTATGACTCCCAAAAGCTGCAGTCTAAACCTTAATCCAACCTTCACGTTGATCACCCTGCCACATCACTTGAAAGCACTTACGATCAAGGAACTGCAATTCTCCGAGCCAATTCCACGTCGGAGATGACTTTTATTGGGGAGACGGGATGTTAAAAAAAAATTAAACAGCTCCTCATTAGAAACTGGAGACATAAAAGTCTCCAGAGCCAGGCTGTGAGTGCCACTGCAGAGCAGTTTATGCAGCTATTTATGCAGGGAGCAGCTCCCCTGGGACGGGCTGTTTGCTGTGGCTTCTGCTCCAAGACCCCGCGCCGCGATGCCGGTGCTGGAACCGGGGCTTTGGGTTCCTGCGGGAGCAGCGGGAGCGAGTCCTGATGGTGGCAAAGTGCTGCCGGTCCCTCTCTGGAGGGTGCAGGGGTTGTCACAATGCCTCTGCCTCACTCGTGTCGCCGCGGGCCACGGGAAATGGGACATAAACAAAGCCAAAGCGAATGCAGAACCTCTGACCTATCTGCAAATGGTTCTTCTGGGGCTATTTGTTTCTGTAATTCCTCAGAGCACTCGGGGAGAGCGCGATTTGTTGCTGCCTGGGATATCTTATCCCTGTCCTTTCAGTGAAATGGAGCTCCTCTTTCATTCTGCAGGGTTTTGTGGAACTGAGGAGCTGCCACTTGGCTTCTGCACTTCTCCAGCCAAATAACTCCACATTCACTCTGCTGCTGTCAGGACCACCTGGTCCTTCCCTGCAGGGGGAAAATTCAGGGCCCAGCCTGTCCCTGTCCATGGGGTGCAGCTGTTCCAAGTAGAGGGATTTTACTGAACTCAGGAGGTTCCTGCTGGCCCCTTTCTCCAGAGAATTGAGGCCCCTCAGCAAAGCCCAGGCTTCCCTTCCCCTTCCCCTTCCCCTTCCCCTTCCCCTTCCCCTTCCCCTTCCCCTTCCCCTTCCCCTTCCCCTTCCCCTTCCCCTTCCCTTCATTAATCCAAATCTGGAATCTCATTGAAATGCACAGGAGTGAAAACAGCAGCACATTGAAACGAATACATTTTAACCACCTTTTTAAAGAGCTTCTGTGCCTTGGTGAGCATCTGCTGTTGGTGTTTTGGGGAAAGCCCTGTGCACCATCCCCTCCACACACAGGGTCACGTTTCCTGTGTGAGCAGGTGCTCAGAAACACCCACCTGCTGCAGGTGAAACCCAATAAACCCAGTTAAGCGCCTGGTGCTGCTCTGAACACCAAAAACAGCTCTGCTGGTTCTTTGCCTGGGCATAGAGGGTGTGGCTGTGCTCAGGGGCAGAGCTGGGAGTTCTGTTCCTCACGTTTACCCCTTAGGATGGCAATGCTGAGCTGCACTGCTGTAGAACCACGCCTCTCTGATCAGTGAGTTTTCTCTAAGCCGGCTCTAATTGCCTCACCTAGATCAGGATCCTTCCCTCCTCACTTCCAGGGGTATTTTTAGACTAGCTGGTAAGTCCGTGCTGTGCCAGGACCCCTGAAAAGTTCTTGCCTTGGAGAGTCTAAAGGGAAGGGGGATGGGATCTGCCTTGTGAAGGGGCTGACAGGAGTTCTGAGGTACTGAAATCTGTTCCATACTAATGAGAGAGTTTCTTACCTGACTGAACTGCAACTTTGCTTAACTGCCGTCCTCTTTTGAAAACCTATGTGTTAAATTACAGTGAGACAATAGTTCCTAAAAGGCACTCCCCTAACCTTAGTTTCTTCACTAAATTGGATGAATCTAGTGAAATGTCTCTGAGAAACAAATCTTTTTTAAGCCTGCACTCTATTCTTCTTAACCTCTCTGCCCTAAACAATTTCTGAGACAAGATGAATGCCAGCCTGTGATGATCACTGTACATATATTCCACTTAAGCATTCACTTGGCTGATAGCCTGGAATAAGTCACTGTTGGGGGTTAAACAACTTCTGGGGCTGTGGATGGGACCTCATTATGCAAAGTGAGGAGAGTTATCGCTGGAAGCAGCTCAGCTGGAGCTGCTGTGTTCACTCCACAGAAAGTACAAGGGCTGAGGTTACCTGGTGTTGGAACCTCTCAGCAGGAATCTGAAACAAGCGGGGTAACCTCTCTCCCACGGGGACCTTCCACACTTTGTCTTGGTTTTGCTAATTTAGGATACCATTTTCTGCTAGGAAATGTAGGAAAGGAAGGTTTCTACTCCCTGTAAGGATTAAGTGGATACCTTGAGATGCTTTGAATTGCAAATGCTACCTTAAATCTGGTCGGGACTAAGGCACTGCTGAGAACCAGACCAAGGCTTTAACAAACCTTTCAAATCAGAGGTTTCCTATTTGAATTTCAGATGTGCCCAAGGCTCTGGAGCACCTCAAGGCAGTGCCTAAACACGTGAGGTGAAGGATCCTGCCTTTGTTCTTCTCTGGGATAACCAGCATGACTGTTTCCCTAGGAGTGTGTTCCTTCAAGTGATCTCCACCTCTCCATTACCTGGTAAAATTGAACCAGGTTGGAACATTCCCACCTCCTTTAGGAGTGTTCTCAACTGAAACATTGTTTGGATTCAGGATGCAGGACTTTAGCAGACCCCGCTGTAGGCTGTCAACAAAGACTTGGTTGGGAAATAATAGAACCAAGAAAATCAACCAAAAGCAGTTCTATTAATTCATTAAATAATCTTACTAGGTTGGGTTTTTTTGTTGTTGTTGTGTTTTTGTTGTTTTTTTTTTTTTTTGTTTTTTTTTTTTTTGGTTTTTTTTTTTTTTCTTTTTTTCCTTCTGATAGGAAGTTACTTTCCAAAGGCAGATAAAAAGTGTGTCTAGCCAAGTTTATCCTCAAGTGGGATGGGGAGGGAAATCTGGATTGTTGGTTTGGATTTGCACGGTGAGGGGGAGCTGCTTTGTCATGTTCAAAGAACCACAAAATGATTGAAGGTTTTAAACTTAAGTGTCTGTGTCTTAGAAAAATCACTAAACCAAGTAACTTCTTTTTGGACCCATTTGGAATGCTGAGGTCTACAGGCTGCATTTTGAACTCTCAGTGAAATGCATAAAGTCAGTTTAGATTAAGAATTTAACTCACCTGTACTGCGTGCTTAGCTTGGCTGGGATGAATAGTGACGTGACTGGATCACTCTTCCCACACAACAAATGACACTCTCATGTCTCTGCTTGGAATTCAAAGTGCAGTAGGAAACTTTGGAAAAGGAAAAAAAGGAAACTTTTTAAGCTGAGCTTTGGTCTGCTCTGACTCTCTGCATTTCTCTGTGATTCCTTCTGAATTAATTTGAATTCCCAGTAGCTCTCCAAGCTGGTGGGGTTGCAGCACCCTGGGTTTGCTTGCAGATACCCACATCCTTATGGGGAGGCCGTGCTGTATTTGCTGTGTTGGGATGCTCCTCCCTCCTCTGCATGCAGAACGAGCCTCGAAAAGCCATTGACCAAATGTTTCCAAACAGTGCCAGATTCTCTCAGGACTGGTATCAAGCAGAATGTCACTGTGTGCTCAGGGCTTTGCTCATAAACATGCTGAACTGCGGGATGGAAATGGAGGATTAATTCACTGATGGATTGCACACTCCCTGCGTGTAAACAGAGACGTGGAGGGTGCTGCCAGGGCCCTCCAAAGGGTTGTGTAATGTCAGGGATCTTTCCCTGCTGCCCCAGTGACTCTCCTGCAGATGGAGTGGCTGCCAGGGCTGTTCTGTTTTCCAGCCCTGAATGGGATCCTTCTGCACATCCTCCTCAGCCTGTCCTTGCTTCAGGGCAAAAACCTCTTGGATCAAGGTTGGGCCACCTGCCAGGACCCTAGAGAGTGCTGCCTGCTTCTCACCTGCCTCTGGAGCTGCTGCATAACTTAAATCATCAAGTTGTTCTTGCAGGCTGTTCCCCCATTTCACTGTAATACTTCAAAGAATTACTGGACCTCGTAATATTGATCTATTCACTTCCTATCCTTTTACAGCTGCCTTTATAATTTCTGATCCTTAAATCTGACAACTGTGTCCCCAAGATGACTGTTCCTAATGTTTAAATGATTGCTACCTTCCATCAAAACAATCTAGCATTAAAACTGGAAATACAGTGCAAAAGCAGTAAAATAGTGTGTCTATGGATTAATTTCTGACTACCCTCTCTGTATAAAACCAATGTGTGGAATATAATTTGATTTTAAGCTAAAAGTAGATCAAAGCTCTCTAAGCATGAACAAGAAATCACCTGGAAATAGTGCAGCTACAAGGAAAAATGCCCAAATTTTTTACATTTCATGTATCTGAAACTGCATTGAAAGAATTATTTCAGGAAGAAGGAGGGGTTTATGCTTTTATGTAGATATCAAAGACACACAGGATTCCAAGAGTGCCAGAAATAGCAATTAATGCACCAGGTCTTTCACTAATGCCATTTCCTCTCTGTTGAGCAATACAGTGTTAAACATTACTTTTTATTTTGTATTTTTTTAGTAAATGTGTGTTTTCATGCTAAAGCATTGCATATAATTTGGGGATACAACTCCTCATAAATGCAAAGAAAAATTCCCAGCTCCTCTCCTGCCTGCTCTGCAGACCACCAAAGAAACTACTAATGCAATTTTAATTTATAGCTCTACCTTTTCCTCAAGCTCTGGGACAAAGATTCCCTAAAGTGCTTTAGAACAGAGGTCAGGCTGCATTTCTAACAGAGCTGTGAGGAGCCTCTGCTCTGTAATATAAACCCCACGCTCTCCATCTCCACAGCCTAATCCAGCTGGGAAGCTGCTGCCTTGGGAGGAGGGTAAGTGTGCACATCTCATCTTCATAGGACTGGTGGATGCTCTGGACAGCCAAATCTCCAATTTCCCCCTGCTGCCATGTCCTTTTCCTGCAGAGCCCTCCCTCCCGCAGGGAGGTGCCTGTCTTGGTTTGGAAAGACAGGTATCTGTCAGGGAAAACTGGAGTTTCCCTTGGAAGGGAGAATGTAAAAACCCCTCCCTCCAAATTATTATAATCTTGCAGTTAGGAGCTTTCAGGCAAAAATATGGGAATAGGAGTAACAGTTCTTTACTAGGAATATTAAAAATACAAATGCAGTAGTACAAAAAAGCAAACAAGCAAACAAAAAGTCCTAGAAAACCCTGACAGAGTCAGAGATAGGACCTGACACCCTGTGGTCAGGATGTTGGAAGCTGTCCAAATAAATCCTCCTGGAGTAGCAGATGTTGTTCTGTGGAGGAGAGATGATCCTGGATACAGGTTCAGTGGTGGTGAGATGAGTCTGGTCTTCGTCTGAGAATCCAGTGGAAAACAGGCTGCTTGGTATTCCTACATCCCAGTTTTTATCTGGTAGGAATGGTTGGCTCCTCCCCACTGGGTGCAGCATCTCCCAATGGATGATGGAATGTGTCAGTCATGGTGAGCCTCAATGGCCCATGAACAGAAGATATCCCCGAGGGTGGGCAGTGGTGACAGAGATCAGAAACACTGCCCCACCTGGTTTAACAGCTGGGCTGTTATCAGAAGGCATCCACCCTCCTCCCCTGGAGTTACAAGAGATAAAGGGAAAAAAACTCATCTCCCCAACTGATTTCAACAGAAGAATTAGAATACACTTTTTTTTTTGGTTACATAACCCAAGACAGTGTCTCAAACAACAGCCCAAGCTGCCTGCCACGATAAGGAGCCCCCTGCCAGTGCTCCACGTGAATCTCTCACAGCCTCTCTCCCTGGATCTATTAAGAGCTGCAGCCTCGCCCAGCGCACTTCCCAGAGCTTCTGGCTTTTGGCCTGACATGTTTGTCCATTTCTTTGTTAGCTCACACCGCAGAGACGTCCCTATCCAGCCTTGGCTGTTTGCTCAGGCTTCTCAGAGCAAATGTCAAGTGGCTTGGAACTGGCTGTCTTTTAAATAATGGTAAAACAGGCGTGAAAATCAAATGTAGCAGCTTTTGAATCTGGGCAACTCCCCGAGTATGAGCTTCTAAATTTCCGTGCTGTGAGGCAGGTGCTTTTTAGCAGTGTTCCTGTTTAGCTGCTAGTCAAATCTCCAGACAGTTACATGATAAATACCTGCCAGTCCTGCATCTATCATCCCAAATATGCTTGGATTGTTTGCTGGTGCAGATGGAGCGTGTCTGGTGTTTGCATTCGGTTCAGACCACATATGTTACCTGTCTGATGCTTATATTCCATGCAAAGAAATGGGATTTGAACTACTTGTATTTCCATGTACCTTCTACCAATTCCTTCTTTTCCTCCCTCTTTTCTTTCCATGATGCATGACCTCTGCACGCTTCCTTTCCCCCTCTGTTTTCATCCCATTCCACCTAAGGTGCACCACCTGTGCAGACAAATGTTTCAAGGACAGAAAAGGTACTATAATTCACAATTTTAAATAAAATTCAGTGCAATGTCTGTAGAATCACTTACTGACATGTCTTTCTTCAGAGTAAGATGAACTTTTAGTGAACAATCTGGAATGTATCTGGCTCACCTAGCAGGGCCAGGCGTTAGAGTAACACAAAGATTTGGGAAACTGAAGTGCTGAGACAATAGTGGGGGCTGTTCACTGCGAGTCAGTCACAAAAAGTGTAACTTTGTTATCAGGCCTGTTACTTAAAATGTTCTAAAACCTGCTTTTCTAAGTGCTCGATGATTTTGGGAGCTTAAGCTCACACCATGCTGAGTTTACAAACAATCTTTTGATTAATCTCTTTCAGGCAAAGCGCTGATAGGTAAAGCTGAGAAACATGCAAGAGGCAGATCTCAGATTTAGGACTGGTGGTCTAAAATGTGTCAGGGCAGGAAGGTGCTGTGTTTGTGCTGCCCTCTTGCAGCATAAACACAGTGCTCAGCTTTTCCAGAGGAGGGCTTGGTGAGAATGTCTGTAATACAAACAAGAATGGATTTTACAGCTTCTCCCTTACAACAAAAAAAGGAGTTCACTGAGATTTAGCAAATGTCAGGTGAGTAATTCAGCTTGGAAAAGCCGGTTCAGAAGGCTGCAGATTTGAAGCAGTGAGTCAGTGTGCCAAACACAGCTCCGCTGGCAGAGTTCAGTGACCCTGCCTGAAACTTCAGCTACTGGTGGCCACTGAAGTTCTGCAGGAACCAAACTCCTCCTGCACGAGAGCTTTGCAGTGGGGCAAGGAAAGCCAACTTCAGAAAAGCTCCTCCTCCTGCCACCTACTCTCCTTTTCCAGTGCTGCAGCTTTCCTGGCAGGGTTTCCAGGGGAGCAGTGTAACAGGGCTCTTTTTTGCACCCCATTTTGGCATCTGGGCTCACCCTGCAGGGGCAGGCACAACCTCAGTCACCCACCTATCTGAACTACTGACAGCTCCTGCAAAGTTCTCCTTAGGGCAGACTGGCAAAATAAAATCCTCTCTCATTTCTCAGCTGACTTACAGACATCGTGTTGTTGGGGCTGCACTCGTGTTGTCAGTCTTGTTTGAAGGAAAACATGCAAAGTCGTTCTTTGCCTTGCTGCTGAGGGGGCTGCAGGATAGAAAAGACAATTTAGCAGCTCGTCCCCTGCCTTTCTGTGTAACCTGTCTCTTGGAAAGCTGCTGGAAGTGCCAGAGTGGTGCTAAGCCATTATTCTCAGACGTTATTTCTTCCTTGTGCTGGTGGTAGGAGAAGCTTTTGCAAGAAGCTGCCACTTGAGCCTTCAATTTGCAAGAACAGAAATACCTTTATATAAGGTATATAAAAACCATTATATGAGGAGGGAAGGGAACCTGCACTGACCTTCTGATGGGAGAAATTTGCTCCTTCAGCAGGCTTGCCTGGGCTCTTATAACAAGATAATTATTTCAGTGCTGTACTTCAGTTGTGGCCACTTGCTGCCTCTTCAGATTTTATCTTCTTCCTTTTGTGTTTTTTTTCCTATCACTCCTTAACGTGTTAGTGATTTTAATTTCTTTCTTAGTCTGAGAATGAGGAATGGCACAGAAGGAGTTGGTAGCAGAGAGGAAAGCAGGGCTGTGGTCACGTCTTCCATCAGATGAGTTTCAGGTGCTGAGCTGTAATGTGGTGTCAAAATACCGAGCAGTGAAGCATCAGGATGATGCATCTCAATTCAATCCTCTGGAAGCTGAAAGGAAATCCCCTACTACTTCAGATCCCATCATGAAATAATGGCATTCTCCTCTTCTGCCTCCCTCCCTGCTCCCTGGGGGAGAGATCAAGCAGGATTTAGATAACCTTCATTCACGTGGCATAATGATACTGTAAGGGAGAAGATTTTTAAAACAAGCAGCAGACAGGCCTGGGATCAGGCTCAGCTCACTCCCCTTGTGGTTGATGGGTGGGGAAGGTGGTTCTGTTTTTGGAGGACTGCTCCCCATTTCTGCTGATTTCCTTACTCAGTTCAGCTCCCTCAAGATATCCAGGTTCCTGGATATCCTGTGATATCCAGGTTCTCCCATCCCCTTGGTTCCTGGCTTCTGAGGGATTGAAATACGGAGGAAGAGAGAGAAGAGCAGCATGGCTGGGTGACCTGACAGGCTCCCAGCCCGAGGAGCTGTGTGAGAGCCCCGAGCTCTGTTCCTCTGTGTGACCATTCCTCCCCAGCCTCACTGTTCAGCACAGGACAGGCCCTTCTCTCACAGCCTGTTCTCTCTCCTGCTTCCCTGGGATGTGGCCAGGAAGGAAAAACAGGCTCTCCTGGGTTTTTGAGGCTGGCAGATGAGTCTGTAGCCTGCAGTGCTCTGGGCAAGAACAAGTTCCTTTTGATTAAAGCTGGGCTGTGTTGGTAAACCAGCAGTGGATGAGGGACAGCTTGAAACACTCAGATCCTCCAGGACTAGATAAGCATAATTGAGTGTTTGGAATTAGCAAAACTGCAAGGATCAAAGCAATCTCCTGGATGGATAACTAGATCAAAGGAGAGACTTTAAAAGGAGAAAACATGGATGTTAAGTTCTCCATCTACACTCTATAAATACAAGATGCCAGAGGTAAAGAGGATATAGGAATAAAGGCAGCTTTTGCACATTTCTCAGCAGGAAATAATTTAGTGTCTGACTAGTTTGATTTTAAATTATGATAAAATAACAGGCACAAAACTCCAGCACAAACAAGGTTCTCCTTTTAAGAGCTAAGTCTGAATCCTTATTAGGATATAGGATAAAATCATAGCTTCTTCCATAAATTTACATGAAGGAGCAATATCGTGTTTCTCTGCTTGAAGAACAGATGTTACCTGACTAAATAGCAAACTGCAACGTAACCAAAAATCTATCAAGGACTGTTACTTGGTCTCCCTTTAAATCACTCCCTGACATGCAGATAGAATCAGAGAATACAGATTTCTCTGCAAGCACAAGGGGCCCAGCAAAGCACACGGCAGATTGGGAACGTGACTGCCGCTTGTTTGGCGTGTGGCTGTTCAAAGAATGTGACATTCTGGATGAACAAAAATGGAGATGAGAATCTGCCAGGCTTGCCTTATCTTTCCAAGGGGAAGATGCTGACTTTAAATATTGGTCGGTGTTATCTCGAGCAGGCCGTGGATGTGCTTGTCCTGCTTGTGGGTTGCCTGTGATGCTTTGAGCAGGGTGGGACTGGGATGAGAGCAGAGCTGCAGCCTCAGAGCAGGAGTGTCTCCAGAGTCCCCGTGCTGTGGAATGAATTCTCCTGTCATATCCTGGGGGATTGAACTCCCACGCTGACATGTGCTTCCTGCTGCAAGGAGCGCTAATGAACAAATACTTCTGCAGTTAAATGAGGTGTTTCGGAGGGTTGTAAAAGCAGCTTTCTGGGAGGAGAAAATGAGCTGAGCAGGGGTTTATGCAAGAAGGAAGTGCAAATGGTACATGTCTGCATGGTCAGCCTGTCACCCTCACCTCACTCGTGTGTGTGGATCTGGGGGTGTTTAAAGGATTAGGCAGCTCTGGAGATCCCAGTGTTGGACTGGACTGGACTGGACTGGACTGGAGGTTCTTCACTGAAATCCTTTTGTCAATCTGACCCCTCACATGGATGTGAAAATCCCTTGGCAGAGAAATACGGAAGAGCTGGGTGTTAGGAATAAGGTGGACTTAACTTTTGTGGAGAGGCATTTAGAACAGCATTAATGTTACCTCTTGCTACAGCTGAGTTCTCTGCCTGAGGCTTTCCTTCATTACACTTTGGATGGGAGACAGGAAAGAAGCATCCAAAAGAGCAACCAGCACTGCCGTGCTTGGCTCCTCTTCTTTTCTGAGCAGATAAAGCTGCGAGGAAGGAAAACATCTTTTATTGTGCTCTGCTCTTTCTCCAAATTCTGTGATCGGTTAGCTGCCAAGCATTTCCCAATCCAACCAAATCAATTTGCAAACTTTCACTAATTCTATCAGGTAATCTGCAAGCTGTTTGCTCCCTGCCTTGTTGGAAGGGCCATTAATACACAGGATAATGGATACCTCAGGGAAGCTAGACATTAAGTTAATAATTAATGTTTACAGAGGCCTTAAGGCAACTGAGCGCATTTACCTCTGTGAGGATATTGAAATTGCATTACTGTAATTTCAGCTGTCTCCCCATAGCTGGCAATCAGAGTTGGGCTGGAGCCTGGCTCCAGATGAGCTGTTCTTACCCTGAGTTGCAATAAATAAAGCGTTCCTGGGAATTGCTGGGCTTTCCATGCTGCCCTGTCAGTTTGTGCTGATGCTGAGGGAGGCACGTGGGACTAATCCCTGCTGACAGGCTCCTCTGGTGCTCTGCTGGAAGTGCTGTGTGTGGGCTGGGGGTGCTGAGTGCAGGGGATGGGGCTGATGTCATGTCAAGTGCTGATCCTGCTCTGCCTTCTGAGGACACCACAGGGAGTTTGCACAACCCCCAGAGAGCCTCTGGGAGTGGAAAAGGTGGATCCTGAGAGGGACGTGAAACCCAAACCCCAGCCCTGGTGTTCAGCCAGCCAGGGAGGGGCTGTTCACTGAGGATATCTCACAGACATGGTGACAATGAATTCAGAACAGAATTCAGACCCAGTCAGGGATATGGATGGATCAGGCTCCCCCTGTAATCCTGAGAAGCTGGGATTTTGGTTGGCAGGTCTTGGGGAGCAGTATGCATGCAGGTCACAAATTAATTGTGTGTGTTCATTGAAGAACCTCCCCTTTTCATAGGTTTGCCTCCAACTTACCTTCCCTTCTTTCTGCACCATCTGCAGTTTGGTACATTCCCTCCAGAAGCCCTGGCTCCACTTTGTCCCATACCCAGTGTACGTTCCCTGTTCTCTCAGCCCATGTGTCTGCAGCCTTTGAGCTCTCCCTTCTGTGTTGATTTTGTCCCATTTCCCTCAGAGTCTGCTTTCCTGTAGAGATTTCTCCTGTTCCAGGGCCAAGCCACATCTGTTTGGGGTCAGAGTGCTGGGCTGGGGCTGACCCTACTGCTGCTTCAGGACAGCACTGAGCACATTGTGCTGGGCCAGTTCTGGCACATTTGGGCACAAAGGCTTTAGCACAGGCATCCTCACATGTCAGGGAAAACTGGGTGGGGTATAAGTCAAATTTATTGGCCCCAACTCCCATGCTTGGACAAATTTTGCCAAGTACAGGAATGTTTAAAATAGCATTAGGCAAACCTCCCCTTCAATTTATGAGCGTTCATCCCCGAAGAGTCTGGTTGGGAAATGTATTTAATTCCTAAAGCCATTGTTTTCCACTCAGAACCTCTTCACTTTGGGCAGGTGAGCAGCTCCGCTGAGCTGCTTGTCTTTCATCCAGCCTCCTGAAGATAGGTCTTATCTGGCTGCCAGGTGTAATTTGTTTGAAACTGTCCTCACTCATCAATCCCAATGATGTTAGCTCAGTGCTTAAGCCAGTCCTTTTATTAAGTTCCAGGGGTTTTGTATTCCACAATCCAATTGTGCATTATTGATAAAGTCTTGAGCAGGGGATTACTTGAGCCATGAGCTTTCTGGCACATTAGTCATACCTGAGCTGTATTTTTCAGAGGAAGCTAAAGCTCTCCTCTTTAGTTACTGCCTGCCTGGCTCTCCTGTTCCTCTGGAGCTCTGGGGTTACTGGCTCCAGGCAGAGCTGCAGGATCATAGCAGGGAGGTGACAGTGCCACCAGGACAAGCAGAGGCTGTGCCCTTGCTGGTGAGTGCCACAGTCACCCCCAGCAAGAAGAGCAGAGCAGCCCCAGTGACAACACCCAGGGCCCAAAGTCACTCTCCACGTGCACAGTGCCCAGGCAGCTCTGGGATCAAGCTGGGAAGTGATGCCAGCAGGTCAGGACCAGCAAGGGACATGGCCAGGCACAGCCTGTGCATCCATGGTGGCACCACAGCAGCCCCTCGGGGTGGCAGCCAGCTGTCCCTCCCCAGTGCTGCAGGGTGGGACGGGGTGCAGGAGCACTGCTGGGCCAGGAGTGGGGTGTTTGCCACAGCCTGCAGAGCACCAGGACAGCTTGTCACTGTAGGACATGAGAAAAGATGGGACACTCCAAGTATTTCAGAAGGCAAAGAGCATAGAAAGAGCTTTATTGTCCAATTCTTACTACTTTTTATAAGGTGTTCCCATACAGACTTACCATGATTGGTGAATAGGAACGACACCTCTCTCATTCCATTGGTTAAACTGGAGAAACACCTAAAATGGTTTCTTTGAGAACTACAAAGGCAAAACACCACTTGGAGAAAGATTGTTTTGAGAAAAGACAGTTGTTTGCCAAGATTGTTTTGAGAAGAATCTTTCTTGGGAAGTTTTCCCTTGGGAAAAAAGTTAGCAGCTGCTGGCAGGCTGAAATTTCTCAGAGCCAGAAATATCAGGCCCACATCAGCTCATCCCTTTTCCGTGGCTGGACTGAGGTGGCTTGGAGAGAGGAGGGCAGGGATGTGCTGCAGGAGCCTGCAGGGCCACAGGTCTGTGCCAAGGGGTGCAACTCTGCCTGCAGCTGTGGAGGAGTCCTGAAAGTTCCTGTGTGGGGAAGATTGCAAGGTCTTTGATGCACTCAAGGCCCTGATGTGTGACTCTGAAATGACACATTTTTCCCTACGGATGGGCAGGCTCTGTAGTCTTGGTATCACTGTGATTTTCATGTATCAGTTATTTCTAAGTCTAAGAAAATGGTAAAACAGATCTTTCCCCCCCCAGATTTCAGCAAAATGATCATAAAGGCATTGAAAGCAGTGAGAGCCTTCATCTGCCAGCTGACTGCTGGATGTGTGTGTGTTGGTTAAAACCAGCCTTGCACCTTCCCAGCAGGGCAGGGCACATCCTGCTGGAATCACCTTCACAAGCACAGCTCTGCCTTTACAGACTTGCTCACCAAACAGCACCAGCCAGAAAATGGAAACCAAATTAAAGCACTTGTTGTCTTTGTTGCAGAAGAAAAGAGACGTGTCTTTCTGCAACAAATTTATGTCTTGGGTTTTCCATGACTACTTGATATATTTTTTAACCACTGTAGAAGTGCCAGAAACAAGGTATTTACAACCCCACTGTGCAGCTCGAAATAGACTCAAAACTAGTTGGTTCTTTCCTCTGAGGGTTTCTTAGCGTGGTTTGCAAAAGTGTGCAGTGAAGTGTGACCTGTGCTGGCTGGTTTTGCTTTCCCTGCCTTGTGCATCATCACTTGGGCAGGACAGTGGTGATGGAGGGGTGGTACTCAGAGGATGTGCTCCTGCAGGGGATGTTAAGGCACGTTTTAGTGTCACACTCCCCTCCCTGTTCATGTTTCTTGTCACACACTCATTGCTGCAGTATTGCCTTCCAGACACACCATAAAGGCTGGAATAAAAATGTCCCCTCTGTTTTTCCTTCAGGCTCTCTCTTCTCCTGTCAGTGAAGGGGGAAAGACAAAATAAAATAGTTTTAAAATCGTGTTCTTCTGTGCAATGCTTCAATGGGCAGGATCAAAGCACAGCTTCTTTTTGGAAACCACGGGGAAGGGTGGGGTTGGTGTGACAGGAGAGCTTCCCACTTACCTGGGGGGCATCTTCTGAGCTGATCCACCAGAGCCGTGCCCTGTGGACTGGGAGTGTGTCCTGCCCACAGGACTGAAGTGCTGAGGCAGCAGTGGGAGTTGTTGTTGTGTCCTGAGCCCCAGAGAGAGGAATGTCACAGGGCTGAGAGTGCTGCCTGCTCCCACACCCTGCCCTGGCTGCCCCGCCTGTTCTCCATGAACCTCTGCACTCGAAACTCCTGCAGATCCCGTCGGAGCTTTGGCAGGCTGACATTGCTGTCACAATTCACATGCTAAAGGGCCTTTCACTCCCCCTCCCCGCCCCAGCCCCTGTTAGAGAGGGCTGGTTTTATAAGCCTTATTAGAGGCTCGTCTTGCAAGGCCTTTGGGGGCTATTTGGCTTGATAAAACACCATATAAATTGGAGTGGCTGTTGATTTTGGAGCCCTTCTTACGAGACAATTGTGTTTCCAATTAGGGATTTCCTTCTCTTACATGCACAACATGGTTTTTTTTCCTTTGCAAGATGGTTTAAAATGCCTGCCATGTGCTGATAAGCTCCGTGCTAGACCTTTTGTCTTCTGCAGCTGCATGTGTGCAGGCCAGCGTGCACAATGGGGAGGTAGATATAGCTCCCCAAATCCACTGCCAGTCATGAAAAAGCTGATCCAGGACAGTGCTTGTTCTCCCCAGGAGCTGTGGGGATGTTCAGAAAATCCAGATGCTTGTTGAACACTGCCAAACGTGGAGTTATTTGGTTTATAGGTGGCCTCAGGAGGCTGAGAGGGCAGATTAGCAAGGCAGGAGTGCTGGCAGAGGGCAGTGCCAGCTGGCTGTTGTGGGCATGGGGTCTCCTTGGGAAGAGGCCTGGCCATGGGGAGGATCCCACAGAGCCAGGGGGACAGGAGTGAGGGACAGGAGAGAGGGACAGGAGTGAGGGACAGGAGGCACTGACAGGCTCCCAGGCCAGTACCACCCTTGTCAGAAATAACTGCAGGGGCACAAGGAGATTTCTGGTGACCCCTTCTTTCACTTCTCTTTGCCTTTCCATCATGAATTAGACTTGATCCTAATGGGGTGGCAGAACTCCCTCCATCCCCTCACCACGAAAGGGTTCAAGAAAAATAAAGAAGCCAAGCTTATCAGAGGTTATCATCTCTTGGGATGAGTTCTGACTTGGGGGTCTGAAGTGATTTTTATCTGCTAAAAGCCCACGAGTGCCTGGGAAGCAGGCCTTGCTGATGCTTGCAGATTTTGAAGGGTGGAGGAGAGGCGGGTAATGTTCTGATCCTTTTTAAAGAAGAGCAGGAGATAAAGTTTACTCCGGAGTCTGTAGCATGCTCCAGCACTCTTGTCCTCTAGTAGTGGCCTGTGCTAAAAGCACATCAATAAAATTGCTGATGCTGCTGTTAAGTAACAAGGTAATTACCAAGGATGGGGAGGGGAACAGAACTAAAAATCTGAAATGGTAGTTAATGCCTTTCCCATTAAGTTACCAGCCTTAAATACATGGCTTACTGCATCTCTAACTTCCACTGCCATAAAATGGTGCAAATTGCAGACTTAAGAGATCATTAGCAAAATACACAACGGATTTATCTTCATGAATAAAAATGATGCAGCACAGAGCTTTTCCTTTTGTGGGTAGGCAGATGCAAGTCAAGACAAGAAAGACCCTGTTCCCAGGTAGTGTTTAGGAGCAGCAAATCCAAAGGTTTGTGCTGCCTGTGTGGTTAAAGCTGTCTTAACCTCCTTGATGTAAATAGTTCTGAAGATAAAAGATGAAGCTCTTCCGAGAATATTTTGCCGTTCCCTGGTGACAAATCAAGGAAATGTTTTGTGCTGATTAAGTCACTGTCAGCAGGTCAGCCATCTCAGGGAGCTGATTTAGAAGCCTCTTAAATAAATCACCTCTTTTTCTCACCCCTGCCCATTCCTCACCCAGCTCTGTACCTGCCCTGGAGATGCAGATGGGGCTCTGTGTGCTGTACCCTCTGCTGTGACCCTCCCCTCACCTCTGGGGAAGCTCCAGCAGCAGAATCTGCAGCAGCTGCTGTCTCCCAGCTCCTGCAGAATGAAAAGAGAAGAGAACGTGTTCCCACAGCGGAGGTTTGGGGTTTTCTGCCCTCATTTTACTTGTGGCTATTCAGGTTTCAGACTGCATCCAGCATTCAGGTGCAATGAAACTGGGCAGCTTCTCGTTCCAGAATGAATCAGGAAAAGTTTCCTGATTATCCTTCGAGTGTCTTGTTGTCCCTGGCAAGTCTGGAAGCCAAGTGCCTCACCTGTGTGCCTCTCTGGTGGTGACAGAATGTGCAGGAGCCCCTCCTGTGCTCCCTGGGCTGTCTGCAGGATGCCCCTTTCAGGCTGGAATTTCACACCTACCCTGGGCCTGGGTGCCCTGCTTGTGGTTGTGGTTGTGACTGCTGGGCTGTGCTTGCCTTCCTGTCACCCCAGGGCAGCCACAGCAGGCACCTGCTGGCAGTAAAACCCCCCTGGCTCCTGAGGAAGGAGACCCAGAGCTTCAGTCTCAGGGCTGGGGGGCTGTGTCACCTACAGTGACCTCAGACAGCAGCAGGAGAGGGAAGGGTGAAGAAAGGACTGTGTCAGAGACCTGGGGGATTTTATTACGAGACATTAGCCAAGCATAAATTCTTTTATCATCATTAACATTTCCAGTCCAAAGCTGAACAGATCCAGGAGCTTTAGACCAGATCAGGGCTCTGTATCATCTGGCCATTACAGCTTTTGATACTGAGCCAATTTCATCCTATCTCTTTGGCTAACAGGAATCTGAGAGGCTTTTGCTCTGTTTTCAAAGCAGATGAGATGTATCACCAGTGCTCCAGCTTTCCTTTTCTCCCATTTCCTAAACCAATAAATATTTCTCATAGATGGGCCTAATAGTCTAAGCATAACCTGGCAGCTCATGAAATATTTCCTTGCTTTAATCAGAATCCTGAAGCAAACAAGGAGGGAAATAAAAAGCCAATAATATGCTTGGTTGTGTGCACAAAAGTAGAATGAAATATATGAAGCTGGTAATGGCTCTGCTGTCACATCTTAAAAACATTTGCTTTGACTTGCATAAGTGTCAATTCAGCTTGCACTTGACACATTATACCATGGATAAAGCTGCTGCCTTTTAAAATCAGGTCTTTAAACGAATGCAGAGATACTCTAAGTAGCTACTCTGTATTGTTGGGTAATGATGTATGTAGCAGAGAAAGCTTTTTTCTCTAAAAGCACAACTTTTAGGCTGCAATTTTTTTTCCGCTGTCTCTTCATTAGGGAAGGAGCCCAGAAGCTCATCCTCTGTCATGATTAAAGGCAGATCTCTTTAGCCAAGGTCACAACAAGCTGGACCTCTTGGGGAGGTGTGTTCAGCCAGGCTTTCTTCCCAGCTCCTGGGCAGCCTGGCTGGGAGGAGAGCAGAGGAGCTGGGGGCTCTGTCCTGGGATTGCAAATCTGTGAAACCTGTTCCCTGAACATCCTCATGCTTAGATCTCCTGAAAAGCAAATTTCACTGCCTGCCCCAAGCCCAAGATCACAGAAATCTGGTGCTCTTACCCAGGAGCATCTTTTATTTTCTCCACTGGGATTCAAGTTGACCAGCAGCCTCCTACGACCCAGAGAACTTTCTTAACTCTCTCCCCAAGATAACTGAGTGAAATGAAATCCTCCTGTCTCCATCCTCCACCCTGTCTGCCCTCTTTACCTGCTGCCTTTTCATACCCCACCTGTGCCTCCTTGTGGTCCTGAAAGTTCTGTATTTCCTTTCATCAAAATTGATGGATCAACAGAATTTTTCTCACACTCACACACTTCTCACACTCACATCTGTCCTAGGCCTGTTCATGTTTTTGTGCCAGCCCTCTCTCTGTTTATCATGAGGCCTAAGATCCTTGCCTGAATGTACCACTGGCCCTTCTCTGGCTGTGCTGCTCATTTCCTTCATAGCTTCACTCTATTTGCCCTCTGGTAAGTTCTTCCTTTATCCCTTCCTGGAACTTTTTAGGTTTTCTAGTCCTCTTCCCATCTCACTCCTGCTGCATAACAAGAAGTGGTCCCTGTGCTGATGCTCTGCTTCCATTTCTGGTTTTGCATTGAGGTGGTAAAGATGAAACAGGAAAGCCTTATAAATATGATTGCTTGGCAAAAGATTTGAGCATATGAAACCTGTGAGAGAAGTAGAAATGAAAGCAAGATTTGAGATGTAAGATTCCAAGCCAGTCAGTTACTGGACAACTGGAAATACAGTGGTTGAGTGGGCTGAAGGGAAGATCCCTGTTGGTTGAACAATGTCCCTGGCAAACAGAAGGGATGCTGCTGCAAGCTGAAGAGTCCAAGGGTCAGGGAGACCCTGCCAGTTTGGCAGAGAAGAAAAAAAGAGTCTAGAAAGCAGCTTTTAGGGTTTAAAATGTAACACAGTATGGTAATGTAGGACTTCTAACAGGCTGTAGATTCTATAGGACTTGTGTCTTTTACTGGTTGGATGTTGTAAAACAGCATATTCAGCACAGAAAAAGATATAATGTGTTGTAACCAGAACTTAGGGGTCTCTCAGGCATGCTCTCAGTTGTGACTGGCAACTTTAGGCTGGCTCCTCTTACCCACGACCCAAGACTGCTGTAATTCCATCTCTGCAATGAACAGCAGCTCTATTAATAGTCCTGCATCTGTCTAGGCTCTTACAGCACTGCTCCTCCAGTCCCTCCTGGAGGAACACTCCTCCTTCCAGAGGCACAACCACAGCTCCAGACCTTCATCCCAGCACTCCTCTTGGAGCCTTTCACCTCTCTGGGCTGGAGAAATCCTGTTAAAGGGCGTTGGGGTGCAGTGTCCTTTGTGTCCCCACCTGTCAGGGTCACAGCATCCACGGCCATGGTGCAGCTGGGCACCTTCTCTGCTATCCCGGATCTCTCCTGAGCAAAAACTCGAGGCAGGGAGCTGCAAGTTAATGCACCTTGCTCTGGGCAAGGCAGTTTACCTTACAGCTGCTTCACAGCCTCTAATTTTCTTGTGCTACTGCCTTGAACTTTATTTACTCTGGGGACAACAGGAGGAGATGGCTTTGAGTGTTTCTCAAACACCGAACAGCAAGAGCTGGGCTGGGATGTGTGAATTGCTGAGAGCCTTAAGTGACAGCTGCTGTACTTGTGACCCTTGGGTGAGGAAATTAGAGGCTATGAAACCTCTGGAAAGGCTTTCTGCCACATTATTTACTTTGCCCAGGTTCCCTAAGGCTCGCTCAGAAATGTGCTTCTGAGGACTGCTCAGTGCTCACATGTTTACAGTGCAATGGAGTTAAAAGCACTTGGGATTTGCCTCGCTGCTGGAAAAGCAGGGTGGGAAGCCTTGAAGGCTTTTTAAACAGGATTAAAGCTTTTCATACTCGGAGAATAGGGATGGGAGGGCTTTTGCCACACTGTTGTTTGATCAGTGGAAGGGGGTTTCCATCCCTGGGATTAGCTGTTATCCCCCTCCAGGGGCATCCTCATGACGTGTGGGAGGATAAATAGAGCTGGACTTTTCCGGTGATATTTTTCTCTGTAGGCAGCTTTAGGATTTCCAAACTGAACCTTCTCCCATCAGAGAGGGCAGCAATCACTGGATAAAAAATAGGACAGAGTTCAGAGAAGCTTTAAAAAGGAATTTTGTCTTCATAACACCTGTCCTCCTCCTTCTGCAGATTTCTGCATCTCCTTGGAGGGCTCCAGCCCTCCAGGTAACTTTTATCACTTGCCCTGTGGATGGAGGGGATATTTCTCTTCCCAGTCAGAAATCTTGGGGAGGATCTTCTTTTCCTCCTCGATGAGAAATGTCTTTGCACTCAGCATCAGGTTCCAGCCTCCTTGGGAAGAAGCTTTCCTTGGGGAACGTAACCCCAATTACGAATGTAACCAAATTCCAGGGTCAAAGCCTCTTCTGAACATCAGGGTGGTGTTTCAGTCTCTTTCCAAATCAGCTCTGAGGGAGTGAGTTCTGGTGCCAGATTTATAAAATAAAATCTGGGAGATGGAGCCTGATTCCCTGCCCTGCCAGGGGCTCTGTGACCTTGGATAAGTCCTGATCGTAATGGAAGTGGCTGAGATGTGAGTTTGAAATATTTTTGTCAACAGAAAGTGATTACACAGGCCTAGGAAAATTAAATAAATAAGTGATCCAGGAAATTTTGTAAATTTTTTTATCTACCAGTACCTGGAAGAAAAAAAAATCAAGGAATCTTGGCTGGAGTCCCTATTCACTTAATCCTTTTCTCCTTGACAAATGCTGCAGATTCTATATGCTGGAGGATATTCTTCAAGAGAAGCCTGGCTGTTAGTACATTAAGAGGCAATTTAATATTGAATGCACACTGAACAAGCAGAGCTCTTGACTAGAAAGCAAACAGCACCAGAAAGGGGATACAAATAAATAGAGCAAGCACCAACCTTCCCCCAAGTCTCACCTTAAATTCCCTTTTAAATAAAGGTAAAGCTGATTCCAGCATTTCCCGCTCGAGGAACTCCTGCTGCTTTATCACTGTGAAGATGCAAACCAGGCTGAGCTCTGAAACAATCCTCAGGTGCTCTGGTGTGACATCCCTGTGGCCACGGGTCCTTCTCCTCTCAGCACAAGCACGGCTAGGAGGGATTTTTGCTGTCCTGCAATGCCAAATGCCTCAGGTTTCCCCCACCATTTTCTGCTGCCTGATTCATACATGGAGTTTGCTGTTTGACTTTACACCTATTTCCTGCAGGATGGTTTTCAAACAGATTGGGGTGAGGGCAGAGCTTGCAGCACAAATTGAAGCTCGCTGTGTCAGCCTCAGAGATCAGGGAGCATCTTTGCCCCTTGGCATTGCTGAGCTCTGCCTGGCCCATCCCTTGGTGGCTGCAGGTAACAGCTGGGTAAGCCCAGCTCACACTCATCAGGCAGGATTAGAGCTGATTTTCGTCTGCTCTCAGCAAGAGGAGCTGAAATCTGAGCTGCTTTCGGGGCTGAAGATGCTCTCAGCTCCACAAGCAAGGCAAAGCTGAAAACCTGGGGTGTAAGAACATGCTGGGAAGAAGTCTGAATTGCAGTGTTCTTCTTGCCTTGGTCCTGACAGCTGTACTAAAGCTACCCACAAATCTCCTCATCTCTGCAGGAGACAGACACAGCACTGGGATGGAGACAGTGCTGATTTTGGGGGATCACAGGGGGGCCCCTGGCTGGGTGTCTCAGTCACCCAGAGATGCATTGGTTCACACTCCTCTCCCAGCCAGTGTCTCCCACCCAGCCCTTACCCTTCCAATCATTTCCAAACTTCATTTTGCAAAACCTCTCCACATGCAGAGGAATCCAGTGCTGTCCTGACGTCCTTTCTCCCTGCAGTGATGCCTTGGAAGGCTGAGCTGGAACAGAGACTGGGCTAGAGAATAAAGCAGAGATTTATTGAAAGGCCTCCAGGATCCACCTTGGGCAGGACAAGAGCCTGACCAGGGCTACACCCAAGGTGGTCACAAAATGGTCAAAAAATGACAAACGGTCCCAAGGTCTCACATTTTTCTAAGTTTTGGTCCATTTGTACATTGTGGTTTAATTGTCCAATTCCAGCTCCAGGCTGTGAGGTCCCATCTTTCTTGTTCCTCCCTCCAGCCACCCTTGTTTGTGCTGTTGGGCTGAAAGTTGTCCTTAGTCCTCAGCAGGAAAAGGATTTGTTTTGTGTCCCTGCTCTGTGAAGAGAGCTTACTAACAATATGAGGCTCAGAACTGCACCTAAGCAGCACAGAATGTGAAAACATGAAAGCTGAAACTCAGGGCATCAGAAGGAAGTTTTAAGCAGCTCCTGCACAGGGCAGGCAATGACTGAAGCTGTGGCTTTGCCAGAGGGTGCCTGGGCTCCCTGGAGATGTGGAGAGGGCTCCACTCTGGGCTGTGTTTGGCACTTTTGAGCTCTGTGAAGTGCAGCAGAGTTGTCTCCCATCCAAAGATGTTTCAGCACTGCAGAAGGAGCAGTGAATGTCATGGTGTGAGGGCTCGGGGCAGGTTCTGGCTTCTCTGCCTCTCAGTGTGACTCTGGCACTGCAGCTGCCTCCAGCTTTCCCATCTGTTCCCTGTCCCCTTCGTTGTTGGTCTGTAGCTGAGAAAGGATGGACAAGCTTGTGGAGACTGCATCAACCTCTGCTTGTGATGGGAACAGGCAGAGAAATGGGCCTCCCCTCCGGGCACCGAGGCAGGGCAGAATTCCTTCAGTGCCAGAAAACTCCTCCGAGGACAATGCCTTTCCCTCTCTGCTCCTGCCTGGGAGCAGGTACAAATCGTCCCACCGTGCTCTGTGGGTTTGACTTCATTACAAAAAGTGTGCCTGCGGAAAACCAATGTCCTTCACAGGTGCTTGGGGAGAAAAATGCCTCTGGAATAGCCCATCTGGTGCTGGATTTTGATTACCTCCCTCTCCCCTCTCCCTGCCCTCATTACTGAGAAATGCCCAAACGCTGTTAACAGTCCATTCCCATAATAACAGCGCTGCTTCATCAGGGGCAGCCTCCACCACAGGAGAAAACAAAGCAGATTTTTTTTTCCTTCCCGTGAAGACGGGGAAGGAGGAAATCGAGTTGGGAAATTGTGTTTGGATGCAGAGGAGGGCTTGGGAAGGGGAGAACAGGGGCTGCTGTTCTGTCAGGGTGATGGGCCAGCAGGTTCAGAGCAAAACCACTGAGATAACACCACTGCCTTTGGTCACCCCCGTGCCCCAGGCAGATCAGTGTCCTCTGCCTGGACAGAGCTGTAAACCTCCCCAGCTGCTCTGGGGACATGACACGAGCTCTTCCTCAGAGAAATGTAGTGCTGGCCTTGGAAAAACCCAGTTATCCATCAGCAGATGGATGAAAGCCACTTAGCTGGGCCAGCAGTGATTTTGAAACTAGCAGAAGTGACGATATCACCGAGAGAGAGATAAATGAGGAATTAGTTGCCCTGCAAAACACTTCTGCTGCAAAATAAGATGTCAGTTCAGTTGCTGCTTTCTTTGCTTGGGTTCCAAAATTTCAGTTTCTTCCTGCTCACTCCTCATGCTCCCAGCATGACCAGACCAGACCCTTTTGCATGGCACTGTGACCTTTTATGCCTGGCCTCTGTCTTGAGACATAAATTTCACTGCCTGGACATTTGTGCTGCACAATAAATCTATCTCTTGGTCAAGCAGAACTTCAGTGTAGGGGGAAGGAAACTGTAAATTGTGGGGAGATATTTCTGTTTGTTTTCTCCTGATTTGCTGCTCTTTAAATCTCCCTGCCTGGCTCTTGGATAGTTATTGAGACAACTTGGCCTCTTCTTCCCTGTGTGAATTACCAATAAAATAAAAGGGACCTTTTCCTCTGTCCTTATTGTATTTTGTTCTTATTCCACAGCAGAAGTGGGGGTCTTTCAGCAGCCTTGTTCCCTTTACAGATAACTTGTCAGGGCTTTCAGTACCACTTGCATCCAAGGCACTCAGCAGCATGGAATATGGACTCATATTGGTAGTTCAAAAAGCAGCTTCTACAGCTGATTTAAAGTCTTTATGGAGGAGGCAACAGAGACAGAACTGGTGAGGAGCCCTTGGAGTCAAACCCTACTTGTCAGGAAAACAAGCTGAATTCCTCTCCCACTGTGTCATCACTCTTTGGTTTGTGAGAAGCTCTCTGAGTTGGCTCTCCCTTGCCTGGCTGGCAGGAATCTTTATTTCATTTCTCTCCCTGGCTCTCCCCTTTGGTTCTCAGCCCTTGCTAATGCTCCACAGCTGCTTTAGGGCTGCATGCCCCTCACACCTGGAGCTCAGCACAGACTGGTTTTGTTAAGCTCTAGCAGCCAGATGTGCCACACAAAACTGGATTTAAGCTGCTGCTGTGTCCAAGAGGTGCCTCAGAGAGCCCTGCCATTCCTCGTTCCCTTGTAGCAGAGGATTCTCAGGCGTGGGTGCCACCTCCCCACCTCAGAGCTGTCACACAGCTGCAATGGGACCAGCCTGAGGTTGTGGCTGTCCCACTCTCAAACCCAGCAGGAGCCCCCTCCCAAGGCCAGGAGCTCTTTGGAGGCTCCTGTGCAATCCACCAGCACCAGCACTTCCACCAATGCAGGTTCCTCATGAATTTCCAAGCCCATTCTGCACTTTGGGCACTTTCTCCTGGCAGGATTAATGCCTGTGCTGGAGGAGGAGCCACCCACCCCAGGGAATGTCCCTGTGAGGACACAGAGCCCAGCCCAGCAGGGCACAGCTCAGTCCCTGCTGTGCCGAAGGTTTAGTCTGCCCTCAGCCCCTGCTGGGGATCTGTGCTCTCAGGACTGCCCCAGAAAGGCAAAGGCAGCTCCAAGGAAAGGTGCTGGTGATGAGGATGAGGAAGGAGAAGGTTGGACTTGATAAAAACCCTGGCATGTTCAGCTCTTCCCATAACAGGCAGGATGAAGGTGCAGGGCCAGGATTACCCCTGGCAGGTCTCTTGATGCATTCAAGGCCCCATCAAGGGCTTTCCTGCACTTTTTTGCAGATGGGACGTGTTTCTGGCATCCTCTTCAGCGGCATGGCAGGGCAGAGCCAGCTGCACAGACAGCAAGAGGAAATCTCCCATTTTGGAGTGGTGTGATGTCATTACACAGTGGGCAGGTCAGAGGGACAATAACGTCTGTGGACAGCAGCCAAGGCATGCTGGAAAGGAGAGCAGAGCAAATATTTGAGAGACTTGTTCTCTAACACAGCCTCTCAGGGCCAGGGCTGGCACTTACCTGGAGTACTGCAGGGTTCAAGTTTATTCATTGTCAAGCTAATCCAGCCAAGAGGAGAAGAGCTGGGATGTGTGAAAATGGAAAAAAATCAGGCATTATTTTCTAAAGAAGCCTGTAAACTTGTTATGTGCTCAGGTGCACACATGGGCTCAGATCCTTTCCAGCTAAAAATCAGTAGAGCCCCCACTTACCAGGGGAGAAAACTTTATCTTCTTCCTGCCCTGCTTCCCACAGCTGCTGTCCTGTGGCCAGCTGGTGATGAATTCCAGGTCCTGGCCTGCCAGCTCCCACATCTGAATCCACACAACGTGTCCTGACACTCTGGTCCCCCCAGAGCTGCTGTGGGACCAGTGGGGACAGGGAAAGGACAGCGGGAGGAGTGGAAAAGAGGAGCTCATCTGCTTCTGAACAGTTGTAGAACTGCCAGGAAATCCCAATTCCTCTCAGGTAGCTCCACTTGGGAGCACTGCTCACTGCCCTGTTCCCTCCCCAGGCTCATCCCAGGGTTTTTCCAGGAGGATGCAGCTCTAAGGGCACCTGGCACACGCTGTCCCTGTTTGATGGCTGTCCCTGCAGTGACACAAATCTTGCTTTGGTTCCCTTCAGCAGCCAAATCATTGGCTGGCATTTCCTGCTCTCCCCTACGCTGGCAATAACTGCGTGCACATAAAAGCTGAGGGAATGCCGATCAGGATAAATGCAATGGTGTTTCTAGCCCTGTGAACACAAGCTTTATGACTATTGTGAGGCTTGGGTGGTTTTTTTTTTTTGTGGTTTTTGTTTTCTAGAAAGAAGAAGTCCCACAGGGGCTTTGTTCACGTAATTGTGTTGAGCAAATTTGAAATATTTGAAAGCTTTTAAGTGCCTGTTATATATACATCCAAGGTTTGTCTTGGAACATGCTAGGTTGCAATAGACATTTTCCAATTAAGTGAAACAGCAGTGAGGATAATGGGTTTATGGAAATGGAAGAGCCATGCTGGAGGGAGATGGAAAGCCAGAAAGCATTAATCTTAATAGGATCCTTTTTCTTTTTTAGCTTTGCTTTTTTCTAAAAACTTTTTAAAAATTTCCCTAGGCATGTCCCTGGTTCTGCAGTGGCACGTTATGTATCTAGAGAATCTCTTCCCCCTTTTTCCCTCATTTACTCCAAATTACTCTCTATTTTTTTTTAATACTTTCTCTCCAAGAAATCATCTGCACTACCCTCTCTCCAGTGATGGAGGCTCGTGCACACATCCAGTTATCTGTCACTTTAACTGAGCATGCAGTGTGGCAATGGGAATTCACAGCCTGCTGCTCTGGAAGGCAGAGAAACCCTCCAAAGAGCCAAACCCTCCCTCCCTCCCTCCCTCCCTCCCTCCCTCCCTCCCTCTGCCTCTCAGAAAACCTCTGGGAGAGCTCTGGGCTCTGCTCCAGTCCTGCAGCCCAGTCACCTTGGGCCTGGCTCCTCCCTTCTCTAGGGTGAGTAAATCTCTTTTCCAGGAGGGTTCCCAGTGCAATAAGCAGGATCCAGGCTGGGATCAGTGCCTGGGACTGGCACCTTCCTGTGCTGCTCTGATTTCCACGCTGTGCCCTGCTGGGCAGTCCCTGGGGCTGAGTCTGGCCCAGGAAGGAGGTGCCGAGCTCTGCTGAGGGTTTTCCCTCTTTGGGAGGGGGCACTGTGAGAGGAAGGTGGGATCAGAGGGGAATGTGATAACTCACAGCCAGAAATCAGGACTGAGTCCCCAGCCAAACCTGCTGGCAGTAACTGGAGCTTGAAGAAAGGAGGTAACCTGTGGGTTGCACATGACACATCACAGAGAGGGATGGCTGTGCCATCTCCCAGGAGGGGAGCTGGGCTTAACCCACCCCTTCCCTGTGCCTGTCACCCTCCCACCATTTCTGACCTGATCTGTGACACCTTCCCATGCCAGCTCTCCCTCCTGGCTCACCCTCATTGTGTGAACACCAGCACAGATTCCTGTGAGATGCTGAATTCGGATCATCTCTGTAGCAACAACCACCTCGAGCCTGGCACGGGTGTTTTTAATTCCCTTCCTACCCCTGGCTGTAAAAGTGGACTGTGTTTCTTTAAATCCACTCACTCCTTTACAACTGCTGCCTTGCAGGAAACAATGCTTGGATCTTTAATCTGAAAATAATAATAAAAAAGGGTTTAGGCTCCCCTACTGTATTTATCCGTGCCCAAATCAGAAGGGCTGGAGCCTTAGACACCTCAAAGATCTCCCTAAGGGTAGGTGCATTTCAATAGTGGATGAAGGGATATATATATATATATAGATAGATTTATAAAACATTCAGGTTAGATAGGCTTCTGCACAGGAAGAACCCCCAAGGAACCACATAATTCCACTCTATTGAGGTTCTAATGCTGCACCTGTCAAGGCAGTGTCAGTGTGATCTCAGAGCAGGGCGCTGGGGAGAGCGTATTGATCCCATCTGGATACAGAGCACAGCCTCCTCTGCATCCTTTATGTCCAACACAGCAGCCCTTGCCCAGCTCCCCCCCTCCTCCAACAGCAAAATCTTTCATCCACGAGCCAAAGCAAAATGCCTTCACCAGCTCTGATGTCCTGGGGAAATGTGCTGGGCCTCTGCCATGAGTACAGAGGCTCCTTCCACACCCAGAAGCTTTCAGGCAGCGAGCAGGATTAAGACACGCAGCCCTAGGCTTTGCTGTGACCTTTGGGTATTTAAACAGCCTTGGCCCGGCTTCATGAATATGAGCAGACTCCTGCCAGCACTCTCCCTGCACAGATAGACTTGAAAAAGCAGGTCTTAAATGGCTTTCTTGGAAAAGTAAAAAATAGCACTGCAAGTGATAATCAGACTTTATGACTTTATTTCCCCCAGATATTCCATTTCCCTCTGTTTTCAAGCCCGTTTTTATGGTCGCTCTCAATGCAGTTTTTTCTTTAGCTCTAAAACCCCTGCATTTGTGTGTGCGTGTGATGGTTTGAAGGCTTTCTCCAGGCTGTTCTCCCACTAGAGGGTACTCCTGCTACACCGACCGTGGGCGTTCCGGGCTGGAGCGGGTTCGCAATGCGTCCCTGCCCCTCGGAGCAGCTCTTCACTGCCGGCACAGCCTGCCCGTGCCCAGCCCTGCTGCTCCCCTGCTCCAGCTGCCACTCAGCTGCCTTGCTTTGGGCTCTGCAGGGGCCCAGAAATACTGCAGGACCTCTCCCGTTTTCACCTCCGTGGCTACACCACACTCTGGAATGTGTGATTTGAGAGAATTTGACCCACTGAGGTTGGTGCCAGCTCCAGGGATGTTGTGGAGAGCCCCGTGCAGCACAGCACAACATTCTGAAGTGGAAATGCTCCCATGGCGACGTGGTGCTGAGCTGAGGCGTAGAGTTTGGGTGCTTTTGTTTTTAGGAGTGAGGAAACAGAGACATTTTCCTGGCCACCCTCTTTCAGGCAGGAGATCAGCCCCTGTGCTCTATTCTGGCCTTGAACTCTGCGTGTTGATGGATGGGAGGCTCCCTCAAGAGCAGATTGATTTGGCTTTCACGTCGAGAGGCTGCAAAAGCGGCTTTGGGTACGGCTGGACCCCTCCTTTCCCCTCCATGCCTGAGTGCCCCTCTCCATTTGCAGCAGGCAGCTGCCCGTGGCAGGCAGGATGCAGCACATGCTGTGCTCCATGCGGCTCTGGGGGCTGCAGACTCTGGAATGGCACAGCCAGCAGGCTGCATTTGAGCTTTTCACCCAAGGAAAAGCCCCAGGTTCCTTGCCTGGTAGGAGAACTCTCACCCCCCTGTCCCCTTCACACCTCCCTGCTCTGCTGGGATTCCCACCCCTGCCTGCTGCTCTCTCTTGGAGCATGCTCGTGCTGCTGCCTGTTCTCACTGATTAAATGAGCAGGCAGGAATTACAGTCAATCATCCATCACCACAGCCACCGTTCCCTTGACCCAGTCAGGATGAAAGAGGTCAACATTTTTTCCTTCCCAAGCCATTTGCAGCAGTGAGAAACCCAGCCAGAGTTTTCTGGCAGGGCGATTCTCCTTCCTGAAAGAACCAGCTACAGCCAGTGGTGCCTTCAGAGCAACCAGAGTCACAGCTCAGCACTTGTGGGTGGTTGAAAGGTTTATTCTCAGGAGAATAAAACATCATATTCTGCCTTGTGTTGGCATTTGGAGCCATAAATCCCTAATGTGGACCACGAAAGGGAATGTCACTGTCCCAGGAAAGGAACGTCACTGTCCCAGGAATGTCACTGTCCCAGCAGTGTCACTGTCCCAGCAAAGGGAATGTCACTGTCCCAGGAAAGGAATGTCACTGTCCCAGGAAAGGGAAGGTCACAGTCCCACCCAGTCCATCTTAGGCCTCTCCAGAGCAGCTCTTTGGCTGTGCTGCCCACAGGTGTCTCCTGTGTGTGCTGTCCAACACAGGAGATAATCCAAGACACTGAATGCTCAAAGCATTTGATCCTCTTTGGCTGGATCCATGGGCTATGGATCTTGCAAAAATCCTGGTGGTGGTTGGGATACAGTTGTTCCTGGAAGCATCAGTAGAGCTGGCTCCTCTTCAGAAAGGGTTTAAGGTTTCCTCCATGAAGCTGGAGAGGAAGTTATACCCTAAAACCCAGCAAAACCTTCTCTCTTCTCACAGATTACGGTAGCAGAGGCTCTGATGGGAGGCTGGAACAGCCCTCTCTGCTCTCCAGGAGTGGAAAGGAAGTTGAGGTGACAATTACGAAGGGGAAAAACAGAAAACAGAGCCTACAATGGGAGTAACTCACCACTGTGACTAACTGTTCCTCTTGGAAAACCGGAGAAAGTAATCTAGCAGCTCAGAATTACAGTAAATGACAGGCCTGGCTTAGTCTGGCTGCTGAGCGCTCCCAGCCTGCATTGATTTCAGAACCAGGCTATGGATTGCTGCCAGGCAATGAGCTGGCTGGTGGCTGAACCCTTCCATCCTCCCCTGGACCCAATCCCTCTCTTTGTCCCAGTTCCCATCAGAGGCTGTGGCTGCCATCAGCCAACTCCGTTTTACCCGTGCCTAAATCCAGAGGAATTTCACTCCAGCAGCCCTTCCGAGCTTGCCTCGGGAGCTCCTTTTTCTCTGCCACTCCTGGTCATTATTCAGAATGTTCCTGAGAGCAGCAGGGCATCGTGGAGCTCTGCTGGAAGGAGGGATCTGGATGTCCTTCAGGCAGCCCCAGACACGCACGCCGAGGGCAGCCTGCTGAGCATCCCCGCTCTGAGCTCCCCTTGTTCCCTCCAGATCAATCCGGGAGCCGGAGGGGAACATCCCAGCCCACCTCATCCTCTCCTGAGAGCTGTTGTGCAAACAAAGGGCTGTTTGTTTGTTTGTTTGCGCGGCCAGGAGCAATTAGGACGTGCTGAACCCTGTGTTTGTCAGAGGACTGAGCGCTGCTTGAATCCTGCCCTGTCAGCTGGGTCTGGCAGCCCCCGGCTCTCGGTGCTGAGAAGCTGCTGCTCCTCCAACCCAGAGCTCCCTGATGGAGAGGTTTGGAGAGGGAGGATTAGATTTGCTAATCAGGAGGTGTCTGCTGCCCGCGTTGGGGTGGCTCGGTGCTGGTGTGAGTCATTCCTGCGCAGGTTAGCAGCCTGGGGGGCAGGCAGTGCAAACAGACACGGCTGGCTCCTAACAACGCTTCATCCCTCTTGTGGAGGCAGCTCCGGTCCAGGAGATGTTCCCAGCCTCCAGCTGCACTTTGTTCAGCTACGTGTCTGCAGGACTGGCTCTGTCCTCCAGCTTCTCTCCTCTGATTCTCCCTTGTTCTTCCCAGATCTGTGCCATGCAGCCCTTCCACTGCCCTGCTTTATGTGCCTTTGCTTAACCTGGGGTGCCAATTTGGGACTTTTGGTGTGCCAGTCTCTGAGCTGGGAGGCTCTTTGCTCCAGGTGGGGAATTTAATGATAAAACACAGCAAAACTAGGAGGGAACCACTGAGAAAGAGCATCTCCCGTGGGTGATCAGACAGTGAAGGATGGAGGATTTGTTCTCCAGGGCTCACAGGAGACCAGCAGTGGTGGCTGAGCTTTGCTGGAGGTCTGAATGAGCCATCTTGGAGGTCTGGAGAGGGAACAAGGCTGGAGAGTGGGCCCAGCAAGGACAGATGGAGCAGGGAGAGAGGCAGGGGGAGGCCAAGTTGCTGCTCAATTGAGCTTGGCCAGCGGGGCTTTGGAGGGGGACATCAAAGAATAAGTTTAAGGCTAGGGGATAGTCATGGGAGAACAGCTCTTGGGGGTCCAAATCTAAATCCCAGAGGGACAGATCCTGTAAGGAAATCCTCCTTAGGAAAATGCATGTGAGGGAAGGGGAGATGGAACTACTGGAGATGGATAATGTACCTGCAGGGATGTTGTCTCCTGCTTCCTTTAGGTGCTGAAATGAGGGAAGAGGGAGCAGCCTCACAGACCCACGGGAACCTTGGGAGCTCTGTCAGCACCCTCTGTCAGCATCTGTGCCTGTCGTTCCCTCCCCAGGGGCTGAGGGAAATCAAGTGACTTGTGATAGTTCCCCCAATTACCACAAAACAGCTTAAAAGTGGAGCTGTGTCAAATCCAGCGTGTGCTGTCGCTGTGTCTGCAGAGCTGTTTGTTTGCCTGATGAAGGGGAAAAATCATGTGAAGCTGGAGATGCAACTAAGCTGAGAAAAGGTTTATTTTTTTTTTCTTTTCAGTCTCAGCCTTTCCAGGATCATTCCAGTAGGTGCCAGTCTCACCTTGTGGAGCAGGGGAGGATGGAAACTGCCAGGAATTCTGCACAGAAATATGAAAAAATACAGCACGAGAGGGGGTGGCTGCAGAAATGAAAGCCTATAGGAAAGATCTCTGCTCTCTGGGATGCTCACTTCATTTCTTCCTCCCTACTCAGCAAAGTTTATCTTGGGCTCAGCAGCACGGACCAGTCTCCCCCTCCCCTTATTCTTTAATTAGTGTGCACTAAAGGAAAAGGTGTTGGGGGAAGGAAAGGGAAATGGGATATTGTGTTTGGCTGTCCCAATGGGTAGAAAACTGCATGGTTTCCAAATATGATAGTTAATGCTTAATCTGACAGGCTGTCTCTTATCAACAGGCTGGATGTGATTCCCCATTCCGTGATAATGGAATTCTATATGGGGACCACAGGAGACCCAGTTCCATTCAATTAACTCCCAAAACAGCAAACCTCTGAAAGCATCTTTGTCTTCTCTTCTCCCCACCTCTTTCTCTCCTTTTATATTTTGTTACCCTGAGAAAAGGAGAGAGTGAATATTTCCATTTTGTTTTGCAGAGGATTAGTACCAACTAATAGGATTAATATCCCAAGTTGTGTGGCAAATGGAACATTGTTAATAGGGTGATTATTAGAGAATTATATGGAGGGGCAAAAAAAAAATTAGAAGCAGTTGAAAGAAAAGCATCCCTGTGTTGGAGAGACTGCCATTTCTGTGCAATAACCAGCTGCTGACCTGCCTGTTCTGGGTCAGACTTCTTTATTTCTCAGGCTTGCTCTGCCTCTGGGATTGACTTCCCCATCAGCACAGGGCAGGAAGCAATTTCAGAGGCTGGAAATGCTGGATGCAAAGAGCATCTCCTCCAGTGACAGCTCCAGGGACCCTGAGAGAAAAAGGAAGGTAAAGGATGGTCCCCATTGCACCTGGCATCTCAGGGAAATAAACAGGTTCCTGCCATGGTGAACAGCTCCATCTCTCCCTCACCTCCCTCTGCTTTCTTTGGCCTTGCCCATGGGCTCTGTCATGAGCCTGAGGGGCTCTGTCCTCTGGGAATGTTTGGTTTGGGCACTGGTGGCTCTGTAGGACGTGCTGGAGAACTTTATATGAGATGGCAGAGCCAAATAGAACTGGCAAAAAACCCTGTGGGGGCTGCGTGCCAGAGGTGAGCTGGGTGTGTGCCACTGCCAGCAGGTGTAGGACAGGCACCTTCTGCTAGCCAAGGGTGGAAGGGCCCCGGGCTCTGCTAGGAGAGCACAGAGTCCTCAGGAAATTAAAGCACATTTATTTGTTCCCCAGCCCCTCAAGGAGGGACTCTTGGCAGACAGGTTGCAGCAGCAGCACAATTGATGCAGGGAGATTTTTTTTGACATCTGTCTGAGAGAGTCTCCTTATGCTCTGCATAAATCCATCTCTCCTGGGCCACAAACCAGAGCCATCCAAGGCACTGGATGCTTCCTGGGCAGGGGACTGGCACAAAGGGCTTTCTGCCTGAGAGGTATTATCCTGAGCTCTGTGTTCCCAAATCCCTGGAGGTATTTAGGCCTGCTCCTTTGGAGGTGTTTGCTGTAGGAGGCTTTGTCTGAGGCACTGATGGGGATTTGTTCCCCTGAACTGGATCCCCATTACACCATGAGTCACTACTATTTATATCAGCTGTCGATCTCTCTCTCTGGCAGCTATTTCTGGCTACCTGCATTGTATTCAGGGGAGATTTAGCACCTTTTTAAAATTTTTATTTCTTTCACTGAACCAGCTTTTAATTCTTTTTTCAAGTGTTTTTTGTCTTAGTTTGTTTTTCAGCAGCTGTTGAGCTGTCTGCAGCTGAGCTGCCCTCACCTGCTGTTGTTCTGCTGGAAAAAAAAAGGATTTCCAGTGCTACTTTCAGCAGATTCAGCTTTGTCTGAAGGAGTACTTTACCTCAGAGTGAGAGTGTTGTGCCATCTAGAAATGAAAGGCTACAACAGGAAGCAAAGCACTTTGCATCAAACAGGATTCTAAACGCTGTTGAACTGCAATCCAGGGTAGCAGGTCTGCTTTGTTTATAGCCCTTGTTATCCTAGGAACTCTTCAAGCAAACACTGAGTTACCCATTCTTGCAAGTAGATCAAAAAGGACCGACCCCTTTTATTGCAAAGAGAAGGGAAATGGGCCGTGAGAAGGGCTCAGCCTCAGCTGCACTGAGCAAAGTGGGAGCAGAGCTGAGTCCAACCAAAATCTCCCTGTTTGGATGCTCTACCCGCAAGGCTGAGCTTCCTGCTCTGCTCTGGTTTCCCTTCCAAACCTACACACTCAGAATTTCCAATCCATCACAATCAGTTAAAAAACCCACCTTCGTTCTCCTGTCTTTTATCAGCACCAGGACTTTCCTTTTTTTCCCCCACACCCCAGCCAACCAAGAGCTCTCCTGCCTGCCTTGGGCTCTCTCTGGAGCAGATCAAAGGCTGAGGCTGGAAGCAGTTGTGGAGGAGCTGTGTGCACTTCCAGGAAGGAGGAGATGCTCTGGGAGCTGCTGGGAGACTTCAGAGCACGGCTGGTTTTGTGTTGCACGAGGCAGGGGCACAATCCCCTGGTGAGTTCCTGGTTTACAGCTGAGGGCAGGCACTGGGAAAACAGGAACCTTCTGAGGGGCTCCGATTCAGGATTGTGTGCCCTGATGCTGGCCAGGAGCCACGTCTGCTCCTGCTCAGAGCCAGCTGCTCCGAGGCAGGACGTGCAGGAGCAGCAGGATGGTGTTTCACTCTCACCTCTGTGGAAGGTAAAAGTCTACGTAATTTAAAGATGAGTTCCCTTACGCCAGGCTATGAAAAAAGTCTTCAGAGCACCCCCAAGGTTTCCATTTAATTACCAATTGCAGCTGATTTCACAGAGCAATTTCTAAGCCTCCAGCAAGGCCTTGTGGCAGTTCTTTCATCTCTCAGGCTTATTGGGAAAAGCTGTATTAAACGTCTTTTAATCCTGCCTTGGATGCACTACCTTTGATCACCTACAATTTTATACATCTGTGCTCAGGCTCACGTTCCTACGTACGTGCCTCCCCATCCAAAGTGCTTTAAACTGTGTCAGTTGATTAGAAAGTCTCTCCTGACTGATATAAAGCATCTTGCAAGCTTGGCTGAAACACCCTGAGAGCTAATGATCATCCAGAGGGTCTGGGTGATCCAAGTGGATGGTTTAGTGTTGCTGCATGAGCTGATCAATGTCAGCTCCTCACTTCTGTTTTACTCCATCTTCTCCTTCCTTGGAGAACAAGTTTCTGCTGGGGAGAAGGCAGCAGTGGATGTCCTTGCATGGATAAAGAGAGCTTTAGCCAGAACTGGGGTGAGGTAATTTCATTTATTAATATGACAGCTCAGTTGAGTGTGGGATGCAAGGAGGTGGGACATTGCCAGAGCAGATGCAGAAAGCCACACCCTAAACCCTGAGATTTCTGCAGTTCACTGAGGGCAGGGTCAGCTGGAGCTCTGATCTCTCAGCCTGATGCCCCAGCTACAGGACACTGTGTCCCTTGGGATGCTTTTCCTGTCTGAGGAGAACCTGATCTCCTTTCTGGGAGCAACACAGCAGTGACAACAAAAGACTTCACTTGGGATTCAGCTGGACTCCCAGCGCTCCTGAGCATGGAAACGTGCCACAGGAGCTCTGCTGCTTCCCTGTGAGAAATCCCCACAAAGCTCTGGTGGGGCTGCCTGGGAGAGGGAAGGAGCTGTGCCCTAGAACTGCCAGTGTCTGAGTGGGGACATCTGCCTGCTCCATCCAACAGCTCTGTGCGGCCACCTGGGCAGGGAACCGGGTCAGGGCTGGCTGAACATATGTTTGGTTTGATCCAAAACAGGGCAGAAACACCAATTCATGGAGTAGATTTGCTAGTTTTGACTTTTTTTTGGGTCAGTGCACTAAATCTGTGATGGGTTTTGTGTTTGCTCTGTTTCTTTCTTTTTTCCTGTTCTAACAGAACGGGCTGGCTTGATGTTACCTCTTCTGCAGCCAGATGGAAAGAGAGTGACTTGGACTCACCCACAATTTTATATGAGTATTCCTCAAAGTGGCATCCAGCTTCCTCAATGGTCCAACGATATGTCAATATTTAAAAATGAACTCCGATAGGTGCCTGTCTCAAAACAATTCCAAGGTCCTGACAGGGAACTGTTTCTACTTAAACTAAAAACCAGACTAAAAACCTATAACAAACCCCACAAGAAATCCGAGTGTGGGGTGGTGGTGTGAAGGCCGCGGGTTGGCTCACTGGAGCAGGAACGATCTCTTTTCCCAAAAAATCATTGTGTGATGCTCCAAGAGAGAGGGCAGCCGGGGAGCTCTGTGATGTGAGCAGCCAGAACGGCTCAGCTCTGCAGGAGAAGCGAGGTCAGCTGCCAGATGGGGCAGCTCCAACCTTTTGCTCTGCCAAGGCCAGCACATTTTGGCACTTTGCAGCTTTTCCACGGGATCTTCAGGCCGTGTGCTCCCCTGTAGGTGTGTGCCTACCACACGCCCAGGGCCTGTCTCTTCAGGAGCCTCCTGCTCAGAGTTACAACAGGACGTGTTTTCTGCTGCTCTCTTCTTGAAATCGTGGTGCTGCTGCTCTCCCCTCCCCTGGAAGGAGTGGATGCTGCCTGTGGCTGTGCTTCTTGGACACTGGGAATGTCAGCAGATCATCCACGAGCTGCTCTTTCTGCACAGCAGCTCAGCCTGGGGTTTTGGCTAGGGGGGGATTCATTCCCCAGGGATGAACGAGGCTAATTTCTGTCCTCTTGCTCTGTCAGAGAAGAGAGTGAATCCTAAAGCAGTCAGATGCAAGAGGGAGATGTGAAGATCCAGCACTGGCATGCTTTCCAGGTCTGATGGAACTGTGATCTGATGTGTCAAATGCGTTTTAGGGTCTCAGTTCTGTGACAGCTTGCTAATGACTCTGAGCATCAGGAAGCTTTGACTGATCCCTCTGGGAGCTGGCAGAAAAAACTGCAGCAAAACTTTTTTCTTCTTTTTTTTTCCCCCTTTTTTTTTTTTTTTTTTTTGGGAAACATTTTTGTCAAAATCAAAACATTGAATGGAAACATGTCTCTTCCAGCAGCGTTTTAAACTGGAATGTGTCAAAACAAATGCTTTCAGTTTGATTTGAGTGAGACATTTATAATTTTTACTTTATCTTGCATTAAGGAAACAAGACATTTCCCATATTTTTATTTAGATCTTTGGGTTTTTTTGATAACTCTCAGAAATGAGGAACCACCTGCTTCCAAAGTGAATTCTTGGCATCCTTATTCAGAGATTTTCAATTTGTTGTTGATTATGGAAGCAGATGTGGATGTTCAGAACTACCAACACAGACAGGGCAGAACACGTCTTCAGGTAGGAGAATCAGGAATTGGAGCCATCCAATGAGACTGGCAGAGGAAGGCTGCTCTGCTGCTTGCTTACTTGTTTCTTGCAACCTGTTCTCTGCATTCAGTCATTTTAGGCCCCAGAACTTCAAAGCTGTGTGAATAAATCATGGTCCTGTCTCCCACTGAGCGGAGCTGCCCTCACAGAGCAGAGCCTGGCTGAGCTTGGTCAGACAGAGCCAGACCTTGTTCGTGTCCCTGTGCTCAGCCTGGGCTTCAGAGTGTTGGAGTCCAGGATATCCCTCTGGCCACCCTGGAGGGTTTGAAGACTGTACAGGAGGGTTTGGAGACTGTACAGGAGGGTTTGGAGACTGTACAGGGGGGTCTGGGATCTGTACAGGGGGGTCTGGGATCTGTACAGGGGGGTCAGTTAGACCCACACAGATCCCAGGAGGACACTGCCTCTGATCCCTGCCATGGGAGTGAACACTCACATGCAGGAAGAATCACAAACCCTAAGAATTTAAAATAAGTAGTAGCTGGTTTATTATAGAATATAAATATAGAAATTAGGATTCTTAGTATATAGGGCTGAAGAGACAAGATGGAGGAATTGGGGAGTGGCCCCTGTGCTCCTTGTTCTTGCTCTCGTCCCCCATCCTTTGCTGAGTTGGGTTTTAGAGATTGGCTTAGAGTAGAACTGACATGTTAGTATAGGTAATAGGTATTGGTAAAATTTTGTAAATAAAAAATACGTCTTGGACAGTGGTTGGGTCAGGGGTACCATACATAAGGTGCGGGGCTCTCTGATCCGCCCAGTCCAGCCACGTGTCCTGCTCTGCTGGGGACGCCCTGCAAAGCTGGACAAGAACTGAGAGATAATTAAGAATAAACAGCCTTGATAACACAAACTGCTGGACTCAACTTGTCGTCTCTGGCTTTGGTGTGAAACACTTAGGGCCAAGAGAAGACTGAAAACCTGATTACCTCTGGGAACAGCAACCCCAAGGAAACTCCCAGGGAACAGCAACCCTGGGGGAACCCTGAGCACCTTGGGGAACAGCAACCCCCAGGAGAATCTCGGGAAATCATAACCCTGAGACAGAGGGGCTGCTCTGGCTTGGAGAGAGCATTTCCTCTCTGTTTTTCTTGCCTTGGGCTAATAATGCCTTGTGAGTTTTCTTTCCTCAAGGCTAATGGTGATTCTTGTCTTGTCTTAATTGCTTTTTAAAGCACGCAGAGCTCCAGGTCTATCCCAGACAGAGCTGAGCTCTGTGGCGCATTTGTCATTTTCCCAAATACCTTTTTAATTAAATTGGAGCAGAACACTCCACTTTGTTGAGCTATCCATCTCAGCAAGTTTCTTACTTCTGCTAGGCACGCATCATCTTAATAATCACTGGCAAAATTTGGTGACCCTTCCTCAGGCTTTGTGATTTGCAGGGAAGTTTTCCTCTGGTAGGCAGAGAGCTGCTCACACCAAGGTTGCTGTAATCCCAACCCTGTGAATTCAGGAAAGAATCTGTGCTGCTCCATCACAGGCACCTGCGGGGCCAGGGACCTCTTCTGCTCAACGTGGAGAATTTGTTGTCCTGTGAAAATCCACTGCAGCCTCTGGCTGGCCAGCCCCGAGCTGTGCTGTGCCATTTCACATCTCCACCCCTGCACGGGGTCAGTGCTCAGCCCCTCCTGCCCCACACACTGCAGAGCTCCAAACCCAAACCCTGCTGCAGAGAAAGGGGAATGACCCCTTCTTCCCTGACAGCAGACACTGACAACCTGAGTTGTGTTTGCTCTGGTGGAGGAGAAAAAACAGAGGTGATTTCCAATGTTTTCACCACCGCTCTGCAGGATCAGCTCAGCTCTGGGGAGCAATTCCATCTTCTCTGCCTGGAAAAGCAACGGAATGCTGAACTTCCCTCTGCACGTCCTGTCTGTGCCTTGAGCTCCAGCTGTGCAATCCTTCCACAGAAAAGGGGTTCTGGATGTGTCTGACACGAGCAGCACGAGGTCCTGGGAATCTTATTCCAGCTGGTGATGGTGACTGGGGCAAAGCCAAAGTGATTTGTTCTCCCTGAGTGCATTCCTGAGCGTTTCCTCCTGGCAGAGGACTCATTTTGACAGGTGAACTGAGCAGATTTGTTGCTGGCACTGAGAAAATGGAGGTGGTGCCCCACCACAGAGCTTTGTAAACAGCTTTTGGAAACTCCAGCACTGTGTGACACCTGCAGATTTCCTGTGATGAACTGGCTGTGATAGGGACAAGGCAGCTGCTGCAGGCTGGGCGCAGCTCACGTCCAGCTGAAGAGATCAGGTGGGAACTGAGAGCTGCTGGGGGCAGACAGGAAAACAGAGACTGAAATGCAAATTGCACCAAAACCCGTGGAAGGAGCATCAACACCAAATCCTGCCTGGGTGCAGAAGCCAGAGGTCAGTGCTCACCTCCAGAGATGGACGCTGACAAAGCCTCCGTGTCCTTTTCCTCACATTTTAAGGCTGGAATGTGGAATTCCCTCATTAAAACAGTGCTGTAAGAACTGCAGTTTGGGAAATCTCCACTTGGCTCTGAACATATTTGAAGGTATCTCTGGCCCCTGAGGTTCAAGGCTGATTCGTTTTTCTTTTGTTGTTACCTAAGAGGAACTTGCATGTTCAACCTGGATGTGTCAGACCGATGTTCTGGGACTCACCCAGGGAGAGGTTTTGCATCTTTGAGACATTCTCTTTTTGTCAAAGACAATTGGATCAGAGACGTTCAGGTTTTTTGAATTTTGGTTTTGATTTTTTTTTTTTTTTGTCACAACAGTTTTGTCTGGGAAAATGTCATTTTGATGAAACAGAAATTGCTGAAGAAATCTTACCAATTTTGACAATTCTGCTTGGAAGGGAGCTGGGGAGGAATATCTTGAAAGTGCTGGAGCTCCCAGTTATGACATTTTCTGAATGGAAAGGAGTTTTGATTTATTTCTTTTTCTCTTCTCAAAGTGATGTTTCAAAATGTACTGTTTTGTGGAGGAACAAATAGGTTGAATTAAAGGCCTGAAAAAAAAAAAAGGAAATAAAATATTTTGACTGATCCAAGGCAGTTTCTCAGCATTTTATTTTGCAACTCTGTTGGCTTTTCGGACAACATGGGATGATTTAAAATTGCTGGTTGTTCTTTTCTGATATCCAGACTCACAGATGTGTTTCTCAGTTGAGCCAATGATGTATGAACCATACTTGGGTTTGTGGTGATAAATTACCTGGTTTCATAGCTGAAAAAAACCTGTTTTAATCCATTAACTACAGAGAACAAAATACCCCAAGTCTCTCAATTCACAGAACCATGCAAGGATCTTCCACTGTATGAATTATTCAGGAGCAGTGGTGGAAATGAAGTACCCATTACATTTACAAATATTCCACAAAGAGTTCAAGGCTGAGCAGGAATAGATCAGACAGCATTTATTGTAAAGCCTTGCTGAGTATTACTGGAGATGTAATTTCCAGTAGTAATTAACACAGGATCTGCAATCCAGCTTTGAAAAGGCGATTGAACCTTTCCCTGTGAATTTAGGAATCATCTGAGTTATTCCATGCTGTAGGTGACTGGGAGCATTGAGCCTTTGTCTGAAATTAGTCCTCAGCGTGGTGGATGATTAAAGAGGGCTCATTCCTTCAGGCTACTCGGGATTGATGTTTTCTATTAAAAAATGCACTGCTAAGGATTTGTGAAATAGAGAGAGAGCTTCTCTGGGTGTGTGCCACTTACCATGCAGATGTGCTTGAGCCATCAGATAAATGATAAATGATTTCTCCAAGTTGGATGGAGGTAGCACGACCCAAAGGGGATGGAAAGGGGGGGGTGTTGTTATTTTTCTTCCTTTCCAAGAATCAGAGGGAGCCATTTGTCAGCTGAGGTGCCCAGAGATCAGGTGTCAAAGGCTGCTCTGTCTGGAGAGGGAGCAGTGGGAGTTAATAGTGGTGCCCCTCCTCAGATAATTTCTGCTCCATTTCCCTGTCCTTTCCCTTGCTTTGAACTCCACTTTCTTCTGGCTGCTGAGGTTGTGAATGGCTCTGAGTGCTGCCTGCTGGAAAAAAAAAAGAGTGGATTTTTGGGGTATTTTTGAGTTTTTTTGTTGGTTATTTTTGAGAAATAATATGCAGAGTTTCTTCTTGGTGGATGGAGTTGAAATGTCTCTAGCACCATCCAGTCTTAAATCAGGCTTTTTTTTAAAAAAAAAACAAGGCTTTTTCTAATTACTCCCAGAACATTAATTCGCTGATGGAAATTGGGATTCTGTTGAGTTGAAGTCCATACATGGACTATAAGAGTCACTGGCCTGAAGATTTAGCTACTTAAAAAACAGAGTAGGAGAAAAGTTATTAGAGCTGTTCCTGCCTTTGATATGTGTGAAATCTTTTAAAATCGAAAATTTCAGTGGAAGAAAGAGGAATTCTTTTGGAAACACAGTTCTTACCTTTCAGTTAACACTGAGTCTTCTTATCTCAGTCATGAAGAATGGAGATAGTGATTCTCAAGGAATATTGAATTTCACAATGGAGAAAAATGACAGTTCATCAAAAATGACCCTTTACTGTAGGAATCCATTTCACTGGAGGTCTTGCTGGGCTCTTTTGTGTTGGAAAAATAACAATTAAATCACTTCCCAACAGTTTTACCCTTTGAAAATTGCTTTTCTTTTGTAAACCTGAAATATCTTACATCAGTTGAGCAAAACAATTTAGCAGTGTTCCCTCAGATATAGAATATTTTGTAGGACTTCCTGTTGAGCTGTGTGGTTTCTCATCAGAGGGGGATTAGAAGGCCTGAGAGAGATCTGTGTCTTTGAGGGAAGGGGTGTCTCACTCCACATTTTCACAGCACCAACAGGGCTGTGATCAAGGCCAGGGCACTCTGACACCACTTTAAAACTCCTTATTGTGTTTTTTAACCTAGTCTGCAATTACAGCAGAGCCTGGATTTTGTTTGGCTTTCCCTGGTACATTTTCTTTTCCTAAACATAATGTAAATAGCCTAAATATAATGTAATAGGACCTTCTGAGAAGAGAAGGTGTAGGGATTTGAACGAACTGTGCTGGATTTGGGTAGCAGGAGATAATCCCCAGCCTGTACAGCACCTTCAGCTCGTTGTGTGAGTTCTGTGGACAGCAACCACTTCACACTGAGTGAAGTGACAGCATCCCTGGGCCTTGTCACCTACCCCAGCAGGGCGTGTGGTAGGGGTTTGGTGACCTCAGTCCTCTGTGTGTGCTGGATCCTGCATCCAGCAGGGAGAGTGTCCAGAGAGGAGCAAACAACAGGCACAGAAAAGCTCTGCACAAGTCCTGGCACTGCCACCCTGGAGCACCACGGGCCCCAGGAGCTGTTGGCACCTCCCTTCTCGGGGGCTGCTTCCCTGTCCCTTGTCCAGGACATCATCTGCTTTCCTGGGCATCAGCTGCTTCAGAGCTTCACTTGCTAATGCTGAAGGACAGGGGAGACTCTGCTGCCAGGGCTGATACAAATATGCAATAATTTGGTTTTAATCAGTATTAACAGTGCTGAGATTACGAAGTCAGATCCATTCATGTCACAGGGCTGGGGTAACGAGGAGAGACCAGTGCCATGTTGGTTGAATTCCTCCTTCCTAACAGAGCATGGAGATGATCTGAGTGCAGCTCATGCATGCAAAATCAGACCCAGCACGTGCAGCTTCTCGGGGAAACGACTTCTGCAACGTCTTTGTCAGCACATGAGCCTCCCTGTACACACAAATCTCTGAGGGCTCACAGGATTCACAGAATCACAAGGTTGGAAGAGACCTTTGAGATCATCAAGTTCAACCCAGCCCTCACACCTCAACTAAACCATGGCACCAGTACCACATCCAGTCTTTGTTTAAACACATCCAGGGATGGTGACTCCATCACCTCCCCGGGCAGGCCATTCCAGCAGTTTATCACTCTCTCTGTGAAAAACTTTTTCCTAATATCCAACCTGTATTTCCCTTGGTGTGGCTTGAGGCTGTGTCCTCTCGTTCTGTCAGTGCTTCCTGGAGAACAGACCAACCCCACCTGACTACAACCACATTTCAGACTTGTAGAGAGTGATAAGGTCACCTCTGAGTCTCCTTTTCTCCAGGATAAACACCCCCAGCTCCCTCAGCCATTCCTTGTAAGGCTTGTGCTCCAAGCCCCTCACCAGCAGTTCAGCTGTTTGCAAAGGGATCTGGCTCCTGTGTGCTGACAATTTGCTTCCATTAAAAGAATAAAAGCAGGCAATTAAATGAAGCCACACGTTGTTTTCCTAACTCCCTATCTGACTGCACAGGTAGGCTCAGGGCTGCTGCTTGTCCCTTTGTGGCTTTGGTGAGTTTCCAAATCAAAGCAGGACGGGCAGCAATCCACAGAGATGCCTTTTGCATTTGCTCACAGTGCAAATTCCTTGTTGGGGTCTGCACCTTGCCCTGAGCTGGGAAGTTTGGAGCCCATTCTCAGGCTAAAACACCCACTGGGTTGCCATGGTTTTGTATTTGTGGTATTTTGTATTTTGGGATGGGATGGGATGGGATGGGATGGGATGGGATGGGATGGGATGGGATGGGATGGGATGGGATGGGATGGGATGGGATGGGATGGGATGGGATGGGATGGGATGGGATGGGATGGGATGGGATGGGGCTGTGAATGGGTGACCTCACTGCACATCCATCACCACCTGCCAAGGGAAAAGCCAAACCCTGGTGCAGCTGCTGGCTCAGGGGAGCTGCCTGACCCTGTGCTGCCTCATGTTGAGAGTTCAGACCGCCCTGTACAGCCCCAAGCAGTGCTGCAGTGACAGGGGACAGGGAACCTGCAGCCCTTCCTCCCACACTCTCCACTCTTTGACCATCTCTGCAATCAGAGCCTGCAACTCACTGGCCAGCAAAAAGAAGGATCTTGCCCCAAATGATCTGGGGGGGAGGCCAGGAAAGCCTCTTGGAGGTGCCCCCAGCCCCTCTCCTCTCCCCTGAGGCTGCTGAGGGTCATTTCCCTGCAGAAGTGTGGGGTGGCCCCAGCCCTGCAGGACTGCACAGCTTCCCTGCTCACAGTGCACAGCTGGGGCTCTGCCTGCCCTCTTCAAGAAATGGAAAGCAATTAACAGTGCTGTGGCAGGGAAGGAGCTTGGACTCCAAGCCTTTGGCCTTTAAAAAACCCTCCTCAACACCTGCTCTTTTCTCAGCAAAACAAAAATGAAGCAGCTGAGAGCCCTGGCCAGCAGCCCCTGGCTGGAGCAGTGTCCAGGGGGTCAGCACTGCCCAGCCAGGTTCCTCTGCAGCTCTAAAGCTGATTCCTGCCTTTGCTTCCTGGGGTTCAGCAGGATTCTCCATGGAATGAGTCCCACTTTTACCCCCAGATTTGCTCAGCAGCTGGAAGTGGCTGAAGCAGGGCTGTAATTTCCTCTGAGAGCTTTCACCTTCCTTTTTTTTTTGTGTTTGATGGCCATCTCAGAAGGGTTTGAAATTATCAGGGCTGTGGTGTGCTGGGCACAGAGCAGATCCCTCCCTTCCCTCTCTTGCCCTGCATTCCTCACCGCAGTGAGAAATTGGCCCATCTGCTCCTCTTTGGCCCCAACAGTGGGGTTTTTGTCCTTCAGGATTTTTGCCCTTCAATGGTTTTGCTCATATTGGGTGACTGAAAAGGAAAAGGCTCTCTCGTGTTTAGGAGCCTCACAGATTTCTGTAAAAATATCCTTGTTGAAGAATTTCTGTCCTTTCACATCTGTCTCCACACTTTTAGGATTTCACAAGCTACGTTTCTTTTTACTGCTACATTTTTCTTGGGTTTAGCTAAGTTGTTGTTATTATATTTGGGTTTTTTTTGGTAGAGAACAACAGTTTTCTTCCTGAGGCTTTTCCTTCTTCCCTCAGAAAATATTTATCATCTTCACAAATAACTAAATAAGATTTTTTTTTGAAGAGGTGGGCCCACAGTGTCTCCCAAGCTGGCTCCATCTACGTGGAGCTGCTGCTCCTTTGGATCCCAGCTCTCCCATGTCCTTTCCTGGCTCTCCTCACAGCCAGGGCTGCTCCTCTCTCTTTACACAGTGAGTAACAAGATGTCTCAGCAAGGCATCAAAGTCTGTGCTGCGTGTTCAGACTCCAAATCCCTGCCAATAACGCCGGGATAGAGGAGGATTAGAATTCCGCGTAACAAATAACAAGGGTTTAAAGTGCCTTAAGAACACCGTGCCCAGAAAAGGAGGGATTGTTGGCATGGGGAAGCCTGCAGGTATGAAGAAAGGTTTTATTTTATGTATTTGTAGCACTTGCAATAAGAAACTCTGCTGTGTGAGGTGGGTTATTATAAAGAATTTATCCCAAACTCGGGTGTTGCTCTTGCTCTAATGCCTCTGGCCTGTGGTCACTTTCTTCTTCCTTCAAAGGCGTCCAGTCTCAGGAACTGTCTTGGTTTGGAAAGACAGGTACCTGTCAGGGAAATCTGGAGTTTCCCTTGGAATGGAGAATGTAAAAACCCCTGCCTCCAAATTATTATAATTTTGCAATTAGGAGCTTTCAGACAAAAATATGGGAATAGGAGTAACAGTTCTTTACTAGGAATATTAAAAATGCAAATGCAGTAATACAAAAAAAAAAAAAAAAACCCCAAAAAACCAAGCAGCAAACAAACAAAAGTCCTAGAAAACCCTGACGGAGTCAGGAATACGACCTGACACCCTGTTGGCCAGGGTGTTGGGAGCAGTGCAAATAAATCCTCCTGGAGTGACAGATGTGGTTCTGTTGGAGCAGAGATGATCCTGCAGACAGGTTCAGTGGTGGTGAGATGGGTCCGGTCTTCCTCTGGGAATCCAGTGGCAAAGAGGAATGTCTGGGGTCCCTGTGTCCCCATTTTTATCTGGGTAGGAATGGTTGGCTCCTCCCCACTGGGTGCAGCATCTCCCAATGGATGATGGAATGTGTCAGTCATGGTGAGCCTCAATGGCCCATGAACAGAAGATGTCCCCGAGGGTGGGCAGTGGTGACAGAGATCACAAACCCTGCCCCACCTGGTTTAACAGCTGGGCTGTTATCAGAAGGCATCCACCCTCCTCCCCTGGAGTTACAAGAGATAAAAGAAAAAAAAAAAGAAACCATCTCCCAACTGGTTTCAACAGATGAAATAGAATACACACTTTTTTTTGTTACATAACCCAAGACAGGAACAAACCCAAGAATGAGCAGATACCGGGGGCTAGAGGCAGTGTGGAAATCTCCCCTTCCTGCCTTTCTTCCCACCCTTTTCTCCTTGGCCCACCTCTCCTGGTCTGCACTCCCCACCCCTCACGTGGGCTGCGTTCCTCGGCCGAGGAGGCCATCCCAAACATCCCGGTCATGCCCAGCTGCCTCCCCACAGGAGCTCAGCTCTCCCAGAAAAGCCCTGGGGCCGTGGATACTCCTGTCCCCCCATGCAGGCAAGGCCTGAGCCTTTCAGAGCTTGGTGTAGAACACGGCTGTCGTATGGGGAACAGAAACCAGGATGTCAGAGCACATTAGTGCTGCTTCCAGCTCCTGCCTACCTGACAGATCCCCCCTTCCCCCTGAAACCCCACACACGCCTTGCTTTGTACACACGGAGCTGCCAAAAGCAAATGTTTGTTTGTTTTCCCTTCACAAAGCTGCCTCCCTTCCACTCAGGTTTTTGAGTAGTTGCCACGAGTGGCAAGAGAAAATAGGGAGGAGGAACCTTGGTTTTTTTTGAAGAAGAAACAACAAAAACCCAAAAAAAAAGAGTAAATGTGAAACATCTAAGAGAGGTATTTGTTGAAGCTGGCGCGTGGTTTGCTTTACGTGTTCCCTTTCTTTACAAGCTGAGACATCTGGATCTGTCTCATTTACCAGATGAGGATGGCAGGCAGCAGCCGTGGAGGTGATTACACACAGGTTTAAAGCAAACAAGGAGAACAAACCAGTTGCTATTTAAGTGCCATTTCCGAGCCAAAGGTGGCCCTGCTGTAAACACAGATTACTGTGGTGCAGACACTGTCACCAGCTGTCTCCTGGAGTAAGCCTGGCTTTGCTCTCCTGCGCTGCCTGAGCATCAGCTGGGACACAGCCTGAGTTTTACTCACTGCCTTCCAAAAGAAAAAGTGACTTTTTTTGACTCTTCTCTGCTGGATCAGTCAGTGTCTCACAAACAGGATGGGACTCTGTCTAGATGCAGATTTAGGATTTATTATCTGTCTGTATCATACAAGCAATAAGCAAGAGATGCAGGAAAACAACAAAATCCATGCAAAGCTAGATCAGAGACAAGGCCACAGCTGATGCAGGGCCTTTTAAAGATATTTTCTCAACCAAGAGTTTAGAAGAAGAAGTTTAGAGTCATATTGTTCTAGCAAATCAGAGAAAGACCCATGTGGGTTTAATATTAACAAAAAGGCTTCTGTAAACCTAAGAAACAATACACAACAATTCATTATTTAAGGTTGAAACTTCTTCTATCTTTGCAAAGCACATATCTAAGACTTTTTACATTCTGAACCAGCAATCAGTCCTTGTCCTTGTTCCTTATGATAGATACAGATGTATTCACCTGGTTCCTAATTTCTTAGCTTCCCATGGGAAAGTTTTGAGATTCCCAGCCTTTCTCAGCTTTTTGCCTACTTTCTGAGGCCTTTTTGCACCTTCTGGGGTCTTTTGCTTTTTAGACTCCCACATCTCCTCCTCCTGAACTCAACTGCAGGTTGATCTTTTCCTATTTTTAAGTGCAGGAGCGCTGAGGTCCAGGTCAGCTCCTGTGTCTCAGGCTGCCAGCCGTGCTGGCTTTGCTGCAGCCCAGTGGTGCCCATCACTGCAGCTGTGACAGTGACACTCCCCCAGAGGCACCCAATTAGAGATGGAAGTGGCCCAGCTGCCTGCACAGATTAGACAGAAGCAAACACGATTTGCCATCCCCGCAGATCTTCTGACACACAACGTTCACAAAGGGCAGGGTGTCAAAATGCTTGACTTGAGATAAGAGAAGGGAGCGGGGGGAAAAGAAGGAAGAAAATGGGTCAGAATGGAAAGCTCTGGGTGGAGAGGGAGAATGCTTGAGAGATGCTGCAAAGTTTTGTGCTGCTCTGCTGGTTATTGTGTTGGTTGGCAGGTGTACAAGAGCCATTATTGGCAGCAGGACTCTTAACTTGCCTGCCTAAATCCAAACCAATTTTCTGTCCCAAATCCACAGAAGGTTTCCATCCCAAAGAAGTGCAAAACACATACACAGTGTGTGGTCTCCAGACAGTTGAAAAGTTGCTAAATCTGGGCAGAAGATGGTGAAATCCACGGCACAGTGAAGGTCTTCACCAGAGAAAGAGGCTGGAGGAGCCACAGTTCTCCCAGGCTGACCCTCCTGGGACTGCACCTGGCATGGAAAACAGCTCAGTGTCGTTGTTGGACACGAAAAAAAGATGAGAGACTCCAAATATTTCAGAAGGCAAAGAGCATAGAAAGAGCTTTATTGTGTAATTCTTACTACTTTTTATAAGGTGTTCCCATACAGACTTACCATGATTGGTGAATAGGAACGACACTTCTCTGATCCCATTGGTTAAACTGGAGAAACACCTAAAATGGTTTCTTTGAGAACTACAAAGGCAAAACACCACCTGGAGAAAGATTGTTTTGAGAAAGGACAGTTGTTTGCCAAGGTTGTTTTGAGATCAATCTTTATTGAGAAATTTTCCCTTGGGGAAAAAAGTTAGCAGCTGCTGGCGGGCTAAAATCTCTCAGAGCCAGAGCTCAGGACTTGGGAAATGCTGGGAATGCCTCGTGTGGGCTCCATAAGCTCAGACATGCCCAGCACAAGGCGTTTCCAAGAGCTCTCCAGACCGTGTGACAACTTGGCCAAAACCTCCAGAGATGGAGATTGTAATCAAGGAGTTTTGAGGCTCACTGAGTCCCCGTGTCCTTTCTCCCTCTTTCCCCCACAGTGTTGGTGCTGATGGGCTCCCTGGGAGCTTCCAAGGGTTAATCTGCCCACAGCCTTGCCCAGACAAGCAGCTGCAGTGTTGGGTTTGTGGCTGCTGAATGGCTGTGTGCTTGCCTTCAGCAGGTTTCAGAGGGGAGGACACAGCCCCTCAGCTGCTTCTCCAGCTTTTTTATGTCCATCTTTCCTGTCCAGGCTCCCTCTTTCCCCCTAAAGCTGTCCTTTGTCTTGCAGAAAAGCCATGCAGCTGGCAGGGGATCTCTCCAGGCATTCTGAGGATTGTCATCACTCTGTGTTCCAGCCAGGCAGCTTTTGGCCATTGTTAGCTGGATCCACAGTTCAGCTCGTTTTCATCTTCGTCCAAAGCAGGGAACTAAATCCAGAAGTGCTGCTCCTCTATTAATGTGTCTGTGCTGTGGTAGCACCACGCTGCCAGGTGCTCTGCTTTGTGCACAGGGAGGGACTCTACTGCTCCACTGAGCTTGAAGCAAAGGCACAGAGAGGAGCCAGATTACTTGGGAGAGCTGAAAAACCAGCTTTGGTTTCCTAAGCCTCAATGCAATCTTTGATCCATCAGGCCTCGATGCCTGGTAGTTTGAAATTGCTCACTTCCACGAGGGCTGAGTCTGCCCCCCTGCTCTCAAATGTGAGGCTATTGATGTCTGGCTGCAAACTTTCAGTGCCTCAGGCCTCTCCCGAGGGTGCCTCTCTTCCAGCAGCCCAGAGCCACTGGTTTGTGATTTTTTTGCACATATTTATTACCAGTCAGAGGAATCCACTCTGCTACCAGCTTCGTGCTTCAAGGGCAAACATCCTAATTGCTTTTGGGCTTCATGGAAGTGCCCCAATCACAGATTTATTCACCAATTACATGCCCAATCATCTTCCTCATCTGAACTGTTTGTATCTTACTGGGTTGGGGTGGGTTTAAATTTGCTGGTATCATTCTGTTCCATGGAAAGGCAGCTGATGGGTAGAAAATTCTCACATGGCATCTTGGGCATGGGCCCAGTGGTGAATGCCCCCACAAATTTCCTCACTAAATCCTGAAGAAAAAACCTCTCAGAGATGCACAGCAAACCCACGGTGCCCTGAGCAATCTCCCTTCTCAGGGACTCCCATCTTGTGGAGCTGTAGGCTGGATAATCTCTCCAGTTCCTCCTTCCTGCATGCAAGAGCTCGTGTTCCCAGGCAGCTCTTGGTGTCCTGAAATGCTCAATGGATGCTTCAGGCTGAAGGGGCTCCCTCCACCAGCAGGGTTTGGATCTGCTGAGCATCTCCCAAAGGTGCCTGAGAGGCATTAAAGAAGGAAACAGAGGTGTAGTCCTGTAGAGCAGGGCGAGGGGGATGGAGCTCAGCAGCTCCTAATGGTCTCCAATCAGCTGTGCAACTCTGCTGGCTGAAAATTACCTTTTCCCTTGATAAGATGAGAAACAAGCCAACAGAAGAACACCCCCAGCATTAACAATCGTAATTCTGAATTCATTCAGAGAGCACACTCTGATTTGAGCACGCTGGAATAACACTAGAACTTTTTTAGGTTAATAATTAATTGCGTGTTTTTAATTAGAAATTACTGTTGCGTCCGCATGGACTTGTAGCACATTGCATCTTATTAAAGCTGTAATTGGAATACGTTATTTATTTGTTTCCTTTGTTAATGTTCATATTTCTGGCTCCTGAGGTCACTAGAGCTGCAAAAGCAACTTGTTCAAAATGAAATGCAGCAAACTCCCAGCAGTAAATGTTGCTGTGTGACGGTAATTGTTCTCGTTCCTCCGTGTTCCAGCGTGCTGCTGCGGGGTGCAGGGGATATTTCTGTGCTGTCTGCTTGTGGCTCAGCTGCTCACCAGGCACCTCAGGGGTCTGTGGCTTCTCCCCAAACAGAGACCTGGGTGGGCTGTGCTGCCCTGGCTCTCAGGTTGCAGAGGATGGAAGGATTTAAAGCACTCCCAGAAGCCACACTGGGAGCAAACCTGGCAGCCCTGGAGTGCTGCTGGGTGGGTCTGAGTTCAGCTCTGTCCCCAGTGAGGGCTCACCCATTCCTGCCCACCCCGTGGGAAGATTTCCTGTGCTCGTCATCCTCACTGCTCCCTCTGCACGCCCTCCCCTCAGTGCAGTTTCTGGAGATAATCCTGGATGAAAAGCAGGGAATCTGCAGGGAAAGCTCTGCTTTGTGTCCTGTCCTGGACAGCTCCCGTGCTGCCTGGGGGAATGGGACAGCCTGGGAAGAACTTGTGTGGCTCAAAGCAGTGCTGAGCTCAGCCTGAAGGATCAGGTGGATACAGCATGAAAATTCAGATAAGGAACAGAGTTAGAGACCTCCACAGGCTTTGGAAAATGTTAAAGAAGTAAATGAGGATAAGTATGGCTGGGAAAGCTTCAGTGAGGAGCAGTCTGGTCTTCCAGGGAGTGATGGGCTGGAAACTCCTTTGGGTCAGTCCAGTAAAGGTCTGGGGAAAAAATAACGGAGCTTATCAGAAAAAACAGATTCTCTCTCAGTTCCAAACAAAATTGCATTTCCTTCAACTTGTTCCATTTGTTTCATTATCCGCTGAGAGAATTGACTCAGAAATCCTGTGTTGTGTAAGAGATAATTCTGAGGACCCTTTGTAGCCTTCTAATCAAAAGTCTGCACGGAAGCTGACACCTAAAATCTGCCCTCATTAAGGCAGTTGAGAGATTACCAGTTGCAGGCCACCCAATTTGCCTGTAAATATTCAAGGAGCTGAGGTAAACTCCACAGATGTGAAAAGCCAGCGTGTCAAAGCAACAGCAAAACCTTTGGCACCCGTTCAGATAATCTTTGGAACACCAGGATTTGGGCTGATTAGAAGAGAAAACCAAAGCAATTTGAAGAAGAGTTGGGGGGGAGGAGAAAGGAGTAAATTTAGACAAGAGAAAGCAATTACAGGCTTAAAAGGAATAATAAGCATCAATTAGCAGCAAGTATCTCTGCCTACAATGAAAGCATTTTCTAATACATCCACGGTGGAATAGAGAAAGAGAAAAGACAGCTCCGTCAATGAATTGCAGCAGGGATCCCGAGATAAAGGGGAGCAAATGCTGTGGAGATATTAAACAATTACTTAGCATCGGCCTTTTAGAAATTAAAAAGGTGGAGGCTGCCCTGAGCTGAGGAGCTTTCCTAAGACAGCCGATAAGGCTGCAGATGCCAGCTGATAATGCCTGATCCTCTCCAGAGAGCCTCTTGTGCTTGGCCCAGCAGCAGCTTCCAGGGAGAGGAGCAGGCAGTGATGGCAGAGGGCTGGGCAGGGTTTGGGGGATGAAGTGCCAGCTCTGTGCTGGCACTGCCAGGCTGCCTGTGTGCCACTGCTTCCCCTGGAAAAGGGGCTGGGGGAAAAGGTTTGGCTGCTCCATCTGCTCTTTGCTGCTTGCGGTCACTGGTGGTGATTGCGCTCCCCGTTCCGCCGGCCGGGATTCCACGCTTGGCTGTGCCTGGTGGGGAGCTGAGGGCTGGGCAGCTGTGCTGAGGAGCCCGGGCTTGGCACCCATTGTGAAAGGAGGGCAGGGACAGGATTCAGTTGGCTTCACCTCTCTTAGCTGTGTCCATGTTCCTAGAACAGGCCCCTAATTGGATCGCGCTGGTTATGCAGCCGAGCGTAGCTAATCCTTTTCTGTCTCTCTCCTCCTCTCCTGCCCCAAAATAATGGAGGCTACGGCTTGGCCCAGGATTGTGGGGACTTGCTTTGTGCCTAGGACACTGGATTTTTAGCCTTTGTTTAGAAAGATCTTGTCCAGGCCCTTTTTCTGAATGGCAGCAACTGGCAGAGCTCAGCGACATCTCCCCCTTTGATTCCTTCTCTTCCCAGCAAAGGTGTGCCAGGAGTGATCGCAGTGTGGGGCAGGGATGTGAGAACTGCTCAGTTACATCTCCCCCTTCAATCCCTTCTCTTCCCAGCAAAGGTGTGCCAGGAGTGATCGCAGTGTGGGGCAGGGATGTGGGAACTGCTCAGCTACATCTCCCCCTTCAATCCCTTCTCCTCCCAGCCAGGAGTGATCACAATGTGGGGCAGGGATGTGGGAACTGCTGCCAGGCCAGTTCATCCTGGCAGATCACCTGCACTGTGCACTTCTGGGCTCCCCAGTTCAAAAGAGATCCGGGATAACTGGGAGAATTTCTGAATTCCGTGCCATCCCCTGTGCCAGGGGTGAGCAGGCAGCTCTGACTGCTCCCCATGAGAGAGTTTTGATGGCAGGGCTGTGTGAGGAAGGGCTGTGGAGGCAGGAGAAGCCTGTGGAGGGTGGGCAGGCATTGGATGTGCACTTCCAGCCCAAGAACTAGAAAGCACCAGGGGAAGCCTCCCCTTGTAGGTGACAGAATCAAAAGAAATGAAAGAAGGTTGGTGCTGGCACTGATAGCTCAGCTGAGGAACTCCTCGCTGCAGGACGGTTTATACAATATCAGGGAATGTCACGCTGATTAATGGCTGAGAAATCTGCTTAGAGATACTAAATACATGAAAGCACTGCCTAACTCTGAATGAGACACAGAAGCCGGAATCTGAGAGGCTGTTTGGGGGAAAATGGTATGTTTGCTATTAATTCTCGTGCTTTTCCCAGATATCTCTCTTTGGCTGCTGTCAGAGAGAGCTACCCAGATGTTTGGGCTGCTCCTTATCCTTGTGTGTTTTCCTGGTGCTGTGTTGTGCTGGTAACAGTCTCCCTGGGGCAGCAGTGGGATTACAGAGCTCTTTTGGAGCAACCAGCTCAATTTTAGCCCGTGTGGCTTTCCCTGCTGCAGCAGCTGGGATGATCCAGGTACGCCTGACAGACAATGAAAGCCAACACGGATCTCCCTCTCCAAAACACTGCAGTCATTTGGCTGACCTCAATGCAGGCATGATCCTGCTAGCATTAAATGGAGCTGAAAAATATCAGTATTACTGCTCAGCAGCAGCTATTTCCAGAGTGGGAACAAGGGAAGGAACACCACTGATGCTTCAGCTGGCACATGAGCCATGTAACCCTTCGTTCCCTCCTTCCCCAAGGCCTGGCAGGGGGAGCAGCAATCTCTCCAACATCCCACAATTAGCAAAGAAAGCAATCAGCTCTCTGTATTTCTCGGTGAGTGCCTGGCAAATTTAAAGTAGTAATCACAGAATCATTAGGTTGGAAGAGACCTCCAGGATCATTAAGTCCAACCCAACCCAAACCACACCACCAAGTTCCACATCCAGTCTTTTCTTAAACACTTTTTCAGGATACCAGTGCTGGGATGTGCTTGGGAATTTGTCAGCACTTGACTTCCAGGGGTGAATCTTCACTTTTCCCAGCTGGAGGTTTTCTCCTGCCATGCCAATGTGCTGAGATGGCAGAAGGATCCAGCAGGAGGAGAGTGGGAGGAGCTGTCTGGGGGAAGAGGAAGATGGGGAAAGAAATGCTTCAGTGAACTAATTCAAAGCTGGTTTTTAATTAAAAAGGAAAAAAAAAAAAAGAAGAGAAAATGAGATAAAAGTGAAAGACAAGAAAAATCTCCTCAAGGCTGGGCAGACCTATCATGCAAATAAGGATTTTAAGTGGAAAATTAAAAAAATTACCAAGAAAGAGGAGAGAAGCAAGAAAGTAGCCAGCATAAAAATTAAGTTGCTGAGTCAGTCCTGGAAAGAGTTCAGAAGAGAGGACTTATTTTTTTAATTTTTTTCCCAAATAGATTTTTTTCTGTAAATAATAGATGAAATAGGAACCAATAATGCAAAAACTCCAGAGTTTGTGAATGCTGAGTGAGCTTTCCCTCATTAAACCAATTTTTGAAAAGACATTTACAGGGAACTCCCTGCTCCAGCAGTGGCCACTTCCAGGGCACTTTGCAGCCACCTGTGGCTCGAGGGTTTGCTGAGCTCTCTCTGCCTGTGCCAGTCACTGGTTCTGCGGCACAGGGGAGAGGGACACGACTGGAGGGGTGGAGTCCTTGTGCCCCGTGGCTGGCAGGGCCTTTGTGCTGGGAGCACTGAGGGTGAGTGGGATCTGGGATCTGCAGCATCAACCAAGCCTGGGAGAGGCTGCCCAAAGTCAAATTTCTCACTGGAAGCCCTAAATCTGTGTTTGGCAGCCAACAGCTGCCTGTTTGTTGTGTTTGTAGAGCTCCAGGAGGGGTCCAACCCTGTCCCAGACCCACAGCCCAACCCCTGTGAGAGCCCAGACCACACTCACTGAGGGACAGGCAGGACACAAGGCAGCATTTCCTCAAGGTCACTGGTTCCACACAACAGCACCGCTCTGCAGAGCTCCTCTTGTCATCCCAGAGCAGACTGGCTCCAGCCTGAGGGGCTGAGGCTTTGGTGTGTTGTGGCCCTGGGAGAGTCCTGACAGGCAGCACAGAGCGTGGGGGTGTTGTCTGTCCATCCATCCATCCATCCATCCATCCCTCCATCCATCCATCCATCCATCCATCCATCCCTCCATCCCTCCATCCCTCCATCCATCCCTCCCTCCCTCCCTCCCTCCCTTTTCTTTCCCATTTCCCAGGAGGTGCCCAGGCTCAGGGCTCAGTTCAGTGTGGTTCCCTGGCAGCAGAGGGCCACAGGAGAGGGTCCCACCCCTGGGTCTGTCCTGTGCTTGTGCTGCTCCGTTGTTCATTAGCAAACAGAAACAGCTGTTCCCCAGTACCCCACATTCCTGTGCTGGCTTTTCTTGCGGAGTCACTCACGGAACCTGTGAGGATCACCAAGAGAACTCTCACAGAATTCCACCTCTTCCTTTTGGCAGGGCGAGCGGATTGCAGCTCTAATTGTGTGATTATTAGAATGCACTGCAAGTCACACAGCAGCAAATGTCTGTGTCTTGCTGTACAGCAGCTCCAAACGTCCTCTGCTGCTCAGCAGCCTTTCCCAAAGACATGTGGGATGTGTTAATCTGCACATGAAAGCCAAGGGTCACAGCAGCACACACACACTGCTGGCCTTGGGGTGAAACTTCTTGTAGCTCGTGCCAGAAGTTGGGATTTGTGAGGAACTCCCCCATGACCAAAAGATTGATGCAAACCTCTCCACCCTGGCTGATGGTGGGAGTGTCTCTTGGATCTCAGCAGTCATACCTATCAAAAAATACCTTTGTCTTAAAATAAATGCACAGGTCACCAGGTTTTTTTCCCGCTAGGAAAAGATGTAGAGGCTTAACAATTTTTGTAGTGCTGGATGAGATGCCACAATTCCTAAAGCAACGCCAGCTCTTGATCAGGTCTTTGGATGTACAACTGCACAAAGAAAGTGGTGCCCTTCCAGGCTTTTCACCCTAATATAAATCACATTAAAAAGAAAAAAGAAAAAAGTGCCCCAGAATATTACCTTTTAGCCGTTTTGCTTTGAGGAGATAAATCTGAGTGGAAGACAATCCATCGAGGTGTGACATGAGCTATACTGCAGACACAAACCATCTGGGACTGTTTGTTATCCCAGGGTGTCCTGTTTGTGTCCAAGCACCATGAGTTACTGGTACAGCACTGGCTCTGGAGGGGTGACTCCACTGCTGAAGACACAGCAAAGGCAATTTCCTTCCTCCTCCATCTGGGCAGCCAAGACAACTCGCTTTAATCTCTTCTTTCCAAGCACTAATTAATCTTCTGATGAAAACAGGGACAATGTTTGGCCTGGCACGGTGGGTGGTTACTTATGCAAATAGGCAGCTTTGTTCATCCACAGAGGACAGAGCTGAGCCCCCATCTCACACCTGGGGACAATGTCAAGGCAATGACACGAAGGCTCCATGCAGGGACACCTGGGCAGGTGTGAGAGCAAAAGCTGAATTCCAGCTGGGCCATTAGCCAGCGTTTTGCTGCAGCACTGAGGCAGCTGGGGATGATCTGCTTTGATAAACCCTTAGCTCAGACACCCTTAAAGCCAAAGAAGCAATAAAAGTGAGAGGTAGGCACTGGTGGTTAATGAAGTGAGCTCCAGTGGGGAGGAATGTGTGTCAGGCCAGAGGCCCTGAGGAGGCAGTGACACATTTTCCTCTGGAGAAGCAGGAGCCGGAGTCCAAGACCTGGGGATTCAGTAATTGAGTGTGCTTGAGCCCGCCTGGGGAGCTCTCCACAAATACAGTTGTCCACCTGGGTAGCTGAGGAGGATTAAAAATAGCCCAGCAAGATGTTGGCTTATCCCTGAGAGAACAGAATTAGTTGTCTGGAAAGACAGAGCGTATTAGGGGAGGATAAAGGGTGGGTGAGCACAGCTCTTTCTCTTCAGCTAAACTCCTGCCCTATCCCTGCAGGCTCTGGATGCAAGACCAGACCCTTTTTCTATTCAGCACTTACCCTCTCTAATGCGAAGTTAAGCACTGCCATCTATCCTCTGCCAGGCCTGTGGCCACGACTGGAGAGCAGGACGCAGAGCTGGGCAGCCCTGCCCCAGCCCCTGAGCTCCTCTGCTGGGGCTTTGTGCAGATAAACTGAGGCTGATCAGCTGAGCAGCAGCTTGGGCTTGTACTTCTCAGGACACAGGCCAACCTGGTCATCTCCTGGGCTGGAAAAGTGTGGTCAGAGGTGTTTGGCTGCTGCTGTTTAGTGTGGCCTTGCAGCTCTTCCAGCTGGGAATTTGGTGGGCAGGGGAGGCTTTCCTGGTGTTGTGTCCCCCTGGGGGGCTGCTGAGCTGGTCTCTCTTTCACAGGGTGTTCAGCCCTGGTTTAAAGGCGGCAGGGAACAGCAGCAGTGCTTGTCAGGTAACGTTTCCCACCATTTCTCACAGTGAATATGCCCAAATTGCACCTACGTGTTCCTGTCCCTCTCTGCCTTCTCAGCCTGAGCAGCCCACCAGACCTTGGTTCCCTTGGTCTTCTCTCAGTCACAACCATTCCCTTCCTCCAGGGAGTGCTTCTCTAAATATTTCTCTCTGTTCTGCAGCAATCATGGGGCTGGGCGATTTCTTTTTTTCCACTTCTTCCGTGCTCTTTTATTACCCCCATTTTTAACTATGACTGCTTGGTTTGCTGCCCCATTTCCCAGTCCATGCCAGTGGCCTCTGCCCAGATAATTTAGTCAACACAGGATGTTCCAGCAACACCAGGCATGTTCACTCTGTGCACAAATCTCATTTCCCCTGCCCATGAACCTGTTGAATGCTGAGCCTTGGATCCAGTATGGCAAAAGCTGTGATACAGCTCAGTCTGTAACAAGTGGCTCATTCTAAATCAAGATAATCATTTAGTTAATAAACACCCATTAGAGATTAGATTAAACTATGACTCCTTCCTTTGCTGATCTGTCATTGTTCTCTGTTTAGTAGCTGCATTCAGGAATATTCACACATGAGTGCTTATGATGTTTTAATTGTCTTTGAAATGTTGTTTCACAGCTGAGGTTGGAACCTGGGTAAAGTGTGCACAGGATCCTGGAAATCATTGCACCTAATGGGTGTCTGGCAACTGCTGCAGAGTTATCTTTGCTTCTTTTTGACTCTTTAATTGCTGGCAATAGCCAAACTTGGTTTCCTGCTGGCTGAGCCTGAAATCCTTCATCTTGTTAGGGGCAATGAGAAATCACCAGGATAAAGCTGTGCTGTTAATATCCAAGGAATATGGCTAACCAGCTGCCATCAATCTTAATGCAAACCAGACATTCAGCCTTAAATTGTATCATCCTTAATGGAGTGATGCAGTTAAGCAAGCATCAAGTGGCCCCAGGGCAAAGATGTTTCAGTTTCATTGAGCTTTTTTTTTCTGATTTGGCAAGGACCAAGTTTGGGCTTTGATAATTTGAAGCCTCCAGAAAGTGATGCTGCAGGGGCTGGGGTTACACAGCTCCCCACAGCTCGTGTGACCCTGGGCAAAAGGGACAGCTGGCCTTGGCACAAAGCACCCCAGAGGAGCTGGCTCGGGAATTCTGCTCCTCCTGGCCTCCCCCTGGCTCTGCACAGAGGTTTGGCAGCACCAGGGCTGGTTTCCTGTGATTCCTGGCACCCACAGGAGGGGCTCTGCCCTTGATGCTTTGACGGAGGGCTCAGAGCAGCCTGCCTGGTGCCCGCTGTACCAACAGGGCAAGAACCAACCAGGGAAACAACCAGGGATCCCCCTGAGCAGCCTGGCTGCTCCAGGGACAGAAATCAATCGGTGGAAATCCCAGAGGAGAGGATCTAAATCCAGCTGCAGCCTGCCTGGGGCTCCTGAGGTTTGTGGCTGCTGGGGCTGTTGCTCAGAAGTTGAGCCTGCATGCAAAGGCTGCAGGCAATGCAGGAGAGCAACACGCTCTGTTGTACTTCCAGATACTTCTCTAGAGTCTTTGGGATCATGAATTCGTTTGGTGGTTGTTAAAAAAAAAGAAACAGTTGTACATACAAGGGAAGAGCAAGGGTTTGTGCCTCACAGGGGTTGCAGTCTGCACAGCAACGTCAAACAAGGGCCTGGAGGAACAATGCTCTTCTCATCCTCCCTTCACAGCTGGGTGAGTGAATTCTGTGAGATGAAGTGATTTGCCTGTGGTTGTGTGGGAGGTGGGGAGGCCAGGAAGGGAGCTGGGCTCTCTGGGGATCCGAGTTCAGTGCCAGTTTCTTCCTGCAGCTCCAGACAAACCCCGAGATTTCTCAGTGACCTGTTGTTTTGCCCTTGGCATTCCCCAGCAGAAGAATCAGCAGGTTGGCATCTCCACTGGAAACAAATCACTACAGCTCCTGCTTGGGACTGAGAACGTTGAGTCTTTTTAAGAAAAAAAAGGAAAAAAATCTGATCCACACTTCCTTTAGACGCTGCTTGTTACCTTTTCTCGGGAGACAATTTGTAGATGCTACACTTAGGCCTGGAAGCAAACCAGAAATCTTGCTAAGTCTCCAAACTGCAAATTACAGCAGAACACGTTGCTGGGGCTGATAAAAGCTGCCAAGGGCTCACAGTTTGGGAAGCCAGCAACACTGAAAATTGAATTCCTGGGCAAGAGAATCCGCAGTGCTGTGACCAGAGGAAATTGCTGCTGCTTGCTGAGGGTGGAATGGCTGTTGCTGTCTCAGGGAGGTTTTTCCCTAAGATATGTGATTTTTGAGGTTTTCCTCCCGAAATTCCCGCACCAGAGCAAACAGAGTCTGCTAGGTCAGGTTTCCAACTTTGTTTTTTCTTTCTTATCTCTCAGTTCTCTGTCTGCCTTGCCAAGCTTCCCCCTGCACAGCAGAGCAGGAGCAGACTCCCCCCGAGGTCGGGAGGTTCCAGACGTTTTCTGCCAGTTTCTGACCCAACCACCTCCCACAACGTGTTTATATTTACAATTCTGCACCAATTAATCCTCACCTATTCTAGACACGTAAATTCTACCTCAATTTCATCCCAACAATCCTTTGTGCAACCGTCACAGCACAAGATGAAGGAGAAGGAGAAGGAGAAGGAGAAGGAGAAGGAGAAGGAGAAGGAGAAGGAGAAGGAGAAGGAGAAGGAGAAGGAGAAGGAGAAGGAGAAGGAGAAGGAGAAGGAGAAGGAGAAGGAGAAGGAGAAGGAGAAGGAGAAGGAGAAGGAGAAGGAGAAGGAGAAGGAGAAGGAGAAGGAGAAGGAAGGGACAACGCCCTGATTCCTCCATCTTGGCTTCTCAACCTCCTTTCTAAAAATCCCAAATTCTACATTTTCACCCTGTGACAACCTTAATGACTGTTTATTTCACACTCTTGTGGCTTGTAATTCTTCCTGTAACGTTGGTGATTTTTTCCATGGGCTGAGATCACAGACAGTGTCGTTTTGGGCTCTGTGCCCCTCAGGGCAGCCAGAGGAATGCCCTGGACTCCAACATTGCTGCAACCCGAATTTGGTGGAATCAAGGCCACATTAGCACTGGGACCAAACTCCTGCATGTTTTGCTCAGTGAGTTCAAAACTATCCTTCCTTCAGTGCTCGTGGAGTGGTGGAAAAGACTGCAGATAAATGAGAGGCACAAATAAAAAAAGTACTTGCAGTGATCTACTTGCCTATTAAATGTTCTCTGGAAGGGGTCATTGTGAATGTTGCTGCTTCCCATCTAAACAGGAGCGCAGAGCCCTCCTTGACAGGGGGTTTAGCAGGAGCCGGAGGGATTAGGGGGTGTTACAATATCTCACTTCTAAAAAGTTACTGTATTAGGAACGTGTGAGTCTAGACACGTATTGCAAGGCTGATTTAGGACCTTAAAGAGGATTCTGCCTTTCATTCTGGCTTTTATTAAAAGCTTTGTAGTACATCTTTAAAGAGCCACTAAAGCCACAGTGAAAACATAAAGGAGAAAATAATAGAAGCAGAAAGATTTTTTTTTTAATGGATTTCTTCCCCCATTTTCTCTCTTGCCCCTACTCAGAGTTGAAAGCCATTTGCATAAAAATATGATGTTCATTTTCTTTTTTCCCTTTAAAAACACAACTCACTTCCTCTTTACTCTCTTCCCCTGAAAGCTGTGGGTCGCTGTGCAAGATTAATGCCAGACTGTGAGGAGCAGAATGCCTCGAATTTGGAAGTTCATCCAAACTTCTTCCAGCTGCAGAGTGTTTGAGACAGGAGCAAGCTGAGGGAATCTGGGACAAGGTGGCTGGTCCTCAGCAGGAGCTGGAATAGCTGCCAAAAGACTGGGAAAAGTGATGGCCAAGGGAGCTGTGGAGATTTATGGAGGATGTGGATTTTGCCGTGGTTGGAAAGCAAATGCCTACAGGAACACAGATCTGTAGAACCCTGGAGAACAGAATCATTGGTGTGGGCAGATCCAGCCAAGCTCCTGCTGAGTTAGAGTTATTCCACCTCTAATTTTGGAAAGGAAAATAGCCTGGCATCCAACTTTTGGGATACCTGAGGTCTGCTTCTGCAGGGAAAACCCTCTTGAGATGGAAGAACATCTGCTGCTGACTTTTATTTGATCTTTTTTCTCCCCATGTCTAATTTCTTAGGTCCTTTCAACTCACAGGCACCCAAACCCCTGCAAGAAGGAGTGCCTGACCTCAGGTGAGGAGGGAACAGCAGGAACAGGTGGATTCCTCAGCACCAGAGCCTGGTTTCCATGCCAATAGAGCCTGGTGACAGAGAACAAGGAGTCAAACTCTGCTCACAAAGGGTGTGGGTGCTGCTGGCTCAAAATTTCCCGGGGCTCTGGTGAGTCCTGACCAAATGGAGCTGCTTTCTGCTCAGAAGGGATTTTGTGTTTTAAACACAGCCTAACTCCCTGAACGAAGCAGAGAGGAGTTCCTACCATGGAATGCAAATGTTCCCCACAGGTTGTACTCAGCTCACCTGCCCCGAAAGAGGAGGAGGAAGGCACCACAATTTGCATATAAATAGGGTCAGATTGGGTTCCTCTGCAGTCATTAATGCGGGCTTTATTGCTTTATTACCCTGCTTGCTCTCAGCAGAGCTGGCTGCCCTGTCTGCACCCCACAGCTCCTGCCAGCCCAGCCCGCCCGTGGAGAGAAGCTCCAAGGTGCAGCATCCCTGCCCTGCCTCCCCTCCTGGGCTCTCAGGAGGGATGGGGAGAGAGGCCCTGGAGCTTCTGCTTCCCCTCTGGAGCTCAGCCACACCGCGGGGATGCTCGTGATGCTGCAGTGATGCTTCACCAGGAGGGTTTGCAGGGAGGGACACTGAGGCACGGAGTGGAGAATGTGGGAGTCCAGGGCATCCCTCTGGCAGCCCTGGATGGTCTGGGGCCATGGCACAGGGCCCAAAGTGACACTGGCTTTCTCCTCAGTCCATGGGAGAAATTGCCAACCTTGTATGAAGGTTTGATATAAATAGAAGTTTAATTTGTCACAAGGGTGCAAATATAGGATTTGGGGTTTTTAGAATAGAGTCAGGGAAGGCAAGGTGGAGGAATCAGGGTGTGGCCCTGTCCCTCTTGTCCTTGTCCTCCATCTTCTGCTGCGGTGGGTGACAGGGGATTGGTTTAGGATAGAAGTGAAATGTCTAACATGGGCAGTAGCTATTGGTAATTAATTGTAAATAAAAAATGCGTTGTGGACGAGGGTTGGGTCAGAAAAAAGGTGGAAAAGGTCCAGTACTGCCAACCTGGGGGGAGTTGCCTCATGCCCTTGCTGCAGCAAAGACCTTGGCAGGACGCTGAAAAAACAGAGAGACAAGGAATAATAAACAACTTTGAGAAACCTGAGCTGGCAAACTCCGACTTTTTCCTGTGTTTTTGGCACGGGCTTTCAAGGAAAAAAGACTCTTAACCAACACATCACGTGAAAACCAACCCGAGGGGAGAAGGTGCTGGGTTGGGAGAGCAGGGCAGGCAGGCTCTGTGGTGCTCAGAAGCTGCTCCTCACTTTCATCGTGGAGAACTCCCTTTCCTGAGCTCCAGCTGCAGGCAGGCACCACTGAGGCTCAATCAAACACCCCCTTTCTTCACTCAGGCCTCAGTAGATCTGTGCCAGCTCTGAGAATTTTTGAAATCACTCCGAGTTCCCATGGGCAGAACCCAGCCTAGTGCGAGGTGCAGGATAAAATGCGGCTGAGTGGAGGATTTATATCATTTTACCCTCTGGAGGGGGTCCAGGAGTCAGCTGGATCAGCTGGGAACGAGCCTGCTAAAAGGGAGTTAAAAGACTTTGAGTGTTTTTCTGTCTTGCTTTCTCTTTGGAACAATCCCTGGAAATATCCAAATGCTCTATTAACAGCATTTCAGAGTGCTTAGTGCTCAGAAATTACAGGTGACTCTGCTTTGCTCTGACAAATGCAGTGGGAGTGTGGGTCCTCCCCTCCTGAATTATTCACACCAAAAGATAGTTTGAAGCCAGACCTCAAAGTTCCCAGATTTGTTTTGATTTTTACAAAATGCCTCCAATCAGCAGGCTTCCCTTAAAACATGGAATTTTCAAGGAAATAAAATTGCTTTGTTTAGAAAGAATAGTATTTTCTGTCAGCAAAGGTGTTGCAGGAAATATAACAGGAGAACTCCCAGGCACAGCAGGGTTAGAACAAAAAATGTATAGAAAGGGAGGAAACACATTTCAAATATTTCTGCCCACGGCTATTAAAACTTTTGAACAGAATCTGTGTCCTTCTAATTGACACCCCTCAAAACCTGTACCTGCAGCAAACCCCAGCCCAGGAGAGCATCCCTGCATCCTGCCTGTGCCAAGGAGCTGTGTTAGACCGGAGTGAAACTGTGCCTGCAAAGTGTCTGCTCCTCTCAATAAAATATGGGCTTTCACTTCAGCGAGGGATCACAGCACAAAGTGCTAAGTGCTGTAAACACTTTCCAGCGAGACATTTCAGGAGCTGAAAACTGACTGCTTGGATAAAAGGCAAGTGGGAAGGCAGCTGAACTCAGCCAAGGCACGATTGTGCTTTCCGTGGGGTTTTGGGCTCAGATCCCTGTGGCTGCAGCTCAGGAGCTGCTGGGAGTTGTGTCTGTGAGTGAAGAGCCCTCTTTGAGCTCAGTCCTTGGGGTCTCTCATCAGTCTGAGGTCTGATGAATTTCTTCTTTCCACCGTGAGTCCATTCTGCGTTCACCGTGGGCCGTGTGTGGTTCGTGTGGCTTGGCCAGAGCTGGGTCACTTTGCTCAGCCTCCACACCTTGTATTTCTAAACTCCACAATGTATTTCCAATGTATTTTCACAACTCAGGCCATTCTGTGCACCAGCCAAAATCACTGTAGATAGCAAGACACCTGCAGCCTTGTTTTCCAGAGCTCACATCAAGGAATTCATCCAGGTTACTGGGAAAACAGCAGGATGAAAATAAGAACGAAGAGCCTGAGAAACTGTCTACAAAGAATGTAAATCCTGGATACAGGAGGTGCAGCCTGAGAATGGACATTTGACCAGCTGGGTGACCTGAAGGAGATGAACCTGCCTCTCAAACCAATGACCTGGCCAACCAGGAGTGTGTGCCCACCTGAGCTGGAGATTTTAGAATCTATAACTGAGATTGTAATGTAAACAACAAAAGGCTTCTGTTGAGATCATATTGGTTCTATTCTTCAGTTGTCCAAACCCCCCCTGCACACTCTAACACCTCAGTGGATCTCCTCGTTCCACACCTTTCAGTGGAGGTGATTTCTGTTCCTCCCTGCACAGCTGGGGCACTGAGCACTGCCCCCTGTTCTCTCTTTGCTCTTAGCACAGTATTTTTTCTGCCCGTTGCCTCTGGGTCCTTTCCAAACATCACCTTCCTCCAACAGAGAACAAGAGGGGAATGAACTTCCTTGCCCAGTCCCTTGGAAGTGACAGGGGGGAGAATCTGCCCTAAAACACCTCCCTGGGTGAGTGCAGTGGGGACACAGCCAGAGACAGGCAGTGAAGTGGTTAAACAGCAGAAGGTTGTGCCAGGCAGTGGGGAAAACGAGGCTGATTCTCACCCTAAGTTGAAGTGCTAAAACTACCAGCAAATACTTCAATAAATAGCAAGCTCATAAATAACTTGCAACATTGCACTTCATAATAAAGCAGTGACAAATGTTACATCTCTCTCCAAGTGGATTAATGGTAATGGGGGTGGAAAGAAGGAGTGATGTCTGTGAGGTGGTATTAAAAATCACTTACATTTCACAGGTTCCCATAAAAGGGAGGCTTGTGCAAAACAATTAATCATGCATTATAAATGCAGCTTTTATTAAAGAAAAGCAAACGCATAAATACAGCCAAGCCCCGAGGCACTTGTTCCTTGCTATAGTTAGTAAGTGTTTGGAAATATGAGCCAACACTTGGGACCCAGTTTAGCTCTGTTGTTATTGCTCTCAGAAAAGCTGGGATGCAGAGGTGGCTTTGCTGCCTTATTTTTTGCCTTTTTTACAGTCTGGCATAGCCTACTCTGGATATCTGCAGCTTTTCCTCTGCCTTGCAGTACTCAGGGTCTAAGAACAGCCCAGCCAGATCCTCCTAAGGGTTTGAACTGGAGGTGACCCCTGCAGAGCAGAGTTAGGGAGACTCTGCAGCCCCCTGTCCCCGACTCCTACAAGACTAAAACCTTTGCCAAAGCCAATCAAAACAACTGTCAGTGTCCCACCAAGGCAGCAGAGAGCATAAAGAGGAGAAAAGTTGTTTTCTCTAAGTGTTCCCCACGGAGAGCTGGCCCAGTGGCTTCCCCATTGCATTGGGAAAGGGGATTTGTTGTTTAGAGTTGTGCTGCAATTTTGCTTTCTCAAATCCTGGGCCTGAGGAATGGAAACTTTGGGGGGTCTCTTTTTACCCCCCTTGGGCTGATCTGCTCTTTCAAGCTGAAGTCAGAGCATTGAAAGAGGGAAGTGGCAGAATTAGAGGGTGATGCAAGAGGAATATTAAGGGGCAGGGGGATTTTATGACAGCACAGTAAGAGAGATGATTTATTTTGTCCTTCCAGCACTTTCTCTTGAAGGCTGCTAAAGCCCATTAAAGCTTCTGTCTGAAGCTCTGGTGAGATTCACTCCCTGGAAAGGACAGAGGTTTTACCACGGGGAGCCAGCAGTGGGGACGGCTCTGCTTTCATTAGCAGAGCAGTTATCTGAGCTGAAAGGGTTTCTGCTAAATTAGCAGGGGCCCTTGTTGCAATTAAAGTGCTCCTGTTTGTAACCACTGTCACTGCGGCTTGTTTGATTTTTGGGGGAGAGCCAGAAGACCACATCCAGGATCCCAGCTGTCAAATAACAGGAACCAAAAGGATTTCAGGAATGTGCACAGCCACAGATCCTCCCCTGCTCCACCTGTCCAAGTCCTTTCCTTGGCCTTCTCTAACGTTCAGTGTCTGAAGTTCAGCACCAGACACAACCAGCACGTGGAGCTGGGATTCACTGGGATTCAGCATGACCAGAGTGTGTTTCCTTGCTGGTGCAATGCTGCAATTCTCCATGTGGGAGTTGGGAATTACCATCCCAGCTTGTCTGTGTGCCTTGAGGCTTCTGAATTGTCTCTCCTGGTCCAGGATTATATGGAGATGTACACTGTGGAATAAATACTGGGGAAGTTGCAAAAAAACCCCCTTTATCAGTTTGGTGGCAGCCCAGGAATTAACCTCCATTCTGGAAAATCATAAATCCTGGTTAAAATCCTCCCACCCTGCTCAGACCCATCCTTTTGGCTGGCAGGCCATGGATCCTCCAGCCACAGAGCCTGGAGAGCAGCCAGGGGTGCTGCCAACCCTCCCACTGCTCCTCCCGTGCCTGTGACTGCTCCAAGGTACGTGGCACCTTCCAGGAGCATTTTGCCAGAGCAGCTGAGCTGTCCTGAGCTGTCACCCAGGCTATTAAATATTTAATTCATCCATCACTGAGGACTGGCCGTGATCAAACGGACAAAGGAGCTGCTGTTCAGTGCTGTTTGTTAATCAGGGCAGCTCTGGGGAGCGGCTCTGACAAGATCTTGAAAGGATTATTTTAATTTCCATGGGGGTGCTCAGATGTGTCACCCTGGAAAGAGGACACCTGTCAGCTGAGCAGAGCATCCTCCTCCCTCTGGCAGTCCCCAGAGACCAGAGCTCCCCTGGGCTTTTGGCTGGCTCCTGGAACTGGAGCAAAGCCTTGGGAACTGGGTCACCCTTGAATGATTCTGGGGAAGAGGAACAGGCAAGGAATTCCTGTGTCCCCCAGGGATAAAACTGATGGTTCCCCTTTCATTTGGGGACAAACCGTGACCTGGAATGAGAACACAACTTGTGTTCGTTGCTGTCACTTAATGCGTAAGGAAAATGAACTTCCAGCAGTGAAACTGGACATTGGTTTTCCTGTTCTCACTGAGTGCAGGGCACCCCAGGACCACTCAGTTCTCTGTATCTTCTCTCTTCCCCTGCATCTGCAGCCAAATCTGAGCTGTCCCATATCTTTCATCCCCTTCCATCTGAAAAATGACTTCTGTTCCTACTGGACTGTCTCCAAACCTTGCCACTGCCTGAAGAGTCCCCAGGCTGCAGCATCAAATCCAGCTCTAATTGCTCTCCCAGAGTCACAGAGTGAATCTTTCCCTGCTCTCCATCAGCCTGGAATGACAGAGGTCGGAAATGCCTTCCTGCCCATCTGTTTTCTCCAGCTCCTGAATGAAGTTCTCTCCTTTGTCCCTGCACTGTTTGACATTTGTGGGGCCACAAGTGTCTGGATGGAACACAAATCACTGGAGTTACAGCATCTGGAACACACAGGGAAGAGCAGGAACAGTGCAGAAATCCCTCATTCCGGGGCTCTCTCGGTGGTGAGAGATCTTCCAGCTGTCATTTCTTTTATTTCTGCCCCTAAATGACGCCTAGGCCTCTCCTGCCTGTCAGCCTGCTTTGCCAATGCTGTAAATACTTCCCATTACCCATCCAAACCCCACTGCACCAGCTGCTGCTTGGAGCTGTCCTGCTTATAAATCTCCCCAACTTTACTCCTTTGTATTTGTTTGGAGCAATTAGTTCTGCAGCTCTGCCCAGAGGTCAGTATGAGTTAGCAGTGCTTTCCATCCTCTTTCCCCTTCTTTTCTTCTGGCATTCCCTCTCCATGCTATTTTGCCCAATTTTCCCTGCCCTATTTTACTGCTGCTAAATTCAGGCTCCTCTTTTTTCCTGCACATTTCTCACGGAGGTGCTGCCTCACGCCCCAGCACAGCCGGGATGTTCCTTACCCTGTTTGCTGGTGGGTAACCCCAAACCCACAGCCTGAGGGGTCCCCACCACCCCCCTTTCCTCCCACCCCTCCACTCTGCCTCCTCTCCTGCTTCCTCTGAGAGCTCCTTCCTCATTTCCCTTCAGGAGACCCCCGTGCCCGCCGTGAGCGGAGGGTCCCGGCTGCTCTCTTGTCCTTTATCCCTCTGGAGCTCTTCCAGGAACGCTGTTCCGTGGGATTCTAATTAAAATCTTCAAAGCAGGACGTGGTGGGAGCTGAGAAAGGCTGAGTGAACTCTGGGCACCTTTTCCCTGATGCCTCCTTTGTCCTCAGCTTCCGAGGGCCGGGCTGTTTGCTGGTTCTGATCACCGAGAGAGAACATTTTACACAACCACTCTGCCATCAGCCATAATGAGAATAAACGATACAAGAATGGAATCTTACCATACGCTTTTTGATGAGGGCCTTTCATCTGACAGATTCCAAGGTGCTTTGCAGGCTACTGAGCACAGAAATCATTTTGCTTGCTGGGGAAATTCAGCCAGCTCGGGAGCACCGTGTGGGGAAGTGTTGGAAAACACACACTGAGCACGTGGGGCGGTTCAGAAGGGGGAGCAGACTTACTGGATTCAAACAAAATTGCTGCCTAAATTTAGGGGAAGAAGTAGGCTAGAATGCCTTTTATGTGGAGCATTAAACAGCTGCCCCTTGGCTAATACCTGTTGGAGCGAGACAGATATCAGATTTTATGATCAAGGCTGGTATTTCCTTAAAGGAGCTCAGACGCTTCACTGCCATTTAATTCTTGTTCCTAACTCCCTTTGATTCCTATGAATCAACTCACCCTGGTTTCATGTTCCACAGGGAGCAGGGAAGTTCTGCAGCTGTGATTTTCTGATTAACCCTGCCTGCAATGGGGATTCAGGGCTGGCTCAGAGAGAGGAGTGTTACTCCTTAAACAGCCAAGTCACAAATATTTCTCTTCCTCCTCTAGTGTGGATTTTGTTTCCCTTGAGATCTCCAGCCCAAGCACTGACCAGCGCCTGACCCTGCTTGGTTTATGAGAGGTCGACAAGATAAAAATCCATGGCATAACATGGAATGTATTTAACTTTTATAAAGGGCAAAAACCTCCACACAAACCCCTGACTCCAAAGACACTCAGCTGCCTCCTGCTCCTTCACTGCTCCTTCCCTGGTTCTGTTCATAGAGGCAGGATGAACAGGGAGGTGTGGAGGTGTGTGCATTCCCACTGATCTCTGAGGTCAGTGATATTCCCAGTCTGAGCATTGTGCAAAGCAGGACATGGGCTCTGCTGGGTGGCACCCAGCAGTGGGAGGCTCAGGTGACAGCACAATCCATCTCCGGGAGCTCCAGGGCTGCCTGGGCTGGCACTGGCCCTGCTGAAGCCTGGGCTGAGCACATGGGCTGATTCCTCAGGCTCTGGGCTCCTCTTGGAAGCTGGATCTGCCACTGGGATCCCATCCTCTTGGGCTCTTTGGGTGTAAAAATCAGTGTGCCAACAAAGCATGAACCTCTTGTAATTCCTGTTGCATCCAGGGGCTGGGTGTGAGACCTCAGTGTCACCATAGGACACAATATAAACACACTGACTGTGAATCATTAGAAGGCTAGAGAGTGATTTATTCAAAATGCAATTTCTCTATATACTATTTACAGAGACCAATATGATTGGATGGCAAAGTTAACACCTCTTCAACCACACTGGTCAAGCCAGAGGGCCATCAAGAAGTCCCTCCTCTAAAAGGAATGAATAACAAAGATACACTTAACAAAACCTCTCCTTTTGTTTACAGTAAATCGCCTGGGAAAGAAATTTCACAAACCAGAACATCTCAGGCATGAAATCAGAGCTACACCTCGGGAAGGGAATTCCCTGCCTTAGCTGCTCTGATGGTCTGAAGGGTAAAAGGGTCTCCCCAGACCTCTGTAAAAGCCTTGAATTTCTGGCAAAAGTGAGTATTTAGGGCCCAGTCTGTGGTGCCTCCTGGAGCACGTGGGGCTGTGAGAGCTCCTAGCCTGGAGACCACAGAGGGAGCAGCGTTTGCAGCTGAATTGAGCACGACCTTCCCTGACACAGCAGAGGATTGAAAAGCCCAGCATGGATTGACTCATTCCCCAGGGAAAACACCACCACTCCTGGGGGACCCGGGCAGCAGATGGCAGAGGGAAAGACAGGAAGAGGGCACTGAGGGCAGCTTTGTCACCGAGCTGCTCCAGGACAGATCCCACAGCTCTGGCAAATGGCTCAGGGGTCAGATTCCTGCCTGGGAGCTACTGGAATGGACAGGATGGCCACAAGTGCTCCCCTGTGAGGGACACTGCTGGAGTGGGCACTTACAGAGCAGGATCCATCAGGGCAGTGAATTATCCAGGGGATTTGCCTGCACAGAGAGGGGAGCCCATCTCTGTTGTCCTGGTGTGGGGCTGAGGGTGATCCCACACCCTCTGAGGGGTTGTGAGCTGCTCCACAGGCTCCTCCCGAGGCACAGGGGGTGAGGAGTGTGCCAGGAGCTGTTGGGAAGTGCCTGGTTCAGAGATGCCCTTTTCTGCACAGGGTGTGTCGGGCAGTAGGGATAATTAACAGCAGAGTATTTGGGGGAGAAGCATTTGGGTATTAGGAAGGTTCACTGGAAAATTCCCGCCTTTACACAGCCATGGACAAGAGGGGAAAGGAGCCATGAGCCACTATCACAAAAATGATGTCCTGACCAAAATCCACCTCAGACTGGTGCTGGGCTGTCTGAGGGAGCAGTTATTTGTCTTAGGAGTCAGGAGAGTGATAAACTAGCAAAGATGGCTTTAAGAAACTCGAAGCCATCCAATCTGGGTTTTCTGGAAGCTGTTCCAGGAGTGGGGATCATCAGCAATTTGCAGGACCATAGCACTTCCAAGGCCTTTATGGGTAAATCTCAAAAACATTGGGCAGGAAATTTGAGAGTTCTTAGGAGGAGATGACTACTGCAGAGTAATAACAGGTCTTTTTTTTTGTTCTCCTAGGAAATTTAGACTAAAAAGAAACTTGAATAAATGCATGTAGCAGATTATTTACTGTAAGCTATTCACCTAGCTCAGCTTTAAACTAACTAGTTGAATGACTTGCTCATGCTTAAAATAAATGTTTATTTTAACCTAAGCTCGTTGTAGAAAGCCTCAAACCCCCAGTGCTGCTATCAGCTAAATATATTTTCTCAGAGTATATACAAGGCTGTAATTAAGGCTGTGTCAGACATTCCATTATATGTCTCTCATCTCCCTCTCTTAATATTTATCACCCATTTTCACATCTTTCCATCTTTGCTCTGGGCAATCGCTCAGGCCTGGCAAGGTATTTCCTGCTGAAATGGCTTTAATGGCTGCAAACCTTTGGAACATCCCTAAAGGTTGTCTCCAGCTGGATTTAAGATGTCCCTTAAGCTGTCACTGCCCTCCACCTGCCCCTGGTGGCCCACTGTGGGCTGGGCTCACTCCCAGCACGCAGGGAGCAGAGGAGATGCTCCCCAGCACAGCCTCACCCCTGTGGCTGCACCAGGGGGTGTCAGGAGCGAGCCCTGGCTGATGGAGATGTCCTGTTGTACTGGTTTGAAAGCAAAACCAGTGAGACTCCAAGTCAGAAATACAATTTAATAGAGAGAGAACAAACAACAAGAAAAGTAAAAATGAAATAAAACAAGATAAGATAAATGCAATAGTACAAAGGACCACTGACAGAGTCAGAGTGCAAACCTGACACCCTGTTGCTCAGGGTGTTGGAAGCAGCCCGCAGTGAGTCCTCCCAGAGTGACAGATGTGGCTCCGTTGGAGTAGAGATGATCCTTAAGAAAGGGTCCAGTCATCCTCTGGGAATCCAGTGGGAACAGCTCCCTTGGTGTTTGGGGTTGCTGTTTTATCCCAGTGGAAAGGCTTTGGCTCCTCCCACTGGGTGGAGCATCTCCCAATGGGATGAGGTGATGTTATCAGTCCTGTGAGAGCCTTCAATGGCCCATTCACAGGGGATGTCCCTCGGAGGAGGATGGGTGGAGGAAGAGATAAGGAGGCCCTGCCTTATCTGGCGTTATCAGGTGTCCCGTTAACAGAAGGCATCCGCCCTCTTTCCACCCCTAGAGTTACAAGAGATAAAGAACAACATCTCCCAACCGCCTTCAACAGATGGAAATAGAATACACATTTTTGGTTACATTTCTCAACCCAAGACACCTGTCACGTCCTGGCCCAGGTGTCCCCCACAGCCACAGGCGTGCCCCACGTGTGCACTGGGGCCGCTTTCCACCCCAGTGTTTGCAGGAGAGCACCCCTGGGTGCTGCTGGCTTGGGTTTCCTGGGATAAACCACAGCTCCTGCTGTGTCCCAGGATCTTGGGTGTCCTCATCAGGGCTGTGGCTGTGGTTGGTGTGGAGTTGTGTGAGGGTGGCCTCGTTCCATGACTGCACCCTCAGCCCTCCCTGGGCTCCTCCGTGGTGCCAAATAGGAGGCTCCTTGGGATTCTTGGACCTTGCAAGGTGAGGCATCACTGTCTGGGCTCTGAGAGGCTGCAGAGGCACCCAGAAATGCCATTTCCAGTTCTGCTGCTCACCTGCCACCAACCTCCCTCGGGGGCACGTGGGGAGCAGCAGCTCTCGTGTCCTTTGTTTTCACAGCAGGATTTGTGGTTCACCCTCACCATGGTGACAGCAGAGAGCTCTGTGTGCTGGGTGGCAGCAAGGACCCAGGGTGGCAGGAGCAGAGGCTTTGGAGAGCCAGGAGCAGGATAATCCGTGGGCAGGGGGTGTCAGAGTGCTGGGCGTGCTGTGCTGGCTATGCTAATGCGTGTTGGTTGGAGGAGAGGCATTTATTATGTGTCAGGGGGAGGGTGATGGATGGCAACTCAGGTTTTCCCCTGTATTATTTCAGCTCTCTGGTCCGCTGGTGATTTATTCAGTAGCATTTATGGTGTTACAAGTCTAAAACCAAAAGTGGAATTTATTCAACCCTTTGCTGCCTTTCTTTTCCCTCTCTGTTTTTTTATATTTCTGAGGGTTTGGGGTTTTTTTTTCCCTCTGGTTTAAAGCTTTCCTTGCTTTTGGGGTAGATGGATTACAGAGCACCAGGCAGGTGCTTTTCTGCTGTTCTCCTCTCCCAAACAAGGGCAACTTTTCCAGAGACTTCAAATGCTTGGGTGCTGGGCTCTTCCAGAACCTCCCATGAGGTTCCAGAGGAGCTGCTGTGCTCCAGGCTCTTCTGGAACGCTGGTCCTGAGCGGCTGAGCTTTTAAAAATCAAATCATACACTGTTTGAAAATGAGCCTTTGTCACAGAAACTCTGATCCGTGCAACAGATGGGGCAGTTTGGGGCAATTTTCTTGGCCCTGTGTTTTAATCCTGGGGAAAAAAAACCCACTTCTCAGTATGCTAAAATAAAAATTACTGTGTTTAAGCACAGATCTATGTACAGGGAGGCTGGAAAGGTTCAGGGGATTTGAGCTGCCTTTCCCCCTTGCTGTTCAGAGACCTCTGCCCACTGCAGGATCTGCCTGTGTTTGCAAGCTCTTAAATGCGTGCAGCTCATCCAGTGTCACCCCAAACGCAGGTCAAACCCTTTGTATTCAGGGCTGCATCCTTTGTGTCCCCAGGCACAGCAGCCTGAGCTGAATCAAGACTCACTCACTGCTGTGGTATCCATGTATTGGGGTTCCCAACACCTCGGAGGGGCCAGCCCTGCAGAGAAATGGCTTAAAGGATTTAACGAGATGGCACGGCCGAGTATGTCTTGAAAACGCAAAAAGGTTTTAATAAAAGAAAGAAAATAACACAGAAACAAATAACAAAGCCCCACACAGTATAAAGAACAAGTCTATGTGCTTGTTAGAACATCTCCAGGATGCTCTGGAGCACCTCTGTGCTGTCCCTTTAGTGCTTGATTGTTCAGGTGGGCTCTTTGGCACTTGCCCAATGGAACTGGCACCAGGCTTTGAGATGCACTTCCAAAGCTCAATCGGTGCCTCTGTGCTGGCACTGAGCCAGTTGCAATGAGCAGGTCATAGAAAATTCTAGATTAACTTCCTTACATGTTCCCAGGTAAGCTGAAACTCTTTATACAGAGACACCTGCTTGGGTGTGGAAATGCACTGCTACACCCGTGGAAAACCTGCTTCCCTTCAGCTCTCCTGCTCTCAGCATCGGGGAGGACAGCCAGGCTGCTGCTTGCTGGGGAGAGAGTTCACTGTCCCCACCCTGTCCCGTCCTGGGAAATCCACCAGCGTCTGCTCGTGTGCCCAGGAGCTCTGAGCTCGCCTCCTCCTGCCCTGCTGCTTTTTCTGTGCTGCTTTGAGGCTTTTCTGCTACCCTGTAGCCCTGCCCTGCCCTGCCCTGCTGGGACACCCCAGCTGCTCCAGCTACCAGCGCAGAGTTCCTGATCTCATCCACCAGTCCGGGACTTTCCTCCCTTCCAGCTCGGCCTCTCGGAGTCCTGCAGGGGCTCCGAGATCAAACTGCCCCAGGCTTTTTGTGAAAGAAAGCCCCAAGGTTCCTGGTTCTGTTTATTATTAATGCTGTAGTTGTTGTTTGTTTGTTTTGTCATACATACCAGCAAAGAACTGTTATTCCTAACCCCACACCTCTCCTGAAAGCCCCTTCAATTTTCCTAAATCAGAATAATTTGGAGGGAGGGGATTTGAATTCTCCATCTCTAGGGAAGTCCTGCCCCTCCCTAGCAGACACCTGTCTTTCAAACCAAGACACATGGGAGCCTTGTTCTCACCTGAGGGAGACCTGCCTCACCCAGGCCCTCTCTCCCGGGGAGGGGCTGAGATGAGCTTACCCCGCTCCACTCAGGGGACATCTCTGGAAGCTTCATCCACCTCCACAGACTCCACCTTTTGCTCTGGAGCCTTTGGAGGGAAGCCTGCCCAGCCAGGCTGGGTTTAAGTGGCACATAAAGCTGCCAGTCCTTTATGGAGGCTGTCGGGCACTAAGGACACGGGGAGTTACGGCGCGCCGGCGCTCTGCGGGCGGCGTCTCGCGGGGGATGCGCTCTTTATTTATCTAAAGGAGCAGGTCTGCAGTGCTTCCCCAGCAGAACGGCTGCCAGGCCGGGGTTATCTCCGGGCCTGCATCCACTGCTCCAGATTAGCTGTGACAGGCTCTAAATCTGGGCCAAAGTGGGGTTGGAGGGGCCAGGGAGCGCCGCAGGAGAGCCGGGGATGATGTGCAGAGGAGCGGAGCCACTTCCTGCTGGAGACCTGGGATGGTTTTGTGAGGGAAGCTGGGCTGCTTTTGCTGAGAGCTGCAGGGGTTTTTTGTGTGTGGCTATTGTTGTTTACAAACACAGCCGTTCACGGAGGAGCGAAACGTTTAATTGCACTTGGCTTTCCTCAGCCTCGTAGCAGCCAGGGAAGGAGGGGAGAGGATGAGAGGCTGTTAAAAAAAAAGAAAACATTCGTTTCACTGTGGCTTGAGCAGTTGTGAAGGATTTTTACTCCTGCTGCAGCAGGAGATGGTTCCTGTCCTCACTGGGCTGGGTTGTGCTGGGGCTCTGCCTTGAGCAGCTGCACTTTTTCCTCCCAGAGCAGGTTCCTGCCTGCTGCAGGAATTCCTGGGTGGGTGCAAGGCTGACAGTGGCCCTGTGGGTGTGCAGGGCCTCTGTGCTGCCCTGCCATGCTGGCACACCTGGGCAGGGGCCAAAGGCTCACCTGGAGAGAGGAATTGCCTTTAACTGGCATTGCCAGACCCTACTTGTGAGGAAAAGTCTCCATCCAAACTGGCAGGGCTGATCCTTCCCTTCTCTTCCCTTCCCTTCCCTTCCCTTCCCTTCCCTTCCCTTCCCTTCCCTTCCCTTCCCTTCCCTTCCCTTCCCTTCCCTTCCCTTCCCTTCCCTTCCCTTCCCTTCCCTTCCCTTCCCTTCCCTTCCCTTCCCTTCCCTTCCCTTCCCTTCCCTTCCCTTCCCTTCCCTTCCCTTCCCTTCCCTTCCCTTCCCTTCCCTTCCCTTCCCTTCCCTTCCCTTCCCTTCCCTTCCCTTCCCTTCCCTTCCCTTCCCTTCCCTTCCCTTCTCGACATCTCTGGGAAACAACAGCTCAGAGCCCATCCTTGGTGCTGGCCCTGCTGATTGTCTGCTCTGAGGGGGTCCTGCCACCCTTTTCCCAAGGGAACACTTCCATGGGAGGCAGAGGCAGCTGGAATTTCATGCTCTGGGTGGGGAAGGCTCAGCCTGGCAGGTGCAGAGCACCCAGAGCCATCTCCTTGTTCCCAATGGATGTGGGGCTTTGGGTGAGTCCCTGCCTTTTTCCTCTGGCAGCAGGCAGGAGCTTTATTGAGGTGGCCAGCACCCCAAAACCAACTCTCAGTCACAAGCTCCTTAATAGTGGCTGATTTAGTCTATTATAGAGCAAATTATTCATTTAATAGACACAAAACTAACAGACATGAGGCTTAAACTAATATACTACACAGGAATAAAGACAAAAGGAGACTACTAGTAGATATATACAGCATGGGGTTAAAGGTACCTGTTAATTTTAGCTAGCAAAGAAATAATATAACTTAGGATTCAATGTATTTTCCTGTGGGAAATAGAAAAAAGCAGGAAGCTTGCATAGCAGTGGGGATGTAATGCCTAGAGTCAAAAAGATACCAGAATGAGGACATGGAACAATAAGACTCTGTTTTTGTGCCGTGCAGAGTTAGGCTCAGCAAGTAGAAAAATACATTAAGCAAGATAATAGAAAAGTTTTATAATGAGGCCCTGTGCTTTGTTTACAGAAGAGTATAAAAAACTCCCGAATAGCAAATTCCTGAATAGCAAAACAACATGAAACAAGCACCTATTGTTAGATATAAGGCCTATGTGTAGTTTTAATGATTGGTTTATGCAGATGCCTCTAAGCTCTTTAAATTTGCTGTTGGTTAGAAAACTTTTAAGAGGCCTTGTAACACAGAGAGGGATTGTGGCTGCTGTTGGCAGGACGTGAGCTGCTGCCATCTCTCTTGCCTCACCCTGTGCTGAGCCTGGTGTTCCAATAAATCTCCAGGAGCGTCTCCCAGCAGTTAAATCCTGTTATTTGTAAGTAAAGACCCAACATCTTACCATCCAATTGTTATGGGGTGCACGTGGAGATCCTCTCCCTCAATCCCCAGGGAAGCACCCACAGGTTTGTGCCCAGGCTCTGGAGAGAAGGTCCCAAAACTTTCAGGGTGTGTGTGTGTGTAGAAAATTCCTGTGATAATTGCGTGTCTTCTACAGTTTGTAAAACAGGGTCTCTCCAAGAATATTTCTTTTATCTCTCCCCACATCTGCTCTCCAGATTAAGATGTTGATTCTTAGCTGAGGCCTGAGCCCTTTGGGTGCCTTGCTGACCCTTGAATTGTAGCCCTGATTTCATGTCTGACATGTCCTGTTTTGTGAAAATTCTTTCCCAGGCGATTTACTGTAAATAAAAGGAGATATTTTGTTAACTATATCTTTGTTATTCATTCCTTTTTAGAGGAGGGACTTCTTGATGGCCCTCTGGTTTGACCAGTGTGGTTGAAGAGGTGTTAACTTTGCCATCCAATCATATTGGTCTCTGTAAATAGTATATAAAGAAATCACATTTTGAATAAATCTCTCCTTCTTGCCTTCTGAGAAATCATGGAGCCGGTGTGGTTCATCTTGTGTCCTACAGTGACACTTTAACCCTGGGTTATCTCTTCATATCTGCACCAGCTCTCTGTGGTGGAGAGGGGCAGGACAGTCCTGCCAAATCCTTGGCAGACAGAGACCTTTGGGCAGTGCTGGAGCTCCTTGCCAGGGGTGAAAGACAATTCCAGGGGTCCCCTCCCTGCCCGCTGCCTCCCCGTGGATAATTCAATACTCCATGTTCCATTTTTATTTCTACACCAGCCCCCAGGCTCAGGGCTGGCAGGATTCCCAGCAGGCAGCCCAGAGAGGCTTTTGTGTGGAGAACTTCAGCAGGAGGAGCAGCTCCTCAGGAGCCTTTGTGTCGATGTGTGGGTTTAACACGCGCCTCCTAAAATCAGGTTTGATTAAATGGGGGGTTGTGCGTTGATAATTCCCTTTTTCAATGGAATTGATACCAGAAAAAAAGGCTCAGAGTAAGGAAGAGAGGAAATGAGAGTCACCCCTGCCATCTGCATTTAATCCCTTCCAGTGTAGATTGCAATTGTGTTGGAATTACAGGGCAATTAGTTTGTCAGGCTGGGAAGTGTTATACAAGAGCCCAGGAATTTCCTTGGAAGCTCTCTCAGCCCCAGAATCCAGAGAGGTTTTAGCCTGGAAAGCTGTGGTGCTTGCTGGGCTGTTCTGATGCCACGGATTGATTTCCTACCTGTGACAGATGTTCCCAGGCAAATGACAAATTGGTGGCACATAAATATCGAGGCTCCTGGAGCACAGTTCTGGAGTGAGAGCCGTGCAGGTGACAAAAATCGTCCTGCTCAGGAGCAGGAACTTCCCTGGCAATGGCACGTGGTGTGGCCGTGTGCCTGCAGAAACTTCCCCCTGTCTGGGAGCCAGGGGCTGCTCTCAGAGCAGGACTGGGACATTCCTTCTGGAGCATTCCCTAAGTGTGGTAGGCTTCACACTGGAGTGCCTGAACTAACAAAATCTGGGAAGTTTTGGTGGGAAGATATATTTATTACCTGGCCTCATTCTGACATGAACGATAACACAAGTGCCAAGGCAGGTTAAAAATAGGCAGCAAAATCCCCAGCAAAGTTCAGGAGACCTGGAGCTTCAGGGAGAAAAATCCAGCACAGAAACAGACATTGAAGACAGGGACTGAGTGTATTTTTTCTCAAAAAAATGATACTTGGCCTCTTCTGTCTCAAAGAGGCTCTTTAATTAGTAATTGATAAGTTTCTTCTTAAAGGTTTCTCTTCCTGGCAATGCCTGGGCTTGAATCCTGCCTGAGCTCGAGTGTGCAGGTTGGAGTGGATCATTCAGGGCTCTCCACACTCCTTGCACTGCTGCATTTCTGGGCTTTCCTTTTGCCTGTCCCCCTGCCCTGGCTCAGCTCGTTGGACTGGAGGCTCCTCGGAGCAGAGCTTGTCCCTTGGCCAGCTCCTCACCCACTGCAGGCTCCCTCCAGCCTGCTTATTTCTAAGGCACAAACCATATTTCCTTCTGGGGTTCCTGCTCTTTGCCCTTGTATTATTCACCTTGATGCTCCCCTAAGAACCAAGATTTCAAAGAGCTCTGAGTGCTCAGCAGGACCATGGAAGGCAAAGGTTTTGTGAGACTTCCCATGAACCAACATAAAAACCTAATTCTCCCTCTCTCTCTCCCCTGCTGCCCTCAGGAAGAGACCTCCCCCAAAGCAAGGCAGAAATAGTGTGTTCTCTGCTCCTAGGCAGTAATCAACCTGGAAAAGGGAGGGGAAGTTCAACATCCAAGCAGGAATCTCAAGGAAAGCCTTCCCTGTGTGCTGGCAGGCTCCCAGATTTGTCTCTGCCTGCTCCACGACGTGGACATGAGGCATCTCTAACAAGAATCTTGTTGCTGGCGCTGCTCCCTGTTTGTTTTCTGCTCCAGGATTCACAAGGTGCTGGGCTCTGCACAACATGAAGAGCTCCAGAGATAAGGGTAGGAGTGAGAGGAAGGAGAAATTCTGCTGCAGCCTTGAAACCCCCTCAGTGATGCTGAAATATCTCTGCGGCTCTCCTTGCCTTCATCGGTGTTTCTCAGAAGAATGTTTCCAACCTTGACTCCTTGGGAGGGAGAGGCAGGCTCTGAGAAAATCCAATTTCATGTGAGACACAGAAATATTGGTAGATAAAGTGCTGTGGTTGTTCCTGGCTTCCCTCTCTGTGCCTGGAATTGGAGCAGCTCCCTCTCTGCTGCGAGCCGGGCTGAGCTTTCACACCGCTGCTGCGTGGATGGATCCTCTGCTCCTTCAGACACAAGTTCATCTAAGGTACTGCCTTCCCAAATTCTCCTGGCCTGCAGGCACTGGGTCCAGGGAATATATGCACTATAAATACAGGGCTCTGAGCACCAGCAGGGCTGTCGGGGATCCAGGATTTTGGAACATCTGCACGGATTTGTAGCACCCCCGATTCCCTGGATGGGTTTTCACAGCGTTGCAGTGTGCAGCTCATCCTGTAGCAGATGATCACACACAGGAAACTGTGTTTAGTTTGAATAAACAGAAGTGTTCTCCTAAATCTATCTCTCCTCGCTGCCTTGGCACTAAGCAGACTTGTTCTTCCTACCTGGCTCCCAACCCCATTCCAATTTGGAGGCAGGTAAGAAGATAACCTTCTTCTCCACAACCTGTTGCTCTTCTTGTTATTCTGTGCCAGATTGTGAATGAAAAAATCCTTCTGCATTTGAGGCTGTGCTTGTAGCTGGTAATTAACACCCAGCACACTCTGCCAATGCATCTCAGAGCTGCTTTACAGAAACCTAGAGCTGGAACAGAAGCCACCCGGAAAAACAACGTCTGCCAGTCGAGTTAAACCTTAAGTAAAATCCCCAGCCAAATGTCTGCAGGATAAATCTGGGAAGGATTTCTGGCTCCTGCACTGAGCTGGGGAGGTGTTTCCCAACTGTGGGGCCCCAGAGATAAGAAGGTTCAGTGCTCATGGGACTCATGCAGATCTATCTCCTGCTCCTGTGTGCTGTATTCCAGCTGGGAGCGGGTGCTCCATGGGGAGTGAATGTAGGCCTGATTCCATGCCTGAGATGTTTTGAAATTTCTTTCCCAGGTGATTTGCTGTGAACAAAAAGAGGTGTTTTCTTAACTATATCTTTGTTATTAATTCTTTTTCAGAGGAGGGACTTCTTGATGTCCCTCTAGATTGTCCAGTGTGGTTGAAGAGGTGTTAACTTTGCCATCTGATCATATTGGTCTCTGTAAATAGTATATAAAGAAATCGTATTTTGAATAAATCTCTCTTTCTTGCCTTCTGAAAATTCATGAAGTCATGGAGTGACTCCACACTGGACTCAGTGTGGTTCATCTCGTGTCCTACAGCGACAGAGTGAACTCCTCCAGGAGTGCAGTGGAAGTGCAGACAGAGCTGAGTTTTAAGCCCTGCCAATGGAAATGTCTGCATTCCAGCAGGGCCTCGGAGCTGGGGTTACACACAGCCTGCACAGAGGCAGAGTGAGCCCTGCAACAACAAATCCAGTTTGCAGAAGTGAGGTGTACCTGAGATACACCTGCCAGCCCCGGGCCTGGCCCCAGCACCAAGCATTGCTCTCACTCACCTGCCTTTGCCCCCTCTTTGTCATCCCCTCTGCACAAGGTTTTAACAGAAAGGCTGACACTCCTGTGCCTGCCCAGCAAACAGAGCCCAGCCCAGGCAGCTGTCAGAGCCCTGAGCCCCCCACAACTCCTGGAGCTGAGGAAGAGCTGCTTCATGGAATCCATAGGGTGGAGAGCAGCCTTGTCCCCAGTGGCCAGACTGCCCTGTGCCTCTCTGGTGTGACACCACTTCCTCCAGGGATGTGATCTCCCAAAGTGTGGGACTTCCTGGCTGCTCTAAGTTCAGTGCCTGTCCGCAGGGGAAGCGAGGAGCTGCTGTGTTAACCCCCTCTGCCAGCCACAGTTCTTAGAGCTTTTTGTTTCTCCGGGTTCATGGTAACCTCATGAACAAGTTACCAGTTTATTTGCCTCCCCTCGTGCTGCTGTGTGACTCTGAGAACCCCTTCCAGATGGTCAGCAACCACCAGGGCCATCCATCAGCTCTGCCCAGCTCCTGAGGCAGGAGCAGGCACAGCCTCCCATGGCCTGGGTGCAAAGTGGGAAGAGAGTCAGATCCACAGTTCTGTAGCTGGGCTGATACTGCACCTGCAGTAAGAACCTGCAAAGTGAGACCTCCTGGGGGACAGCTTTTACTTTTGGACCTCTGTAGCTCCCTGGCTCCATGTGCCATGGCATGAGACAGTGATGTGTGTACGTGCATGCACAGACACTCACAATTATACAGACACTCATAGCAAGAGACAATTTGCTGCTTCAAAGAGTCCAAGGGCCGGAATTGCAGAGGCATTTGGATGCCTGAGGCTGTGCTGAAATGGGACAAGACCCAAGTGAGTTGGGCACATAATTGCTCAGAACAATTTTAAATACTTCTGGGCACACACATGCATCCTCAAGGGTGCAAATTGCCTCAGAAAACCTGGTCCTTAAGCAGTAACAGCAGGAGAGGCTTAGGAGAGACCACAGTGCTCATTTGCCATGTGGGAGCTGTGGCAAAGGGAGTACCTGTGACTTGCCTGAGGTTATGTGAGAAGGCAGGGGCAGAATATCCCCTTTCTCCCAGTTTGCTACTCTCCAGCACCAGCTGTCCCGTTAACACCAGGGCTGAACAACAGGGAAACTGCCTCCTGCAGCTCTCAGCTCTCCCTTTGCTGTGCATTTCATCTGGCTCTGCCTGCAGCCACCAGACACGAGCCTCAAACCAACCCAGTGAAGTTTCTCAGGAATGCACTGTAGGTCCACACCCAACAGGTGTCTCTGTATAAAGAGTTTCAGCTTACCTTGGAACACGTAAGGAAGTTAATCTAGAATTTTCTATGACCTGCTCATTGCAACTGGCTCAGTGCCAGCACAGAGGCACCGATTGAGCTTTGGAAGTGAATCTCAAAGCCTGGTGCCAGTTCCAGTGGGCAAGGTGCCAAAGAGCCCACCTGAACAATCAAGCACTAAAGGGACAGCACAGAGGTGCTCCAGAGCATCCTGGAGATGTTCAAAGTATATAGACTTGTTCTTTATACTGTGTGTGTTTTTGTATTATTTTCCTTTCTTTTATTAAAACCTTTGTTGCTTTTTTCAAGACATACCCGACTGTGCAGTCTGGCTAAATTCTTTAAGCCATTTCTCTGCAGGGTTGGCCCCTCAGAGGTGTTGGAACCCCAACAACCCACCAAGCTCCCAGGAGGAGCAGCTACAACTGCAGTTTGCCCTCCCTCCATCTCCCCTCGGTGCCTGCCTGCTATTTCCCTTTGATTTGCAGCTTTCCTGAGCACGAGCCTGCAGCAGGCTGTGATTACCCTGCGTGGAGGCTTTCCCACTGACAGCATGATGAGCAAGACAGAGCTCGGCGCATCTGCAATCGAAGCCGAGCAGGAGGCCAGCCCGACACCTCACTCGCCAATTAGCGGAGCCGATGTTGTGCACAGGATAATGTTTGTTGTTTGCCTGTGTTGCTAAAAACACTTCCAGGCTTTGGAGGGATGCAGCAACTCCGT